>NW_021940526.1:4774625-5214625 GCF_001715985.3 Manacus vitellinus
GAAAGGAGTTGTTCCCAAGGCTGTTGTTTTTTGGGGTGTCGGTGTGCGTTCATTTATACATATTATATAAGTATATATTTATCTTTTATATCTATTTTTCGTTTGGTGTAAAATGATAAATAACACTGGAACCATTTTTGACCAAATCCCTGCTTGCGTGGTTGATGGGAGGAGCAACGATTGTTTCATAAACAGTGCTCTGCAAAGTTCATTTTATGCCAGAGCAGCTTTTCTAGAACCGGTTTTAAAGTTAATTATCAAAGGCAGGCATCTTCTATCCACTGCCGGTGGCCCCCCGCTGGGTTTGTTGTTCAGCTTTCCTTGGGAAAGAGTCGCTCCACAGAAGATCATCTTCATGGTGTCACAGTCCAGGGAGCTGAACACGTCCGAGCTAATCAGCTTAGAACATCAGTACCATCTTAATGTGGGATTTGGGACCTTCTGGATGCAGGGTGAGAAGCTGAACTAGTCTGCAAGCACATCACTTTATTCCTTTTGCTTTAAGCAAGAATAATTTGCCTTTTTTCTCTCATCTTTCTTCCTTGTTGTTTTGCCCCTGAAAACTGTGCGGCAAAAGCAACCTCCAGGGTGGACACTAAATCTTCTGATGCAGGCAGAGCAGTGATAACATCTGAACTGAGGGTGCTTTTCCAGGGCATGCTTGACAGATGTAGCAGGGCCTTTTAGGATTTAGTACTGGAGCATATCTATTACCCGCGCTGCAGCACAGCTTGGCAGGAGCTGTGTGGTAATCTCCCATGAATTCTGTCTGACTTATCAGAGCATCTGAACAGGTTCCTGCAGGATGCAGAGTCACTGCACCAAGTTGGGGAGAGACAGACCATACACTTCGAACTCCTTTAACTCTTGCTGGCCCAAAGCCTTTCCTCCTCTCCGGGAGGAATCGATGCCTTTCTTCCTCTCCTCCTCGTACTCCCCTTTGCTTGCTCTCCACTTCCCCCAGCGTATGACTTCAAGGAGCAGAATCTAATTTCTACATATCTGAGAGGGTAAGAGTAATTGCTTTAATGGCATGGCAGCCTGCCTGTTTCTTTGGCAGAACGTAGTAAATATGATACATGTGGTGGAATTTAAGCTTTCGCTGGTTGCAAGTCCAGGACTCTGTTACATATAGGAGTGTGTGCTCAACGGCTTTATTCCTGCTCTTCACTGTATGTATTTTATCTCAGTCTTACTGAGCAGAGCGTTTAATGTTCGGTCTTGGTCTGTGATGACAATTATCTGAGCGTTTTATATTTTTATATACACACACACACACGCGCCCACGCGCACACACTCATATATATTAAAATCCACTCCACCAAGATTGATCACAAACACAAAATTGTTTAGATCACAGATTAAAGTTTAATTTTGGAGTTTTGCTTTAGGGTTAGAATTAGCTTCAGAGTGTGAGTTGCATAGGAGGCGCTGTAATTTGTTTTAAGGATAAGGCCTTCGGGCTGCTGTGCATAAAATGAGCATGATTCCTTATTCCCACGGTTGATTTTTGAATGGAAGTGCAATTAGAATTTTTTCACCCAGAAGCGCATACAGTACAGAGCAAAGATAATACCTTGAATGCTTATCAGCTTGGGGAACTTCTCCTGGAATTTTATTTATTGTTCACCTAGCACTAATTCAAAAAAGATCCATGCAAACCCTAACAATACACTTGCTCTTTAATTTGGAGTCTAGTGTGTTTGTAGAGACTCTTGCAGGGGCTTTATTATTACCAAGCGAGATTTCAATGTGAATTTTAATGTCAGACACAGAAATGTGCAACCAGTTATTTCTGATAGAATGGGAGCTATTACAAACAAAACACTGATGTAGCAATGGCCCCTGTTAATCCTCAATTGCTGCAGATATTTTCCTGTCACACCAGGAAGCTGCACTGCTGACTGGTATTGAGCAGCCACCATCTGCATATGAGAGGTATGTAGATGATATTTTGTCTGATTATCGATGCCGATCACATTCATCTTCCACTGGAAGAACTGAACAATCGATACTCGCAGAATATTCATTTAACCTGTGAAAGAGAGGTGAAGTCCTGCATCCAATTTTTGGATGTCATGGTCACTAAAGAGCCAGATTCTGCCATTTCCACTGCATGATATCAATAAAGATATTGCCTCGGGTAGACACGTGTTAGGCATCACCTCAGTCACTCACCATGAAAAGAAGGCAGGAAGGAGGAACTGATATCATAGTTTGGGAAGTCTGTTATCTCAAAATATTTGCTTTTTTCTTAGAAGAATTTTTCAGAATCATATATGTGTGTGTACCTGTGTGCACGAATACAGGAGCTAATCTAATAATGCCCCACTTAGGCTGAATTTGGTTTTTTTATGCCACATATCTGACCTGAATGGGAATCCAGATGGGCCTGGGTGTGTGTACAAAAATCCCAGCACAGCACTTCTGAAGAGCTGGGCTGCATTAGGATTTTCAGAGCCCAAGAAACGCTGAGAGAAAGAAGGACTTAGATGAATTGCTGCAGCCAAATATTTTCAAAGGCAATAACGTTCCTCCTGTAAACCTGCTTTTGCGGCAGGGTCCCAAAGTGTTTTGCTAAGACTGCTGTCACCTCAAGGATTTTTCCCACTTCAGTGGGCAACCTGAACCAGGTAGCAATTGAATCCCTCCTTGTTGCAGGGAGAGATGCTGGGACAAACCCCGTGGAAATGCGTGTCCTTGTGTGCGTTGCTCCTGGAGCTGGAGGGCTTGA
The DNA here is from genome assembly GCF_001715985.3 of Manacus vitellinus. Lineage (NCBI taxonomy): Eukaryota > Metazoa > Chordata > Aves > Passeriformes > Pipridae > Manacus > Manacus vitellinus. Next base: position 4,777,360 of record NW_021940526.1, read on the forward strand.
CAGAGCTTCCAGCAACACCAAAACCTTGCCCATAACCATTTCTTTCATTTGAAAAAGGGTGTTTTTCTCCCTTACTGAACAATCAAAGAACTTTCTGACATTTATTTTGATGGGGGAAGAAAAAAAAAAAAAGAAATCTATTATTACAAGGACCAGGAAGCATAAATCCAGGTTGGCTCTCAGACACCTTCCACACAAATTGTATTCAGGTAAATGGTCCCTAAAAATGCCTTGATAGTACAAGGTACATCATAGTTACTAGAAAGGAAATGTAAAGCTTCCCATTATGACAGATAATACAAAGAAAGAAATGCATTTTCATTATCCTCCCCTAGTTTCAAAGTATCTCAAGATTTGATTCAGGTCCTAAAGATATTATGAAGCAATATCTATGTTACCTTTGAGTCAACTACCATGTCTTGACACTTGATCAGTCTGCAAAAGCTCCCGGAAGAATCAGAAATAAACAATTTTATTCCCCAACCAGGAACTCGTGCATGAGCAAGAATGCTTTTTTCTCCTCTAAATATGACTGCATATGCATGTAATGCGTTTAATCAGAATACAACATTTTTTGTACAATGTCTTTTAGAAATGCGACCTAGATTAAAAAAAAAAAAAAGAAAATCCCCGATAAGGACACATTTTGAAAATTCCAATAAATTGTGTGCATTGAGAGCATCTTAGCCATGCTCTCAATATGAGAAGCATATTTAAACTGAGGTGCTGGAGTAGGTCTTTAACTTTATACCTTTACATTTGCATATGCAAATTCAGGTGTACAGAGGCTGTTATTTTTCCTACCAATTTCTAAGTGGTCTTTCCACTTCCACTTCTACTTACACTAAAAAAGCTCCATTTCCAGAAATGGCATTATTGGTTGCTATACCCATGCAGGTTTATTTGGTTTGGTCCTAAACAGAGATTTTAAGCAACAGTCTTAAAACTCAACAGTCTTAAAACATAGCTATGGAAACTTCTGGAACAACTGTGGAGAGCTATGAAATAGTACTACCCACCTCATTTGCTTAGAAAATTGAAAGACTTTTGCTGGTTTTGCTAAATACTGACAGCTTGAGTCCAAAGGGGAAATCTTGTCTCTTGTTCTCTGTAGGGCAGATGTTCCTGTCGGGTTTTTGTTTTGATTTGTAAATGACAAGTGGCTCTCTTTCATTCTGTGTTTTCCTCGAGCACCCAAACAGAGTGAATGACTTCTTCCTCTAGCCTGATACCACAGGAGGAAAACATTACCTGTGGCAGGACAAAATCAATCTACTTTAACTAGAAGAAAAAAAAATAAAAAGAATTTGAAAGGTAGAAGAATGGCCAAGTGATTTTTAAACATGTTTTTGAACCAGCATTGCTTTAGAGTAGCCTCTGGCTACATGAGGGAGTAAAAGGAGCCTGATGGACCTTCTGGTCCCTTGGGAGGGGCTGCCCTGGTCGAGGAGAGGCTGTGTGCTCACCACAGCCACCACACTGAGCTCAAGGGTTGATGTAGCATGTGTTTGCCTGAGCTGCTTCAGGAGCCATTGCCCTTCGGTTTCCCACTTAGTTGCCACAGTTAAGGACAAAAATATGTTAAGATAATGCTAAGTGTCTGCCCTGGACCATAGCATGGAAAGCGAGTTTTAAAAACCTAGGGAGGAGAACTAGTACACTAGAAAGAACCAGAGTGTTCATGTTTCTAGTATAAACTGAGAGAGCATTTTCACTCTGCAGGGAACAGCCCCACGCATTCCCACCTAGCAGAGCACATCTTCCTCTCCAAACCCACGATCTACCTGGTGAATTAAAGGCATAGCTTAATTAATGCTGCCAGTAGAGGGAACTGATGTACATGTGAGTAGATGCGGCAGCGTTTCTTCAGGGGAAAAAAAAAGTTTAAAAATATAAACACAAGCAAATTCTTCTCACTTCAAGAGGGGGTCAAAGGTATCATTCCCAGTGCACAGCAGTCAGTGGCTGGGGAGTGAGGAGAGCCTAGTGCTGTGTCCTTTTTCCTTGCTGAAGAGTCACACCTTCTTCAAAACCATTACTCATGGAATAAGGTACAAAGGTGGCAGAATTCAGCAATAGATGAACACATGTCCTTGGGGGGCTTTTGGAAAAGAGATTTTGCATCATTTGGGGTTTTTAAGACTTGTAGGCACGGCTTGAAATGGGCTATTTGAGGCAAAGCAGCAGAGATTTTTTTTATTTCTGAGTGTTTTGGGTTTTTTTTCAGTTCATTTGCTATAGATTTACATAGCGTTCATCTTAAAGGCCCAGAAGGGTTAGGGTTTGAGGTGAGCTGCTAATGAACTCGCTAATGTCACAGTCTTGACCGTTCTTTCTGTTTTCTCCCAGTGTGGGCAGCAGAAAATCATAAAGCAAGAGGCAGGGCTGGGAGGTCGGAGAGAAAGCGTCGGACAGTATCAAGAACAAAATGCAGACGCTTTCAATGGCAGTAAAGAAATAAGAAAAAGGCTGGTGTTAAATAACCCCTTGATAACAGAAATCACTGAGCAGGGATGAATATAACTTTGGAAAGGTTCTGCTCAAAGTCGTTATTGCTGAAGTTATTGTCTTTGGAAGCAGCTGCCAATCTAGAGGGAGTGGCAAAGCTGGGTGAATGAGCAAAAAAATGGACTGCAAAAGTGGTGAATTCATTCACCTTTTAGAGAAATCGACTCTGACTGGCAAAAAGCCTGACTTCACTTGTATCAAAGGGATAACCCCTTTGAAATCCTGTATTTCACAAGCTTCAATGAATACCTTTATTTTTTGGTGTCTGACATTTGTACATAGAAAGGTGAAGTCAAAATTTTTTTGGGGTTGCATCCATGTTTATTTTCAGGAGCACGGTCATTTCTAGTTTTGTTGGGTGAGCACTTTGGAATTTCTTTTTGGGGATGTGTGAAACTGGGAGTAAAGACAGACAAACCACTGAAGAAAAAACCAAAAACATTGTCTCCTCCTTCCTAATATTAAACTCCACCTCAAATGATAAACTTTTCTTCAGGTTCTGAAATACTGAGACAAATGGTTGATGCTTTTTGGTTTGTGTGTGGGTTTTTTCTTTTTTTCTTTTTTTTTTTTTCCCTTCCCAATTCAGGTTTCCGGATAGAATTGGAACTGAATGTGCCAAAAATACCAGGATAGAAGCTGTTCTCATGGGTGTTTCCATCTGGAATCTAATGTAGAAATGCCAGAAATCCTGTAGGAAAACCTGTTCTCATGTGGTTTCCTGCCCGGTTCAACGTTTTTGATATGTTGGGAGAGTTTGGATTAGCAGCAGATAAGCAGAGAAACTGGATCTGAATGCCAAACTTTTTTTGAAGTTTTTCCATCCCCACTGGAAGCATTACTAGGCCCATAGGCATAAGGTATAGAGTCTCTCCCCTGCTGGGAAGGGTTTAAAGCTGGCTGCATAGTAATAAACAAATGCATAAATATATTCATGAATGAGTAGGGCTTTGCTCTTTGCTTCTTTGCAAGGCTATTTTAGCAGCTCTGCTATTTGAGATAATCTTCAGTTATTTGTACAAATATTTGCATGTTCAGAAAGTTTTATTAATCTTAGAGAGAATGTGCATCTGGAAAGTTATTTTTCAAGTGGTTTGTTTTCATCAAGTCCTATTTGTTATTTCCCCATTTAAATTTCTTGGGGGGATGGTGGTGGCGGCGGTGATGGTGGTGATGATCTGATTAGCTCAAAGAAACCAACATCAGGTTTCTTTGGGAAGGGTGCTGAGTCCTGGCCCAAGAGGTATGGCAATTGAATTTTCCTTTCCCAAATCCTGGACTCGGTATACCAGGAGGTAGCATCCAGATCCTGGAGGTGCTGATCCTTTTAGAGGCGAGGGGGTCTCGCACAGTCCAATGGTCTTGTCTTGTGTAGGGGGGAAAAGCGTGAGCTCCATCTCACAGAGGTGCTCAGGCTTTTCCCCCTCGTAGTTTCCCTTCACACATTTCCCCCTCACGCTTTTGCCCTCTCACCCCCATGCTTTTCCCGCTCACGCTTTTCCTGCTCACACTTCTCCTGCTCACGCTTTTCCTGCTTAGACTTTCCCCCCTCATGTTACTTTCCCCTCACACTTTTTCCCCCTCACGCTTTTTCCCCCTCACGCTTTTTCCCCCTCACGCTTTTTCCCCCTCACGCTTTTCCTCTCATGCTTTTTGCCCCTTGTGCTTTCCCCTCCTCACCCTTTTTCCCCCTCATGCTTTTTCCTCTCACACTTTTTTCCCCCCTCATGCTTTTTCCTCTCACACTTTTTTCCCCCCTCACACATTTTTCCCTCATGCTTTTCCCCTCTAACTCCCATGCTTCTCCCGCTCACGTTTTTCCCGCTCAAACCTTTCCCCCCCTCACGCTTTTTCCCCCTCACACTTTTCCCCCCCTCATGCTTTTTGCCCCTTGTGGGCTTCCCTCCCACCCTTTTTCCCCCTCATGGCTTTTTCCTCTGCACACTTTTTTTCCCCCCTCATGGCTTTTTCCTCTCACGACTTTTTTCCCACCCTCACATACACATTTTTTCCCTCATGCTTTTCCCTCTAACTCCCATGCTTCTCCGCCAAGTTGTTTCCAGCTCAACACCTTTCGCCCCCCTCACGCTTTTTCCCCCTCACACTTTCCACCCTCATGCTTTTACCACCCACAATCAGTTTTTTTTTTCCCCTGACCATTTTTCCCCCCCACACCTCACTGCCAGCTGTGCCATTTTGCCCTCTCCTACCCCCACTGCCCTGAGGTGCCCCTGCCATGACGGAGGGGTCTGGCTGTGCCCGGCAGTGCAGCCCTTGGAATTGTCAGGAATTTGCTGTGTCAAGAGCGGGACGACTCCAACCTCTCCTCATGGAGTGACCGATGCCAGGGCACCCACAGACAGTATGGCCACAGGTGAGTTCTTGAGCGAGAGATCGTCCATCCCAGTTATTTAGTGAGCTATGCGGGAAAAAGGCGGCTTCTGTGAGGAGAGACCCTCAGGGCTGGTGCCATGGCCGTCCGCCCTGAAAGTGCAGGAAAGTTGTGGTTGTGAAGTGAGGTGGTGGCTTCTTCTGGCATCCCCTGCTGCAGATGGTGAGCTGAGGAGGGAAACATTCCAAACCAAATCTGTAAGTCCGGCTTTTATCACCAAAGTCTTATCAGTTCAGCTCTAACAGCATTTTTCCAGGTGAGGGGTGACTTTGGCTGGTCATAGGGACATCGGAGCAGGGCTGGTTTGCCACAGCAACCAGGTGTGCATGACCTCTGGGAGGAAACAGAGGGGGCCCTTTTATTTCTTATGTTATTTTATCTCGTGAATCAGGTTTAACCTCTTTTGTTGCCAGAGCATGGAATCCTGAGGATCCTCTGCTCCTGGCACCTCCAGAAATCGAATTTCTGCTGAGCAAATCCCTGACACATTCAGTGCTGTGTACAGAGCCCCTTTCATGAGGGCAGTTGTAGGCAAATGCCTGCTTAGGGGCTTTCCTCCTGCCTAATGGAGATTTCCAGGCACGGAAATCTCCCCATTCCCTCACACCTGTGGCATGAAGGCACCCACGCATGCCTGAGCACAGGTATTGTATTTGCACAGCACTTACCTGCCAGAAAACTGCTTATTTTTTAGCTCCCTCTTTTCTGAGCTCCCTCTGTACTGCTGCCTTCCCCTGCCACAGACATGCATTAGCTCCCTGTATCAGCTGTCGGGAGTGATCTGTGCAGAACGAACATCTGTATTAAGTTTGCAGAGCTAGTCAAAATGTTTACCAGGACTATTTAATAGGGAGATCAATAGCAAGTGCCTCTGTGTTTGTTTTAACGAAACCAAATTGGTTGCAGAGCAAAACCTTTTTAGAACAACAACGACAACAACAACAAAACCCCAACCCTGGCATTAGTCCAGCTCAGTGTAACAACACAGGAGAAAAGGGCATTCCTGAGTACTAGCTCAGATTTATTTTCATTATGCAGTTATTAGGGTAAGGGAGCATTAGATGGCTGTTGTCACCGGGAGACCCTCTCCCTATAAAGCCTGCGTGCTCGGCAGTTCGTTCGGAGCTATACTGATTTATGGCTGTCAACTCCTGCCTGACAGTGTCCTGACAAGTTCTGCTGGTAGAAACTTGTTCAAGCTTGAAGTGACACTTCTGTGCTGCTGGTTTTCCTTCCCCAGAGAGGAAACTGCTCTCGACCATCCCGATTTCGGTGTCACGCTGAATTCCCTCTAAGTGTGTTTTCTTGCCTGGGGTCTGACTTGCTACTGGAAGCCAATATATTAAATCACTTCCCCAAATTACCATATTGGCTCCTTGCTTGGGGGCTGTTTACTGTAGGTTTCAGACCACTGGTTGGCCCACGTAAATGCCTGATTTGGAAACTGGTATCATCTCCAGTTGGTAGCTGACAAATTCTGTCAGTTTGAGTCTGGCACAAAATATCAACGCAACGTGGGGAAATGGGGAAAAAGGATTATTTTCCGTTTTCCGGGAGGTAGCTGCAAAAGGCTGTTTCGTTACATGTATGCAAAATAGGTATTAGCTGTTCTTTGGGAAAAAAATTTTGAATTTGGAAATTATGGCTTGTTGTAAGTAAGAGTGGTAACCCCTCCCAATTTGCAGTCCCTGATCTGGCTAAGATATATCCACATGCTTAAATTTAAGCACTTGTGTTTAAACACGCCCCTTAATAATTAGAAGACTGGATTTATACCCTAACTTTCCAGACAGCTGGTACGTTTTTTTCCGTCATCTTCACCTCCTAAAATGTTGTGATGTAGCAAATTAGCCATTTCTCACCATTTATTCTGAAGAACAGAAATAAGTGAAATCTGTCTCTGAACATTAGTGCTGCAGGCATGTGAAATACATGGTAGTCTACATGGCAGCAACCAAATAAATATGTTTTGCAGCTTTTAGGTGAGAAGGTGGGAAGGAAAATAGAGAAGGAGGAGCTAAATATTCTGGCAAATATTTTGTGTGAAACATGGGGAAGACTCCAGAAAAAAAGTTAGGAGATGTGAATCATCAACTGTGGAAGAGAAAGAGACATGTCAGAAGCCTATGAGCGCATTTATCCCATTTTATGTATCTTTTAAAAATGCAAACCAGTTGCAGTTTTTGAGCTTTCCCATGCTGTAAAATGCACCACAATCCCTTCAGTAAATAGTTTCAGTGATAAATTAGCTCTCTGCCCAAGTTGTGCTTTCTCTGACTGCGGCTTCCAGCATGGAGTCTTTTGACAACTTTGTCTCCCAGAAGGAAGTGTCCCATTGTATTTATTTTTTTGTGACCTGTGCCACCATAAACTGTGATCGAGACCCTCCGTCACCTTTTCTTTGATAAGCTGAAGGGACACAGGGCTGTGAGTTGTTCATGATAAGGCATGTTTTCTAGTGCTTTCCCCATTCTTGTTCCTCTTTGAATCCTTTACAATTAACCAATTTCCTGCTTGAACTTTTGCCTCCGGGGCTGTCTCTGTATTCCTGTAGCAGTTGCACCTTTGCCAAAGGCACAGGCAGGATAACGTCTCTATTCTTCCTTGAAACTCTTCTCTGTGTACCTGAGGTCTGTGCTGGGCTTTGTGGCTGTGAGCAGAGGTTTTATGATCAGCTGATATAACCATCATTTCGGCGTGGTTTGGGGTAGGGGTGGTGGGTCCCTCTTGATTCCTGGCTGGATGACAGTGTTTTGTCTAGGTGCATATCATTTGTTTCAGTTTGCCAAGTGGTTCAGCATGCTTTATGTGCTCTTTGATCGAGCTCTCCTGCAGTCTCCTTGTCACCTGCAGACTTTATTAATAATGATTTCATTCTGGGTTTTTTTTCAATCATTGATTTATTATGTTAAATAGTGTGAGACTGAGGACTGGTGCTGCTGGCCCAGTTAAAACTATTCCTACTCAATTTTCAGACTTCTATTCACGGTTACATTTTTCAATCTAAGGTGCCAGTTTTAATCCATTTTAATTTGTGCCTTGTTTAGTTTATATCATTCTACCTACTGAGTCAAAACAGTGTGGAGAATCTGATCACATGCCTTACAAACATAAGTGCAGCATACCGACATTATCACCCTTATCAACCTGATCTGTGCCCTCAGTTAAAGAAAATCCTGATGAAAATCTATTTCCTGTAAATCCACGCTGCTGGAAAATATTTGTATTTGCTCCTTTTGTATTGTAATACATAATTTTTGGGTTAGCTGTCCATTGCCTTACCTAAGATCCGACTGACAGTCCCTGCAGTACCTGGAGGACCCCCTCTGCTTGTTTTAAATTTTGGAGAAGTGCTACTTTGCTTTGGTCTTCCAGAGTACTGTAAGTCCCATCATGTCCCTGTGGGGTGGAGAGCCTCTATGCCCATTCTTTGCACATTTTCCAACTGACTGACTTCAAAATATCTATCTTTTCTAGATGCTGTTTTAAAGTCCTTTGAGTCATTGCTGAGATTGAGTGTGATTCATTATTTTGAGACAATATGCATATAAAATCTATTTCCCAAATATGTAAGACAGGTATGCATTGAATTCTTATGTGTTTTCCTAATTATTATTACATTTCTACTATTTTTCTCCAGTAACAGATGACAACATTTTTGTTCTCAATATGCTTTTAAAAGTCCCAAATACCCTCTCCCCATTGATTTCTCTTTTTTCCCTTTCTGGCTCCCTTTGTCAACTTCCTACAGCTATTAGCTTTTGGTTTATAATTGTTATTATCAGTTTTCCTTTGTATCATTAGTGCTTTGTGTTGAAACAAATGTGTTTTCGTTCTGTGTCTACTTTTAAACTGAAAGTAATTTTTAAACACTGTCAGTTTCTGTCTCGGTTGTGCAATTGTGGCCTTTGAAATCTACGACTGTATTCCTAAGACTCTTCCGATTACCATGAAAAGGCTCCTCTCTAGCTGATACTGCTCATAATTATTTCAGTGTTGGGAAAACCATTTTTGTCCAACAGCAGTTATGTGAATGTACAGACCAGAACATCCCTAAACACACACGTTACTTTGGACTCGATTCTATATGTTGACAACAAATATGATCGAGTCATGATCGCTGGCATTTGAGTAACCATTAATTTTTAACATCTGGGATCAGTTCCTCTGGATCTGTCATTAGGGAGTCTACCCCAAGCTGGGTTGAGTTAAGAAATTGGCTGCCTGTAATTTTTGAAATTCTGAGGACTTTTTAGTGCTGGTAGCCTGAGAACACCAGCATATGCCATTCAGATTGAAGTCCCATATGTTAACACAGCTTTTTTTATCAACACATGATAAATAAGTCTTTAAAGAAGCTGGTCATCCTGTTTTTTACGCCGTTTTGGTGGTGTGTAGCAGGCACCAAGTAGCTCACGGCCTTCTAGTGTGTTTGTAAGAACACAGATCTACCAGCAGTCGAAATCTTTTACGTCTGATTTGCACAGACTTGCAGAGGTCATGAGATTTTCGAGGCAGTGTACTACACCCTTTCTTTTTTGCTCGCTTGAGCCCTCTGAGTTGGCTTGTAACTGTTCATGTTTACGTTCTGATCATGTGAGTTTTCCCAGTAATATCAACCAAGTCAAATTTATGCCCATAAATCAGCAATTCTAATTCCTCTCGTTTATTATCCGACCTCTAGCAGAAGTGTATAAGCGATTAAATCATTTCATCCTTTTGTGTAAGTGGATGCTTTTGCAATTTTGTTATCAAAAACATGTTTTAGAACTACAACCAAAACCCTCACACCATTTGCCCAGGCAGCGATTACACATGCAGAATTTTCTGATCATAGGGCAGGAGGAGCCTTGTAAGATCTCATATATACATTGGCTTCTGCTCAATTTGGCCAACTACCTCTGCAGAGATATTTCCTACAACTTCCTTGACAGGGATGCACTCACTGTCTATTCCTACAATCTTGTCTTGGTCCTTCACGTAATCTTCCAAACCAGTGGGTAAATATTTCCCCAATTTTCTGCCTTGTCTAGTCCCTGTGAGACCATTTTCATGCTTTCCCGCAGGGAGTAGCTATGTTTCTTAAGGAAGATTGTTCAGAACTGCTATACTTTGTTCTTTGTTACATCTGTGATTGCACTTCCAAACCACGGTTTTGTTTCTTTTAGCTTCATTGCCACTTGCACATCGCTCCGAAGAAATCTTTTCAGAAGGTGAGAAAATGGAGCCCCTGCGCTCCAGCTCAGAGCCACGCTCACGCTGCCAGCCAGCCTTGCCTTCCTGTCCTTGAAAATGGGAGTTTCTCAGATGCCTTCTCTTCAGGTTCGCTCTGAAATCTCTCTGTTGGCTGGTTCTCTTTGCCTTCTCCAGAGTTTGCCTGGCAACTGATGGGTAGATTAAGGGGAGATACTTAGTGCCAGCCCGACCCCCTCAGTGGCAGGTCAGTCAAGTCTGACTGATTAGAAAACCCAAGGATTTGAGGCAGGAGCCCCTAACATGAAAAAAACCACTAAGTAGGCATCTCTTATCTAGCCTGTTTGAAGGTCCCACATCCTCTGTCCTATGGCCAAACTCAGTAATCAGCAGGATCAGGCATATGGCTCATCAAGGTTTTTAATCTAGAGCCTGTGCTGTCTGCTCTGAAACACCCCTGTTTAGACCTCCTGAGGCAGGAGGAGACTTGGAGCTTGCCATGTCAAACTGAAGTGGCCCTTACCAAGTTATTCACCGCAGGAATGTTGAAGGAAAACGAATGATTTTGCATCTGTCCCTTTGAAAGGCCGTTCCCCCACAGTTAGCCCGGCAGATGACTTCCCAGGAGCTCCCTTGAAGTGGTAAATCGAGCTGTCGCCAGCTACAACAGCCTAAAGGGAATGGGACCGGTGACAAATACATTACAAAGGGCCAAGTTAACTCTAATTGTGCTTCGTTTAATGGGATCGTTAAAGCAGCTAACTCGCCCATAAGTGGCTGTTTGTGGGGGTCCCACCCTGGTGAAGGACTGCAGTGGTGCCCATTCAGAGCTCAGGACTGCGCCTTTCTGATGCTGAGCTCTGCCTTTTCGACCGAGTTTCCTGTGCGGTGTGAAATGATACGGATCAGGCAAGCACCAGGGAGTCCTTTCTCCTCACCTGGCTCCGACTTGCCTACGTGCCTTTTAGGATGAGCCTGACAGACCCACAGGAGCAGCAGAGTTTGGGCTCTACATCCAGGCGTGGCGCACAGGCTCCTTGAAATGCCGGCGCAACGGTAAGGGCGTATTACAAACAGGGAAAAAGACAACTGCTTGGCATCCTGTTCCCTAATAGGATTCCTTTCTGCACTGCCTGCCTTTCCAGTAGGCGCTTGGCAGGGTGACATGAAAACTGCTGCCCTTAGCTGGATGGCTGGGGCACCCACTGGTGTCCTGGGGCACGGCCAGTCTCAAGGTGCCCTGCACCTTCTTTTCCTGTATATTCACTTCTCTCTCTTTTTTTTTTCTTTATTTTTTATTTTCACACTTTTTTTTTTTTCTTATTGTGTCCCTACCTATATATTTTTTTTTAATCTGGTCTGCATCAGTGATGCCTGCAGGCAAAGCCTCCAGGGTTAGGCACAGCAGGAAGAGGTGTGACCAGTAATCCCTTTGCTGCAGCCAGAGGCACACAGGCTGAGGAAGTCCCAGGGGCTGAACACGGTTTTATTCTCAGGGTGCTGCTCACAGATGCTTGTGAGCCAGGTAGACACCTCTACTCCTCCCGAGTGCACGTTGCTTTCTCTTTCTAAGTGATGATTGTGTTTGGACCGGTGCTGTGGGGAATATATCTCAGTATAAAAATATCCATCCCTTTGAAAAGGCAGAGGATCATATTTCTTTTAAACCATACCTCAATCAACCTGTGAAAACCTGAAATATATCTGGACAAATCGGATTTATATGAAACAAGGAAAAAATATAGCAATTTTGGGGGTATTAAATTGAAAGTTCAATGTAGTCGTTCTTGGGCTAACTGGTGCTTGGGAAAATGGGGTTTAGATCGTTTTCAGAGATTCCCCTTTCTTTGCTGACAGTCAGAGAAAAGGGGCAAGAGGCTATTGCTTGTGTTTGTTCCTAAAGCAAATCACAGTTGATAGGTCCAACTTTAGACCGATCGGCCTTGACAAGTTTCCCTGCAATTCTTTCTGGTGTGCAGTTTTAGAAATCTTTGAACAGCGAGAAGCACAAAAGGTAGAAAGTTAATAAGACTCCACGGGGCTGTGAGATGGTACCTGACAAGGGAGGAGAGGTGCTTCTGTGACTAAAATAGGCGACACAGAAGGTGGTTTTGCACTTGTCTGAGAAAGTGGGAATCTTGTTACGGGCTAGGAAGGTCTGGTCTGCTCAGACATATAGTGTTCATAGCAAAAGGTTTGGTTTCATTAGCTGAATGTTTTCAGGGGGTTTCTTATAATTTTCAAATGTGTAATTTTTGAGTGATTTTATTCTGAGAAGTCAGCACTACAGCTCAGGTGTTTTGCTGCTGAATTGGACCGTGGTTTTGACTCTGTTTGTGCTTATGAAACAATTGCTGGCTATGAAACAGTTGGGGGGTTAAGAAAAATTTTGGCACGGCAAGGAAAAGATGTCCTTTTCCACTATCCATCTCCCCTGAAAGAACTTGAGGTTTCTGCTTTTGCTCTCCAAACCTGTGCAGATAATTAGTATCAATGATTTGTCCTTAAGAAGCAGCTTTGGCCTTGCATTTCAGAGAGAAATGTGGTTATTTTAGACTTAGCGAGTGTGCTTTAGGTTTTGATCCGTAGCTTTGGTTTTCTTGTTATTCATATTGATTGTTCCAATTTGTATGCTGTTTTGCTCTCTGAGTTGTTGATCTGTTTTGTTTCTGTTCTGTTTTTCAATGGCCACAGGTTTCTGATTTTCTGCTTTCTTCTTAGACTTTTAGGTTTTAATTCAATGCATGTTTTCCAGGGTATTTCTCTCTCACTTTGGCAAAGCTGTTGTATGATTGTGTTGCTTGCCTCTTCCTTCCTAGAGACAATGTTAACAGATATCATGGGAGAGATATCACCCTCCTCCCCCTAAATTTTATATAGAGCACTGCACTTAAGTCAGAAGTCGTATTCCCTTGCCTGTGGATTTTCCTTTGCTGGAAGGGCCAATTCGTAAAGCAGATGGGAACTGTCAGCTTTGTGTTTCTTGGGAATATGTTCCAAAATATATCCTTTAGCATGGTATCTTTTGCAAGGCACTGATGTAGGGAGAAACACTGGGATATTAAAATCCAGTTAATGGAAAACCATTAACATTTTGACTGGAAAGAGTGGAAGACCCTTTGAAAATCCTCCTGGCTAATAATCCCTTGGTGAGAGGCCAGTGCAAGGGGACTTCCCTTCTCTCCTCTGCAGCCCTGGCATCATTCCTGGGTACCTCCACAGGAGAAGGGTTATTGCTCACGAGCTTCAGCTTTTTGGGAATAAGTGCATATGGCGGGGCAGCAAAGAAGTGTGGAAGGCAACACATGGGGGAGAAAGAGTTTGAAAGAAGAGGAAAATGCCCCTGGAGCATGAGGCTGTTGGCTGGTGCTCTGATGTTCCCATTCCTTCCCATTCTTCTCAACTGTTTTGAAACACTCCAGATTCTCCCAGAGGGTGCAAAGCAAACGGCATTACTTCTGCCAGTGTGCAATACTGAGTCCAGTTAAACCAGTGTTTGGTCAGAAAACACTTTTAAAACCTGTTATCCTGCACGTTGGCTGAAAGGTAGGCAGCAGGAATAGGCAGCCTGTCTATTCCACCAGCATTTGCTCTCTCTGGCCATGAATTTAAAAAAGGGGTGCCACAATCGACATTATCCCACTCTGCAGGAGCCAAGGGGCTTGAGAATACTTCAAAAACCAACTGATGAAAATCTGGAAGCACCAGTTCTCCAGCGAGTGCCTGCTGGGCAGAGGCACCGCGTGCGTGTGCGTGCGTGCATGTGCGTGTGCATGGATGGGCTCTCTTCTTTTTAAAACCTTTGGAGTGAGTTTTTTGGATACTTCAGACGTCCCTTTTTCTCACCCTCAGATTGTTCGCCGCCTCCCCAGCAGAGTGACATATTGTTTGCAGTGGAATTTGACAGGCTCAGATGGCAGTAGCTGCTGCAAGATTTTTTAGTTCTTGTTGGTGCTACGACAGGTCTCAACAAATTCCCTCGCCCACTCGCCCGTGGTGCATAAGAAACTTTCTCTAAGTGCGAGGGGAGCTTGCCCATCAGTTTTGTCAAAATCTCAGCTTTCCTTTAAGCATGATGCAGAAATTCTGGCTTTCTGGATGTGACACAGATCTGCTCTACGGCAGTGGTGTTTGCAGATTCAGGAAGGCAGACAGACAAAGGCGAGTGAAACGTGAGCTCCCAAATAACCCTGTGCTGGCTTTGTGATGGAAGTGAACTGCCTGGGGTGTGTGCTGGGAAGAGGCTGTGGATTTCTGCTGAGGAGATCTGGCCCCGTGCTGTGTGCTGTGTTCAGTGCCCCTGTGTGAGTCCATCCTTTCCTGTTCTGTGTCTTTGCTACATACACAGGTGACAGATCTGCAAATCCACCCATCCTGCCCCAAATACCCAATGACTACAACAGAAACCTGTGAGCTGGTCACCCACTTCTGTGTATTGGTGGTGTTTCTGCTGGCCACCTCCAGGTATCCTCTTTAGGATGAGCTGAAATTCACCCTGGAAGACCTTTCTTTTGTCTACTGTGTCTGCAGGGGACCCCTGCTGACTGGCTCACGGGGACAAGGGAGTCCTCCCGTGCAACCTCTGTGTAAGAGGAGCCACCCTGGGCTTGGCATCCCTTCAGACTGGGACTGCTCTGGGTGGCAATGTCCAGCATGGCTCTTTTTCTGGGAGGAGATGCCTATTCAGAGGCTGTGGGCATCTTTGTGTCCCTTGTATTCCTGCAAGAGCGAGGGCATTCCAACCAAGCCATAAGTATTTCATGTTTGATTTAGGCTCAGCCTCACAAGGTTATTTTCAGGCAGTAGTCCTGAGGCCATCCCACTCACAGGCCTTTCCTTGGCATAAACAGCATTAGCCTGAGGGTGGCCCTCATCTGTGCCAGATGCCCACAGCCACGGCAGCAGGAAATCAATGGGGCGTGGGGATATCCCCGCCACCGCGCTCCGCCGCTAATAGCTGTGGTGGTGGAGGAGTCCCTGTGGCATTTCCACATTACCTGGAGATTTCCCAAGGCAGGAGAAATCCTAAGGATAATTAAGCCTGTTTTATTTAGGGCTGAGCTGAGCCATCAAAATGGCATAAAGCAGCCTAAATGGGCCAGAGGATCTGGCACCTTATGTGAAAACTAATCATTTTCTGAGGTGGTCTGATAATTTCTGAGGAGGATATAAAATAACTCACACCCACATGTAGCTTTTAATGAGTAGAAGGGCCTCTCTACTGCATGTTCTGGAATCGTACTCTTTAAAAAAAAAATACCCAGAGATGTTTGCGTGTAACAAAGCAAGAGGGAGACTGTGGCAGGAGCAGGAGCTTGGGGCAGTGTCTTTGTTGCTGTTTTCATCAGGGTTAAGGGCTCAATGACCATTTGGAAACCTTTTATGGGCAAACTGGCTAGCAGCCAGTACTGCAAATTTGCACTCCTGACTTTTTGATTAGTCAGTAGTCCATCAACAGCAGTAGAAACCTGAGAAACATTTGCAGCTAACCACGTGAAAAGCAGGTGTAATAAATCAGGTTGTTCAGGTTTAGTCCCAACTGGGAAATGTGGGGATGGAGGTAGAAATCATTCCTACTCCTCTCGTGGTGTATCAGAATACCTGCTGCATCGAGCCTTACCCCAGTCCCTCTTTCCAGCAAGATTTCAGTTTATAACAGCGATTGCATTCCCATCGGGAAATCGCAGATTTCCAACAATTTCTTTTAAGATCCACAGTGAAATTGCATGAATGACAACCATTCCTCCATCTCATCGCAGGATCAGGACCGCAGCATGGTCTTTTTAAGCTTAAGGAGCGAACCCTTAATCGCTGCTGACTGTGCTAAGTGGAAGGAGCTCCCTCTGTGCCAGTGCCCCGACGGCAGCAGAGGCATCTTTTCCATTTATTTGCCTCTGTCCCTTGGGGACATGGAGTGGGGGCAGCACTGGTGACAGGGGGGGACCCGAGCTCTGCTCCCTGGCTCCTGCCATGCCTGTGCCCAGGCTTTTCCCGGGAGCAAATCAGCAGAGCTGGTGACAGCAGAAGCCATGAAAAGACTGTGGCAGATGTGAGCCTGCTCTCTAATACTTTATGAATACTGAATCTGGGTTTTTTTCAGGGGGAGGGCAGCTCTGTCTGTGTTGTTTGCTTGTTATTTGTCACATTTAGGGTATACACAACACTGAAGTGTGTGGTGTTGATAATAAAAGTGGCAAAGGTGCATCCTGGGAGATATGTTCTGTCAGGGGAGATACAACAAGAGTGGACAAGAAAGTGGGATGGAAGTGTTGGTGCTGTGAAGGCAGATCCGTGTTAGAGGCCATGTAAGAGCTTCAGGAGCTTGTTTTAATGATTTCTTTTTTTTTTTTTTTTTTTTTCTGTTGGGTGGACTACTGAACCAAAATGGTCTGGTAGTTGTGGACCACAATTTTGTAATAGCTGCACAAGAATTCTCTCTTCCCCAAGTTATGACATTTTAGGATTAAACAGAACCTCCCTGTGTCCCTGAAGATGAACACAGGAGTTATCATCAAGTTTAGAAATTAATTTCAGGAAAAATTCAGGGGATGCGTCCTGCAGTTGCAGGAAATGGCAATTCGCAGTCTTGTGAGAAGGAGGGCGGATGGGACAGGTGTCACCGAGGGGACACCTCACCTTCCCCTCCCCATCAACTTACATCCAGCCTGAACATTGGGGCCACACAATAACTTATTACTGCCTTTGCTGTTAGCGGGGCTGTAGTTAAACAGACACCTTCAGGCTCTAGCCCAGCAGTTCAATTGCTTTCCCAGGTATTAAAATAACAAAAGAAACAGAAACTACTGAAAGAGGAAGAAGAAAGCAGAGCCCTTCAACACCCCCAGCATCTGGCAGGCAGCAAGAGCAGGCACATCCAGGGATGGTTTGCACGCTCGGTGCTGAGTTGTCCGTGGCGGGTGTTTGAGAAAAACTCTTTTTTATAGCAGTTTTAAGAAAAATTTAGTAATAACCGAGCAAACTGCTGAAACCAACTGAGCTGAACAAGGGAATAACAACAAAACAAAAAGCCCAGTGTGTGTCTCTTGCCTGGGGCAAGCTACAGCTGATGGATAAAGTGACAGACGAATCCTTCCCTCATTTCCATTTTAATCTCTGTCTACTAATTGTCATCAATATCATCAGGGTCACTAGACCACTAGTGCGAGTCTGCAACCTTCCGCAGGAACCGCAGCTTTATGCCTGCCTGGCCCCCAGGGCTTTGCCCCTGTGCTAACCCAGGCTGTACTGGGGGATGCCTGGGAGCGGGAGGAAGGGCCCTTGGAGGTGAGGTGGGTGATGTTTCCCAGCCCCACGCAGGAGAGGCTACTCGTAGTGTCCCGGCATAAAAATACAGGACAATTGCAGCCCTCTCTGAAATTAAAATTATTTACACTCCTTTTATGCCCAGGCCAGGATTTGGAAAAAGGGCAGCTGGGAATCCAGCTCTTGTTGGAAGAGAGGGCTCATACTGACTCTTAAATCAATGGCTGTGTGATGAAAGCACTCTTTGGATCAGACCCAAGGAGGACAGAGTCACAGCTTTCTGTCGGTGGTTTCTCCTCCCGTCCTTACTACGGTGTGTGTAACACACATGAGGCGCCACAAGGGTACTCAGGGGGATCTCTCCTGGTGACCAGTTGGGTACTCCCTCAGAATTTTGTCCCATCATCCCTATGCCCAGGAAAGGCACCGACAAAGTGTTGTAAAGGTAATGTTTAACCCAGGGGCTCCAAGCCAAATCCCGGCCTCTGCGCACAGCTTGAGCACAAATTGTGCCCATGGCAACTACGCAGCGACTCACTTGGTTGGAAACCTCCCATCCCCACTCAGAGTCAGCCATGTGGTCCTCTGCTTCAGCTGCTAAAAAGTAATAGATTTTTGGCATTAACTCTGTACCTTTACCCTACACCAAATCCTCCCTGCTGTATAGGTACTGCGTGTTCATGGGATTCAGACAAGGCTCTGGGTTTGCTCTGTTGAACTGCTCCCTCATAACAATTTTCAACCTTTGTGTTCCCTTCCCAAAGTCTCAACATCCCTTTGGTGGTACCATCTTCATCCCTTCTCCAAATCTCCCTCATCTCCTGAATACACTTAGACTTCCCAAATACTCTGCCAGCTTCTTATCCCATCTCCCACGAGGTAACCATTTCTTGAACAGGAGATGCGAGGATAAAAATGGACTTTTCTTAGTTTTGCTGTTGATTTGGGATGTAATGAGTTCAATAGCTGCAGTTAACTCCTCTGTTCTTGCAGCTGTAGCTGGTGACAAGGGTGCTGCAGGCTCTGAGGTGTATCTATCCTAACACCTGAAATTGGGTTGCTTTTAGGATGTTTTAGGATGCTGTGTGGTTTTGAGGTACCACATTTGCAAGATGGTGCATCTGTTGCTTTGGGGGGAGACAGCCATGGTCCCGGAGAGGGTCATCTTGGCCTCAAGGTGGTCCTCCTTGGCTTGCTATTCCATTGCTATTGCTTTTCTAGTTACCCAGTGAATTAGGAAGGGACTGTTGCAATATTATAATGCAAGTGTGTGTACCCCTGGCTGTGTGGGATTTTACCACTGTGGTGTGCTGCAAATCTGTAAGGAATGGTTGACGCCACCTTGTTGTTTGTGCTCTCCTGAGCGATTCGCCGCCAGCTCTGTGACCGGGGTAGGGAGAGGCAGAGAGGCAACAAAAAAATGACTCTGTGAAGCCGTCTGCTGCAAATCTTCCCAGGGGAAGATTTGGAATCCCCCTGTTCCCGCGATGAAAATCTTCAGAGGCCCCGTGCCCTGTAAGCCGCAGTCCCTGCGGCTGCAACTCCAGATCTTTGGAGCTTATTGGTAACATATTTGCAAAGCTGCCCTGCTGTGATCACTGATCTCTGCCAGCTTAAATTTGGGAAAATGCTTTACACAGCCTTTCCTCTCCCCTCCTTCAACCCCTGCAGGTCTATATACAAGAAAAGAAAGATTTAGTGTTTGAGCATAAGCACTGGTCAGCCAATCTGCAGCGCATCTTCTTGAAAACCCAAAACAGGTGCTCTTGGGCCATCAAAGTCTTGAAGCAGTTAAACTTCCTTTCACCTCTGTTGCAGTTCCTTTAAAAGAAATAGAGAGATCTTCAAAAGGTGGAAGGGTGGCAGGCCAGAAACGTAAAGCGTGTGCAATCACTCAGATACAAGTGGCACCACTAAAAATTGCCTTCATATATCAGCTTATGGTTTACACACTGTGGCAGAAAGGACGCTAAAAGGTCAGCAGAAAAAAAATATATATGTCAAGCCTGGAGCTGTGACTCCAAAGGTGTGGAAAGACATGATCTGAGAAGGGTTCTAGAGGGACTGGATAAGTGCTTGATATGGCAGGATTTTTTATTTTATTTTATTTTATTTTTTGCAAGGGAGCTGCTTGCAAACGTCAGCACAGAAGCCAAGGTATATACTCGCAGTAACCTCTTGCTACGACCCCTGGTGACAAGACGGATAGTTCCATTCATCTGTGGGTGAGCAGCAGAGGCTCTCTGCATTTTTTACTTGAAGCCCTGGATGAATTTGTTTGTGGAGGGGAATGTCACCGTTGTGAATGCTCTGATCACTCATGTGCCCATAGTGAAGTCAGTGGTAGGGAAGCGGGGAGGTGGGGGGGGGAGTAGGGGGAGGCAGAGCAAGGAGGAAAGCAAGCTTCTCTCTGGGGGTCTCGGGGATGCCAGCTTATATCCAGCAAAACATCTCCAACCAAACATTAATGGAAGATGTGACTTTGAAACAGAGGGATCAGCAAATACGCCGTAAATTAATAATGTGCCCTTTTAGTAGCAATTGCTTTATGAAAATCGGTAGGGCTTTTTTTCCCTCCCCCTCTCCTTGTAGAAATACCTCTGAAATAAGTGGGTCTCACTGGAGTTTTGTTTAAGACTGACCCCTTACTTTATTAACCGTGTAACATTTTAAGGTTGTTTTTTCCTCTCTGTCTCCTCCAGCAAGTCTCTATTGATCACTGTTTACAGTTATAATCCCTTTCAAATTTATCATCCATGACTAACACCACACGTATTGATTGGTGCTGACGGATGTCCCTGTATGGTGTATACCCACAGTGATTCTGGCCAGTGAAGTACAGTAGATATATTTTTTTTCCTCTCCTTCATTTGCTTTTTATAGCTTTCTGCTCCCTCCCTTTTGTTCTCAGTCTGACTAACCTATTTCACACAAACACCGTGGGATTAACATGTCTAAATTTAGGACAATTTCTTCATTCCTGATGAGGTCTTTGGAACAGGAAGGAAAAGAAAGGGTAGTGGTGGGGTTTGGATTTTGTTGTTGTTTTTTTCCTCAATTGGGAAGCTACTGGAAGAAGACAGGCCCTATAGGAGATCAGATTTATGAGGGACATCCACACGTCTTAACCTAAAGCCTAAAGTAACAAAGATGTAAGGGCTAGTTTTTTTAGGGACAAATTAGATGTCACTGGTGACTAAGGACAAGGTGTCCGAAATCTGGACTATAAATGGAGTCATTTGTCAACAATGCATTTTTGCTTGCCTGCTGCAACATTTCCTCCATCTCTTGCTGGCCAGAAATAGAGCTTAAGGTCAATCCCTTTTCTCAGCCACCTTGATTTCACTTGAATTTACAAACTTAAAAACAAATAAATAAACAAACAAAAAAACCCCAAGGATTTTGGTGCCATAGCAGCATGCAACTTTTGTCACTTAGGGTATTGTTTTTTTTCTTGCTAACCCAAAGGTGTGAACTTCACCTTTTGAAGCCTGTGTTCCTTCCAGATTTTAATAATCCATTTGTAACTTTTTTTTTTGGTGTGCTTTATGCAATGGTTTAAATACATGTTCTTGTACATGTGTTTTATTTGGGTGTAATAAGGCAGCAACTGTAAGACAGAGTTGTTAAATCTCAGTAAAAATGTTTTTAATAATAATTTCACATTTATTTAATATAAAACCACTGTCTTATTAAATCTAACTCTTTAGATTTAATAGGATGGTTTATTGTATTATAGCATTACTACTACAGTGCTATAGTTATGGTTGAAAAGGCATTTTCATTATAAACTCCTGTTTGCAGGTGCTTATAACTTCCTGAAGTACAGCACCTCTCTTATTTGAATGTGAAATCACTCACTGTACCTCTTAATTTTTTTCTTTCATCTCCTTCTCAGAGACAAGGACATTTAGATGTCAAAAATAAAACAAGAAAAGCATCAGTTACTGAGGAGCAGCCATCAGAGCTGAGAATTAAAATGCACCAAGGTAAGAGTTCAGACTTAGAGCTTAGGAAACTCTGGACCTTGATCAAGTTGCTGCACCCGTGGCTGTTAAAGCATAAAGCTGGCAATTTGCTCAGTAATGTGCAGTGCCACTGTTGTGACAGAGGAGCACGTTGGCAAGACTTGGCTGTCAGGAGGAGTGTTATCACTGAAGTCCCAAATTCTTGTGGTCTTGATAAACTCTGTATTGGCACGATGTGTATGGCAGGGCAAGGACTTTGTGGAGTTTTTGGTCCGTTTTCTGCACGGGGGATGTCAGGAGGGTCCAGCAGCTGTGGGTGGTGAAGAAGGAGTCAACCCTGAGCCTGTGTGTTCAGTGGGAGCACTTGTAGCATCTTGCAGGGTGCTGGCCTGCCCAGCCCCACCGTTTCCTGTGGTTTCATGGAAGAAATTGCCTTGTCCCCCAAGGCTCCTCAAAAGGCCCCTTGCTTGGGCCAACCACGTAAATGTGGCACAGGAACTCTTGGCTGTCATTTCTTTTGTTTGCCACCATGAACTTCAGAGGTGTCCCCCCTGAACTGGACCTTTTGCAGTGGAGGATAACAAAATATAAATCTGATTTATCTTAGCTAACATTAAGCATATAAGAGGCAGGCTGCCTCGGGGTACCCCACTAAAGCCTACTGCAAACCAGCCTCTGCCTAATCACTGAAAGGAGAATGTGGCAGCCATCTGTGCCATCCTTCATGGCACAGTTTATTCCTGTTCTTCTAACCACCTGTAAAATGAGTAGGAATGCCGATATCTGAATATTTTTACAACTCAAAGTAAATCTTGTGTAGATGGAAGAGACCTGATTTCCCCTGAGTTTTCAGCTGTTACAGACTCAGGCAGGTGCCATGAAGGAGTTTATTTATGACCTTGAAACCAAGTGTAGTGAAGGGTAGATGGGTCATTGGTTTGCCCCAAGTTTGTTGTGTCCCTTTATGATCTGTTGGCTGAGGAAGAGCCAAAAAAAAAAATTAAAAAAATATATAGCTCTGTTCTCTGTGTGTGTGTTTCTCCTTCACCTTGAAGGCAAACAGGGGTTTATCTGGTGAGGTGCTCAGGACTAGATCCAGGGTCAGTGTACTTACAGGGGATGAACTGGGTTAATTACCAGGTTTTATGATGAACAAACAGGACCTGCCTTCAGCAGGGCTGTCTCCAGGAAATGGGGCACTTTTCGGTGCCATGTCCTGGCCGTGCCTCTGAAAGGGTGACATCCACAGTGGCCACGTGGGTTTCTTCTGGTATCGCTGTGACTGACCCTTGCAACATTACAGAGCTTTAGTAAATGTAATGTTTAATTGCTTTCTGGGCTGGGAACCGCTTGTAAACAAACCTGAGCCTCAATGGAGACTTTATAGTTAAATAAATAAATGCTGACAAAGAAAGACTGGAGACACAAAAAACCCAAACAGGAGCACGGCACTAAACTGCCCCATAAAACCTGTGTAAAGAGAGAGTGTTTCATGGTGTCGCAACAGCAGGCTTTTTGCTTTTCCACAGGCTGAGTCTGCATGTGTAATTGCTTCCCTTTATTTCAGCTCTGTCCCAGAAACTCCTGCTGGAGTGGCACTGAGCAGAGGGGTAGGTTGGTTTGTTTGTTTTTTTAATTATCACCAGGCTTTGACAAATTTCTCGTTTGGTGGTGGGAAGATCCATGCAGGAGGAGGGACATGTGCCACTGTTACAAAGGGTGCAGCCTGTTCTTGCTGGCGTAGAACTGGGGCTGAGCAGTAATTGCTGAGCAGAAAGTGGCTCCTTAAAAGCACACAGAGTTTTGGTAAATCTCTTCTGGGTCTAAGCAGCAATGCAATCCTTCTACTCGGGCCTAAACATCAAGTCTTTTCTGGGAATGCAAATACAGGTCGGTGTAAATTCATCAAAACAAGAGTTCTTTAAACAGCCAGTTCTCCTGCTCTTGTATAATCCATTCTGGGCTTAGGAATACTAATAGTTTCCTCAATTAAAAAGGCTTTGCCTCTCTCACCTTCAACTCTACCCAAGATAAAAGGGTTTGTAGGTACAACTGCTCTGCCTCGAAAGCCCTCACTGCAGCCATGGCAAGGCTGAAAATCAAGGTTGTTTCTAGGAAAAACAGATAAATTAAGCAAGTTTTTGTGGCAGGACCTAATTTTGGGTAGGTTATTCTCCCCATGCAGTCTTGCACTACTGCAAAACCTTGTGTAAGGTCCTTTTAATGTTCCTCAAGTACATGTCTCGTCCTTTTAATGTTTCTTGAGTGCATGTCCAAAAACCACAGTGGTAACAGTTGCCTCCATCCAAAAGAGAAACAAATGCAATTATTTAAAAGTAGCAGCCACAAGTGTACTCATTAAATGGAAGATGGTCATATAGGCAGCTCTGAGCTGCTCCTGAATTTCCAGAGGACTTGTAATGTATTACCACTGTTTCAGCCCATTCTGTTGGGTTTTTTTTTTAGGCTGTGCGGGTAGACTTGACCCCTCTTTTGCCAGTTTTAATTTTCCTGCTGTTTTTTAGTAGCTCTGTGGTCATGCTGCTAACAAAGGAGCACTATAAAGGGATTAATGAGTATCATGAGGAAATAAGAAGCCTGTCGCCTTGATTTTTTTGGACTGTGTTTCAGTTATAACAAATATTTAAAAAATCTTGAAGATACAGAAGCTGGGAATTTTCTATTTTTACTTTTTATGAGGATCATTTAAAAATATCCACAGGTTCATTTTTGTGTAATATCACGTGACTTGGCATGCTTCAGGTTGTAGTTAGTCACTTTTTGGTAAAATTCTCTTACGGAAAAATGTGTGCACGCCATTTTAAAATCATATTCAGCCATATGGAAAAATTCTTTGTGCTTGCAAAATGTGGAAATCTGGTTAGAATCAATGTTAGTTTTATCTTGAAACCAGTCAATTTTGTTGGAAATGGAACTGGAGCAGAGCTTGGTTTTTGGAGAGAGAAATTCACGTAGCCTGGTGACATTTCCTGGCTGGACAGACCTGTTTTGAAATTTGAAATAGAACACAAAAAAAAAGAGATGAAGTGAAACACCTCTCCTGGATTTGTTTTTCTGATAAGAAAGTCAACCCTGGACTTCCCATGAGCCTGGCATTGTCCTGTCATGGAGGTCAGAAATTTCCCAGGGTTTTGGACCAGTCCAGCAGCTGAGGGAAGGTCTGGAAATACAGATATTAAACTGGGGATAGTGCAAATGTTGATTGGCAAAAGTCTGCGGAAGCTTCCTTGGAAGAAGGAGTGATTTTCAAGTAATTTGTATAAAGAGGGCTTAAAGTCACTTGATTAAACTGTAGCATCAGGAGGAAAAAGAATTCTTCTCCATATAAAACCAAAAAATAATCATAATAATCCAGGCTTTTATATCTTCTAATGGTAAACCACTTTGGTTATTTCAGATACCAGCCTGTTAAGCTTCTGAGTTCTCCACATGGTCAGAAGATTGTAAGGACCTCCACACAGTTCAACCTTGGATGGAACTTCTTACAGGTCCTTATTTTTTTTTTTTTACTCTCTTGGGAAATGCATTTTCACCTCTTTGTCCCACGTATCTTTTCTTTTCACTTCTTTTCTTCCTCTTTTTTGGCCTTTTTTATTTTTTCTAACCTCAGAGGTAGCAATCCTACTGCTATTAGCAAGATGTCTATTATAGTGTCATTAAAAAAGCTATAGTCAGAGCATGGAATGACTCACATCATGGAGGAGTTAATAATTCACTGTAATAAAAGTATAAAGTTTTATGATAAACCACTCTCAGGGGAGTTAAATATAATCCTTAGCGGGTCACACACTGACTACAAAGCTTACATTTGTAATGGTAATTTGAATTTACTACATCGCCTTTAGTTTTTAAGCGTTTGTATGTCATTAGACCTTATAAATTGATTTATATATTCAACTCCAGTATAATTCTACATAAAGGTACAATAAATTTTATGGATTATAGATATGGCATCTAAAACAGTTTAGAAAAATAATTTTATTAAATTCACTTAAACGGCGGCGATGAACAGCGGTGCCGGAGCGTCTCAACTTCTGAGAACCGCACGAGGCGGGGAGGGAGCTGCACGTGGTGGTGGGGACAGAGGGAGGGGACCAGGCCATAACTGGTCACCCAGCTTCTCAGTCAGGGCTCTGGTGGCACTGAGTCAGGCAGCCACAACTGTCATTGAGAAGGACCCGTGTTCTATTCCAAAATTCCTTCTCCTACTGGGACATGTGAGGCCACCCTTAATACCCTGTTGGTGACATTCCTGGTAGGGGTACAAGATCACCTGCAGGAAAGGGCTGTGTTTGTACCATTAACAAGTCACTTCTTTCTTAATTTTGTTGTTCTTTTACTTGGGTTAAAACCAGCCTGCTGTGTTGCACCTTAGCCTGAGCTGGCTTCTGAGGGATATCTTTCCTCAGCATTTTGCCTCCTCTGCACTCTTTATCAGAAATAGCTTGTAAAAAGTGAAAATATCTATTTTTTTCCTTCCCCCCAGCTTGGAATTAGCAAACACATCCACACCAGAATCCATTAAAGATGTTCATCTTAAGCATTCTTTATTGGTGTAATTTCAGCAGAGCTGCCTGTGAGGAAAGCGGCTGTTGGTATTTTGCTTCTGACATGGCAGATCCTGCTCAGACCCCTCATCCTGTGAAAACTTCTGTTTGCATTCCCAAACATGTTGAGCAGTCTCTGAAAACAGCACGGGACGCAGCTCAAAAAACACTTGATAAACTTTACCGTCTGTTTCTTAAGGGGTGGTTTTAAATAGTCAACCAGCATTTTAATGCTGCCTTTCCTAAAGTCGGCGTAATTTCAGTGCTGATCTTGAAAACCCTTTGTCTAATCCTCTGTGTAATCTTTCCCATAACAAACCTAAAAAAGATCCCTGACCTCCCTGGTGGGCAGTTATCATCGTATTCCCCGTCGCACTCACACATTAGCAAGGCTTTATCCCATCATGGTTTTGTTTTTGAAAGCATTGAGGTAAATCTCAGGTGGCATCCTGCACTCAGTGGGTGTGTCGCTGATGGAATGACCCAGCCAGCTGGACAGGTTTATGTACAATTTACTGGAAATGTATTAAATGTGTCTCGGGAAATGATTCTTTAAAACGTTCTCACTGCCAGTGCAGTAAAGATTAAGACCTTGGCATGGAACAGAGAAAAAAATTAAATAATTTTCAGGAGCTTGATGTAAAATAATGATGTTAAATGTAACTTGAAGTCACCAAAGGATGAACATTTAGGGGCTGAATTCCTACTCTTCCCTTGATTAATTCCCATAATAATTCAGGGGTCTCTGAGACTTGCAGGCTGAATTTGAGCCCTGGCACAAGCACACCGAGTCCTGCTTTAATCCCTCTCGGGCAGTTTGCTCAGACAAATGCAGGATTACATAGGCAAAAAGAGAACTTGCAGGTGGGCAAGCTCTTGGGAAAATAAGCACTGTTATTTTCACGTAATTATTTTTGATATTCCAATTCCTCTTTTTACATTCATTGGCTTAAATATTGTGAGGGCAGTGTTTAGGCTGCCTCCTGGATTTCATTTGTGCCTGAATTTCCTAAGCCAGTCAAGAGGGCTTTACAGTCTCTGTGCTTAACATGTTGTTGCCTTTAGATGTTACTGCATGCAGATTTCTTTTTTTTATTATTATTATTATTATTATTTGTGCCTTTTGTGTCCATTTTACTTCACCATGATTCCCTTGTTTGGTTGCATCGGAGCACCAAGAGGCAGCATTGCTGGAATTTTCCCTGGCATGAAGGTGTAGGTGGAGAGGCTTGTCTGCCACAGCAACGGGACTTGCCTGATTTTTGCCTTTTTAAGTGCCTCCATCACTGTTGGCACAGATGAGAGTGATCAGGATAAATGCAAAAAAATTGCCCATCTGCCCCCAAACATTGGGGTTGCAATGGGTGGGAAGTGACAGTGGGTGCTATGGGATGCATGGCATGCCGAGGGAATAGCAAGTGAAAGGGCTTGGAGCACCTTCTAGTTTCAGCATCTAAAATTATGCAGGGATAAACTGCTTTCTGCAGTATCCTTGAACATTTGCTCCGCAGCAAATAAAGGCATTAAGTCTTTCCTCCTCTTCCAAATACACAGCTTAGAAATAAAAGGTAATAACTGACGATATACAAACACTGAAATTTCCATTCTTCACAGATTAAATGATCCTTGCTGCAGATCATGAAAAGAGACATTAGTGAGAGAAAAAAAGGCAGGGACACACACACTTTGTGCAGCATCAAGCAGTATATTCTGTGCTTAAATAAGAGGGAAGCTGATGGAGAACTGCAGGATTTAAAATCGTGGTGGACACAGTAGGTTGATTTTTGCCAGGACAGGATGAGTGCAGGGGGGACAGAGGTGGGAGGGACAGGGAGCAGATCTGGCATTGACCAGTTGCCCTCCTTAAAGTTTCAAAAGTTTGTAATCCTCGGGGTTTTTTTTGAAGAACATTTTAGCCCCTGCCGACAGGTTCTTGGGCATCCTCTCCTCATGTCTTCAGGCACACTTTGAAGAAAAGATTTCACCACTTGTTCGAGTCAATAGTAATTATTGTTTAGTACTGGATTATATAAGGCTATTCCATAGGCTTATGGAATTAAAAAGAGTTGTTAGGATGTCTTTACAGCTGGCAAAGAGTTAATGGCTTCAAGTTGAGATGGAATAATTACTGCCTGGACTGATTTACTATTTCGTTTCTATGATGTTTGAAAATCTAATAAATCATTTTACTTTTATCTTGATAGTTAATTCTTTCATTAGGAAAATTAGACGCTTCATTATAATGTTTATCATGAGCGGAAAGGTTTTTTTTTTTAATTTTTGGGTTTTTTTTCTAGTTTTAGGATCACACAGTTCACTTCTGCCAGGTTTTCATTTTCTTTATCAGGTTTTCATTTTCTTTGTCATTCCTAAGGGAATGCAGCAGCAGAGCAGTGGGCTGGATCAGACCTGGGGCCTGCTTTGGAGGTGCCACCCACACCATTCACCTTGATTTCCTGGGGAGCTGTAGATGTTTTGGAAAATCAGGCTTTAAGCTCTTTAGGCTCTTAGATGCATAGATATGGAGACTAGAAGGGATTGTAAAGCTCTTTTACTCCCCATTTCTGGAAAATTCAGATTAAAAAATCCCACCCAGCAGCAGGCAAGACACCTTTATTCCCTCCAGTGCAGTGCCGAACACTTGCTCCATATGCTCTAATTTGGCTTGAACGTGCATTTTAATCTTCCCTCTTGTGCAAAATGGTGTTTTTTGTTAAGATAACCCACAGTGATTCCACTCACAGTATTCGTCAGTCCATTAGAAATGGGACCAGGAACTCCCTGCAACAAAAAATGGTTCCTTAGCCTGGAAGATGCTTCTTTACCCGTACGACATCTGTGAGCTCTACATACTCCCCACTTAGGCTGATTGCTCCTACAATTAATGTGCTTTGGGGTTGTGATTCTGTAATCACCCCGTGCATTGAGAAATGCCCAGCGTGTATTGAAAAGTGTCTATAATATATTTTAAAGGGAATTCTTAACTAAGCTCTGACCTTGATACAGTCTGAAGGTGAAGAGGATCAATCATAGATAAAAGGAGGGGAACTCTCGGAGGACGTGAGTACCTAAGATTTTCTCTAGGTGTAATTCTGGATCTGTATTTATTTGTATTTATCTTTGAAAGCTCAGACAAGTAGAGATGCTGTAATTGATTTTATTTGAAAGTGAGAGATGGGGTCAAATGGAAGCTTTTTGGTCTCCTGCTTTTACTTCTCTACCTATAAAAAATGAGCATTTTTACTAGAGGTGCTTAATGACATTCACATTTTTTTGGCCAGGCGTGTGAATGGGAGCCTCCAGCAAAGCAAACTCCACCTCTCCCGGCTTCAGATGAGCTGGGAAAGATCCTCATCCTGCCAACTCATCCTTAATTGGCCTATATAGTAAGAAGCAATTAAAACTAAAGGCCCGATTCATAAAAAATGTACGTTGTGTTCTGTGTGCATAGGGGCTTTTCCTGCTCTCCAGCTAAAAGTGCAAGAGGCATATTAGCTTCCAGTGCACCTTTTTGCAATTTACTCCCTTCCCTCCTTTTTCTGAGTCACAGCTGACCTTTTCTCCCGGTTCCTCTGCCAGTGAGTATCATAGAATCCTAGAATATCCTGAGTTGGGAGGGACTCACAAGGTCCACCCAGGTCCAAGTATATGGAGGTGTGTGGTGTAAACCTTCTGGACAAAAGGTAAAGTTTACACAATATGTGAAAATGTCCAAATAGAAGCTAATGGCTGTGTGTCAGCAGTGCTGCCTTCTCTTAGCTGATTGATTTTTAGCAAGCCACTGGCTTGCTAGACAGATTTTGAAAGATCTTTGCTGGCATGCTGAGTGTACAAAGCCTGCAATTTCTTTTTGTCTTGTTCTAAAAGAGGAAAAATAAAATAATGTTAAGCATTTCATGCACAGAAAAAAAGGAATAGAGGCAAATCACCTATCTGATGTTGAAGCTCATGCAAAGCCCAAATTTGAATTTTTTTTCCTTCCCATACTTCCACATTCTTGTTTAATAACTGGATGTATGAATGGACTGAAATACATGAATGCAATTCCTTTGTTTTTTTTTTTTTTTATTAGAATTAGTTTTCTGTGTGGTGTGTTTGGGCTTTGTGTTTTATATTTTTTTTTCGTCTGCAAGGATTTTTGGGATACAATTTATGTGGGTGACTGCATGGTATAAAGCTGACTCATGCTCCATCTGTTGCGAAATACCTGTAGCTTTTAGAACGATCTCCACTGCGAACACTTCAAGGTCAGGTTTTGTTGGATATGGCTTGATCCAGTTTGGTTAAAAATCATCAGGTTGTTTAAAGATACCCCAGAAAGGCTCCGTTTCAAGTTGCTGCTACACCCTGTCTTGGGAGCCAGGCTGCTATGCTTTGTGTTTTGGTTATTCCCAAAATAACCCAGTTCGTGCGTGGATCCTGGCTGCTTCCCACCTGCTCCGTGGCAGTGGTAAGGCCAAGCCCTTGGCAATGTTTGGCACCATTGGGGAGTGTCCACTTGTGCCAAGGAAACAAGGGAATGTGTTTCCACGAGCAGTGCCAGCCCGGCGCTCGCCATACGACATTTTCCACCGAGGTAAAAATTACCCTCTCTGGGGGAAGGAGAGGTGGCCTCCGGTCCACCTTCAGGATTGGAATCTGATAAACAGTTTCAAATGTCAGTGGCCTGTTGTTGGTAATTAAATTGTAATGACAGATCCGTGCTGATACCATCAAGGTGCTTTTGTCCGGGGAACCCTGCATTAAGAGGAGCCGCAACAGCAGTTTTGCTTGTTACCTCTTTCCTACTATTACAGTTAAATAGTTCATGGCCATCAGCTTCCCCCAGCAGGAATGTGCACTGTCGCCTGCGTGGGTTTCGTGCACAATCACCAGGAATGTGAATGTATCCTAAATCTTTGAATGTTCAAATGTTTGTTAGCCCGAGCTAGCCAGCGTTCCTGGTAGTAGGAACCCATTGGCACATGGTTGGTTTGTGCGTTTTTACATCCAGACCCGGAGCCTTTAAAATTTGTCTGTTAGCTTTTGGAGAGAAGGGGAAAATGTCTATAGAAAGGCTAAATTTCAGAATGAAGGCACTCGGTCAGAGAAATATCAATATGCAGCTGTCAGGAGAACTTACATTCTGAGTCACAAAAATACATTTTTTTTTTTTTGGGGGGATTATCTTGTTCCATTGTAAATGATTAAAACCACATGATCCATCATTGAGATGATAATAGCACTCACCTTCTTAAAAACAACAACAATTGCTTTATTCCCATATTTTTGTTCGTGCCCTGGAAAGAAAAGAAGCGAAACGAAAGTGTTTCGGATGTTTTGGTGAGTGACTGCCTTCGAAGAAGTTTTGGAGCCCTTTTCCATCCTGTTCTGTAGAGGTCAGCAAGTTTGAGGAATTACAGGCACTAAGTGAAAATGAAAACATCAAGAGGCTTGCTGTCTATCACAAGTATCACTAAATCTTTTTGAACAACCCTGGGCAGTGAATTATGGAAGCATGGAATTGACTTACAGTTTATTTCTAGTAACAGTCAGTTACTATGTCAAATCTAAAACCATTCAGAAAAGCCTATAAAAATGTATGACAAACTAACCAGCAACCTCTAGATCTTTTTACATGTGTATGATTTTAGAGAACGTCTCGCTAGTGCTTGTGGAAATGAACAGACAGGACGTTTTCACGAGGCTGTATTTTATTTTTTTTTTTTGTCCTCCTCGCTCGTGTTGTTTGGCATCACAGAAAGCCTCTGGAGTAGCTTTGCTGGAGGAAGACAATATGGTGTGTGGGCAGGGGAATGGCACAGCTCTTGCTCCTGCCTCCCTCGGTGATGCTCTTCCCCCCTACCCTGCGCACCACGACTGAACACTCTCTTAACAGTTCCCCAAACTTTATTTCAAGGGGCCTTGTGAACACCTGGGAACTTTTTAGTGAAGGTGTTGCACCATCCGTGGCTCACCTCAAGGTAAGAGAGAAGGAGGAGAGGTCCTGAGGGAGGATTGGCTCAGTGAGGAGCTGATGGCCGTGTTGCCTCCATGGATCTTCAAGGATCCGTGGGGCTGCCCTGGCACCAGCGAGTCTGGTCCTGCTGCTGGGCAGAGAAGGGAGCTAAAGCCTTGGGTGTTTGAATGACCTTGTTGCTGTGTAGGGCAGGTGTGAGGTTTTCTTCTGGCTGCTTAAAATGCAAGTGTATAAGAGCATGGGTGCTGTTTCTAAAAGCTGTGTGGACTGTCAGGTTAGAGTGGCTTATTTGTTGGGCAGCTCAGGGGTCCAGGGCACAGAGGGTATTTCAAACCAGCATCATTATGTTCCCCCTGCAATGCATCTCCACTTCTGATTTCCCCTGAGAGAGCTCCCAGGAAATGGCATTTCCCTAATGTGCTGCCAGATCTGAAATGTTGGTTGGCTGATGTTGTGACTTTTCAGGAGACCCTTTTTTTGGAGGCGGTAATGCTGGAAAATACCCCCTTAGATGCTTGATCTGAGCTCCTGTGCCTCCTTGGGCCGGGTCACTAATTTTAGGGTGGGCAGGACCATTTGGACCTAATTTTCCAGCTCTCAGAAGAGAGATTGAGTCTGGGCATGGCTTCATAAAACAAAGCAAAAATAAATTAAAAATATGAAGGAACTCAAGGCATTAGATAGGCACTCTCTAGACACTGTTGTGAAGGGCAGAGTGGTATCTACCAGTTGGGTGGACCTCCAAGAAGGATATTTGACTATTTATTTGGGAGCACTACCCTGAAGAAACCAAACAGGGAGCAGGTCTTTCAAAGCTGTCTTTTTGTTTTCTTTCTGTGTCGGTGGCAGACAGCATTAAAATATTTAAACATTTGCCACTGCAAGAATGAATGCAAAATGTCTTGTGTCCAGATAGCCATTTTGCTTTCCTTGTGGTGCTTGTGCTGGGAAAGCATCCAAACCCGAGTTTGTCTTGTAAGAAATGATTTCAACATCAGTCCCCTGGCAATTGTATTTTAAAACTAACACAGCCTAATAAACTTTCACTCATGAAACCATCAAAGTTGTGTTTACTAGCAGAGCACTCGGGTCAATAAAACTACTCTACACACCAGGATTTGGGATTTTATTATTTTGCATTTATTGAGAAACAAATTGCAGAATGAAGTGGGGCCACGAATAAAATACTTCTATATGCTCGGAATATAATACAAAATGTAATTAGGCAGCACATTGTTAAAAGTCAGGACCAAATTCTGACAATATGGTGTCACCAATTGTAAGCCTGTAACTGTATAATACATAATTGTCAACTGTTGAGAAAAGATCTCATTTTGATAACACATATTGAGATTGGAAGTCTGTTTGTTAATGAGGGGTCTGAAAAAATACTTATGACTCCAGGATGCTTGACAGCTCTAACTGCAACATTGTGCTGCACAGTCAGAGAACAGCGAGTTAGAAGGAACACAAACAAAAAATAAGACCTTTTTAGGAGCGAAGAAACGGGGATGTTTATGTTTAAGGAATGTATTAAAATCACAGCTATTCTGCTCGGATATTAGAGTCAATCAATAGATTGATTCACTGTGATTTATTTCTATTAATTTATATTTTACATGCACAACTTGACTTTAAAGCTTTTTTTTTTTTCAGAGCTGTGCTTAATATCCTCAGCTTCATCTCTGTGCAGAGGACTGAGGGCAGGAGTGCTCTGCTCACCTGGATATGGACCAGAGCCAGAGCAACTCTTCCTGCCCGCTTCTGCTGGTTCTCAGCATAACCCAGCCGTGACCTCAGTTATTTTCTCTCTGGGATATTCCTCCCCCAGCCACATGCACGTAGCTCTATTTGTGCGAAGCAGGAGTCTGGGATTTCAGGATGCCACCAGGTTTCCTTCAGGGCTGTCCTCCCTCCTTTGCATGGCACTGCCCACACACAGACCCGGGACCTGTTGGCTGCTGGACACAGCTGCAACCCCCAGCATTTCCCTCATGCTCCCTTTCCCAGCTCTGTGTGCCTGCTGAAGTTGTGCAAAAAGCCAAGATTACACACAAAAGAGCAAAGCCATATAAGTTGCACTGGCAGGTTGCACTCCTTTTATTTCTGATCTGTGCTGCTTTTATTTTCTTGGTGAGAGATTAAGAAGGTATTGTTAAGGTTGTTCTGGATGCCACAAAAACTCCAGGTAGCATTTTGCAGTGAATTTCAAAATTTTTGAGTAGCGTTGTGCTGGTAAACTCGGAGTTGAACTCCCATGGCATATATTCTGTTCCCTCATTATCCCGTGTGTTCAGGAAGCTCCGCACAACCCGTAGCAACTTGTTTTCTCAGAGGGAGTGATTACATGTGGTGTAGTGGGTTTCTTTTGTATGTGTGTGTGTGGCAGTCATATAAAAGCCAGCCTCTTATTTTTCAGAGTATTTGTAGCAGCTGCAGAGGAAATGTCTGTGTCGCTCTATGTTTTAGAAATGAGGTTGGGAGTCTGTTGATGCCTCTGGAGGCTCTGCTGGCATTGCTGATGACTTCAGGTGGCACCTCACAGTGACTGAGCTTGCTGCTGTCTGAGGAAGGAAGCAGGTGGAAGGCTTGCCTCCCCTTCACTCTGCCCCCCAAACCCAGATGGAACAATGACTAGTTTGGACTTTAAATAGGTGGAGGAAAATGCCTGTTTTTGCATTGCCGTATACTTGCTGCTGCAGGCAAATACTGCATTTATTGCTGACCTGGTGCCACAACAACCTGCTAGAGTGGCACTGGAAATTTGTTTCCAGGTCACCTTCAGAGCAATGGCTTTAACCAAAAGGCTGAGCTTTGTGCTGCCTGGAAACAGACTGAAACTCCTCCAGTGTCTCTAGGATCACAGAGGCTCTCTGTGCCCCACACCAAAATTTGGGGACTTCACCAAAACAGCAGAGGGTCTGAGCTCTTTCCTTCCCTTCAGTTGCCTTGCTGAGTCCCCTGCCCATTTCATTAGCAGACTTTTCATGGCAACTTTTGGAATGAGGGGTTGCACACTTTAATTACACAGTTCAAATCACCACTTACAGTGGTTCTAACATCAAGCACTTTTTTTTTCTTGGTCATTAGCCTTACTGGGGCAATCCATGCTACGAGGCTGACCTGCATACCCGATTCTGTCTTCTTTGCTTTTCTCAGTGCATGATGTATTTATCCTGCAAATGTACATTTTCTTCTATTTTCTCTTTGTTTTCTTTTAAAACACCCTTTAAGCACTGAAGAGTTGAAGCAATTGCCACAGAAATACCCCGTGCCAAAGTCTGCCCAGGCTTGGTGCTTCTTCATTATTCTGGTGCAGCAAATTTCCAAATCCTGCCAGTGCCCTGAAAGAAGGAACCTGTGCTCTGAGGGAGGCTGAGGGTGCAGTCCTGTTAGCTGGGGTTTGGCACTGCACAGTCTTCTAAATTAGGGGGTCAGACCCACGAAGCAGCAGCTGCCTGGACACTGCCTTTCCCCTCCCCTCTACCGCTCAGAGCTTTTGTCTTGGAGTGGTGGCTCTGCTCCGCTGCATCCGCGGGACGGCCGCGGACACCGGGGGCTTAATGGGAAGTTGTCAGAAATAATTGTGCTTGTACCTTTTTGTGCTGTCAGAGGGGAAGATGTTAAACTCTCTGTGAGAAATGGATGTGAACGGGGATGGACAGTGGTCTTCGGACCATTACAGCCTACTTCCTCTAATTTTTAAAATTTATATACTTTGTAATGCATTATTAATTTTCTTGTGAGTGATATGACTTTCAAGGCTATCAAGGGACTAATCTATTTTTTACATGGAGTAGAGGAGGATTCTAGGTTTGTACAAATAAAATACTCCCTGGAAGCAATACAACTGAAATGATATCTGCAAACATCACAGCTTTACCTCTCTTCTGAGCAAACATCAGCTCTCTATAGAAAGTTAACACTTTAATTAGGCAGAATTTCAAATGATTGCGCATGTCTGCTATTAATCTAAAACATTTGTATCCTTTTTCGTAAAAATTACTTTCTTTGTACAGGACTGAGCTAGGAAGCTCAGGAAGAGATATCCAAATCCTTAGTTTAAAGGTATTTGGGAAATACACATGATTAAACAATCACTGGTATTACCTGAAATCCAAAAATTGGGTTGCTATGGGTATAGTATATTTGCTTAATTCCAGCTGATTGTTCCTTACCTGCAAGGAAAATTATGTGTGGTTGCAGAGGTTTAAATATGCTTTTTTCAGTGGAACTACAGGTATAATGGTTTCATAGGTCTCAGTGTGGGGATAATTTTGGTTTTTGGATGTTAAACAGTAGTGGGTACGTGCACGTTTGTTTGATATAAAATCTGGTGGAAATAAATAAGATCCAGCCAATGTTTATTTGGGAGTTGGGTTTGACCTCTAGAATGATGTTAACAGAAGCTTTACTATACCAAGTTTGGCTTTTTATTTAATGTTTGAAAAAATAGCATGAGTACAGTAGAATAGTCCTTCTGAAGAGCCAAGTGCAGACGAGGAATGAGGTGTGATTAAAACATGCCATTGCAAGAACAGTGAATATTTTTTTAATGGTTCACGTTTCATGGACACTCAGTTCACAATTTATCCCCTTCTTTTTCTTGGGTGCTGTTAGCTACAAAGCTTTATACCAGCCTGTCTGCTTTGGAGGGAAAACAATGTCCACTTTTTCAGCTCTTCTGTCTTATTTCCTTCCTGTGCTCCCTGTGAAATTCCTGTCACTGATACCGACCGCGGGTACCTCTGCGCTGACCTGTGAAAACTTGGGAGGCTCAAGGTGTGATCTCCGAGCTACCAGATGTACCTGTGGCGTGGAGATAGCACCGAGTGTCAAATTAAGCCTTGTGTGGATAAAGATGCCTGAGCTGGCTGCAGAGTTTGAGCCTTTCAGTGCTAAACCCACAAACATTGTGCTGAGGAGGGAGCTCAGCTGTGTGTGCTCTGCAGTTGCAAAGGGTGGAGCAAAGTTTCTCCCCAGACTCTAAGATGTGGCACTGTTGGAACTTCTGCATACGTTGGAAAAGCAGGTAGGAATCATCTCTCTTCTTATACATCTGTGAGTGTCACACCTGGGAGAGGCAGGGCAGTTATGGTTCTTAGGGCTTTCCTCTGGGAGCTTGAACTGCGTTTGGTGGACCTGAGAACAGGATGGTGGGTGCAGGTGTAAATCAGAGTGCCTTTTCAGTCCAGCTATAGAGGAGATCTGCTGGCTTGCTTGCTCCTCTTCAGGAGGACCCTGCAGGCAGGACCCTCTCTGGAACAGATCCTCTGCTCCTCTGCCCACCTCATCCCACACAAACCAGGGATGAGAGATCCGGAATTGCCATGCAGCTCTTTTCAAGGCTGTTTCATGGTGCCAGGACTTGTTATTCCATCCTGTTTGTGGACTTCCCATAGCCAGAGCTTTGTTATCTAATGTTTGGGTGGTTGTTTTCATATCTATGGCAGCTAAACATCACATGCTGTAACGATGGGTTTATGTTTAGCAGTGCCAGAGGGAGCCTGCTGGTCCACACCACCATGTTCCAGTGGAACTGAATAATTCCTTTTTATGCTTTGCAGTCTAGCTGAGGTCCTCACTGCATGCAAGTGGTTTGCCAAGTGCTCCACTGGCACAGTATAAGCCAGCACAGCTGATTACCTGGAAAGCAGGGGAATCCCTGAGTGATAACATTCAAAATCATGCTCTTATCCTGTGGGAGTTGGTGTGTGATAATGGTGAGCGTCAGAAATGGCATTTTGGAGATGTTGTGTTTAGAAACCACTGTAACCTTGAGCATTCCTGCACAAAGAACGCTCTCTAGGCATCACGGAACAGAAAGGTGGCTCCGAACCACCTCTGCTTTCAGGGACAAGCAGTGGCAAACATTGCTCAAGCCTCAGGCTAGGATGTGTACTGGGCATTTCTCACTCTTTGATTCCCCTTCAGGGCCATTTGGAGGCCTTTGACCTCCTTTTGAGTTTTTGGGGTGCAGTTTGCCTGTGCAGGGCACACACATGTTGCTCAAAAGCATAGAAAAAAACCTCCAAAAGTTTTGTGTTCTCTCTTGATGAGACCTCCTGTCATTGCCTGAGAAGGGCCCTTGGGTAGGTCTGTGTGCAGTGCAGTTCTTACAGCTGTTGTGCCACTATATGTTACAGAGCCAGGATGGATGAGCAGGACCGTCCCAAAAGCTTTAATTGTGCAGCGGTTTGGAGGAGAAAGATACCCGCCCGTCTAAACCTGAAAAAAAACTAGTTCTGAAAGACAAAGAAAACCCTCAAAGACTCCTTAATTAGTCCTGTGAGCGAGTTACCCAAAATCTGCTTGGAGCGATGGGGCACCCCAAGAGCTCGCTTTTGCCCCCAGCTCCAAAACTGACTTTCTCTGTGGCCCCGGGCCAGTCACTTAACTCCCCGTTGTTCACTGAACTGCAAAGGGGAGATAACAATCCCTGCCTACCACGAGGTAGGTTGTGGCAGGATAAATTAGCTGTTGGCTTTTAAAGCACTTTAAAGATGTACTGCAAAGCATTAAGAGCACTTGTTTTTATGAAGACAGTAATGGTTAAATGATAATTCTGTGCTCTCGCTGAATTTGTTAGTTTTAAAGTGTGAGTGTTATGCTTCTACAATATGCTATTAATCCAAACAAATTACTAAGCCTTTGTGTGGTATGTGAGGAAGCCCATGAATTTACCTTTCTGTAGCTGTAAATGCAGTGGAAAGGATTTGAACTTCCCTTCTCACCTCGGAGCCTCTGGCAAACTGGTCACTGACATAATAAATATTCAGCATTTAATAATGCTTCACTTTCCCTCTTTAAACCATTAGTTGTTTCCTGCTTGACTAAGAAGAACTTCAAATTCAATTCATTAGCATTTCTTTAAATAGCCCTCTTAACAATGCCGGTTTGCTTTCCTTGTTATGTTCTGTCACTAATAGCGGTTTTTACTTCTAACCTGTTATTAATTAGAAATAAAGACTGGATCTCTTAATTTCTGAATTAGTTTTTAGTGCCTCTTCCCTCGGATGCTGAAGAGGGTCTTTTTTTTTTTGTTTTTTTTTCCCCCCCTAAGCCTAGCGTGTCGCGTTATATAATTGTTCCCGGGGTAAATAATTTAGCTTGGTCGGAGAAAGTGCACTTCTCCCCGCGCCTTGAGTGGTCAGCGCGGCGGCGGCGGCGGCGGCGGGCAGCGAGGCATGGCAAATCCCGGGCAAAGAGGAGCACAGCTGCATGAAACTTTCATTAGGGCCGCAGAGGTAAGAGGCCGTGTCTCTGCGGTGCTTTCGGCGTGACCCCCGGTGCTGGCGGGGCACCTCTTCGCGGCGGCTCAGCGTCTTCGCCGTGAAGGACAAATGAGCGGGCGCGGGGCGTCTCGAGCCACCCTAATCTTTTTCTTTCCCTACTTCAAAGCCTTCTTGTGTTGCATCTCGGTCTGTAATTACCCTCGAGGTATTTCAGACTCCGGGAGCGACACCGGGAAAAATTGCTCTTCCCGATAATGGCAGCCCACAGTTGTGTTTAATCAATTATGTAGTTGGTCATGTGACTGGCTTTTTAGTTACAAGGATTTTAAGGCCAGCCCCTTATGCCCTGGCTGAGGAGAGCAACAATACCGAATTAAAGAAACACTCTCCATTTGATGCAGCTTAATCTAGGCTTTACCTGCTTAATTAAAAACATGCTGCCAATGCCCACTTACTCCTCCATGCTCTAAACAGCCATGCTGTAATTTCCTAAGCAAAACTGTTTAAGTTAGGTGGAGCTGCAACACTAATTTTTACGGATATAAACAGATCTGCTCAGCGGCAGCGTCTCCAGATTTCTTGGAGCTGGTGGCAGTGCTGTAGTGCAGGGCTCGGAGGTGTGCGGATGCTGGCGAGGAAATGCCAGCCGAGCTGGGAATTAAACACACAGCCTCGCTAACTCGCTCTGAAAGATACATGACAGCCAGAAGCTTTGCTCCTCAGAAGTAATGGAGTTGGCTGGGGCGCAGGGGGTGTGCTTCCAGTGGAATAAATTCAGATGATGCTAACTCAACAGATAGTTTGAGATGTGTACTTAGCTGGCTGTGGGAGGGTCTTGCTTTGGGAAGCTGGTAATGGTGCTGCGGGCCAGCCGAGGTGAAGCGATGGTGTATCCCGGTCCTTACAGGTTGAATGTGAGGGGTTGTGATGGTAAACTGGCAGTGGGACTGTGCTGGGAAGGAGAGGTACATTGAGGGAGAGAGAATACCTCCTGTCTTGTTAAGCCCACAGAAGCTCTGTGGCCTCTGGCTGTTGATGTTGCCACATGTTTGCCTTTGGACCATGTTGGCTGGATGACCACTGAATTACCCAAACAACTGCTGTTAGAAAAGCATCCAGGCATTGTCCCAACTCCTCCACCTTTTGCACTGCTTTCCAACACACTGTATCTTTCTCTATCCAACTTCTCCTGCCTACCCCAATTTCCAGCTGCTTTCCATCAACGCTTAGCAAGCCACTTACTGCACTTCACTTGTGTTCTTCTCCTCTTTCAAAGTCTCATGAAATCTCAGTCACTGGTGGTTTTCATCAAGCATGAGGTACAAGTTTGATGCTATTTTGGATCTGCTTCACTTGGGGAAGAGGGAAACTTACAAAATTCAAAACATCTTAGAAATTCATACATTTCTTTGGTTACTTCTGTGCTTGTCAGCTCTTTGCCTGTGATGCCAGTTTGTTGCAGAAATATTGTCTCTGAATTTAAGATATCCAGGAGAGTTGATGATACATGAGGAGGTATTGATTGATGTATACATTTATACCTCTTCTACAGATTCTTCTTTCTCAGACAGCATTATAGATAACTGTCCCAGAAGAAGACAGCTTTGAATGTCTGATGTACTTACACGGTTGCAAGTGGAATATCTGTCTGTAGTGTAAAAGGTAGGTTATTCCTTAGGCCTTTCCTCTCTTCTCTAATTTTAGACTAGTAGCACTACAAAGGAGTTGTTGTTGCTAGTCCTACAAAGCCAGTGGGCTGTCTTGTTGGGAATCACTCGTTGCCCTAACCCAGTTTTAGTTATTCTATTAATATACCACTGGAGTCTGGCTGGAGTACAAAGTCCTCTGTGGACAGGCCAATAGCAATGTCTCTCTCCTGGAGCAATTATAGGAGAAGTTTTATAAAGATGATAATTCAAATAAAAGTGATCAGTGGGGCATGGTAGAGAGAAGAAGCAGCACTGGGGGAAAGGTTGGAGCTCAAAAATGTATCTCCTGAGCTAGTGGGGGCTCAGTGAATGATGTGATGATGTTATGAAAAAAGTATACCTTGCAAGCGCAGCCCCAGGTTGTTTGTGGAAAAGAAACAGCCCTTATGGTGTCAAAATACGGATATGGTATGAATATGGTATCAAAATATGGAGATCAATGGATCTCCTCCTCTCACAGCATTCACATGTGAGCAGTGGTGAGTCCTCTCTTGAGCAAAGCTTGGGTGTTAACACTGATGGAGTGGCAACCCTTTCTGCACTGCTTGGGGTGCTTTCTGCTGCAGGCAGGGTTAGCCAGCACCATCAGATTGGGTTTAGCCTGGATCCATGTCCTGATCATGTTCACCATATCCTCCTACCCGTGCTTGTGCTGTCTTAATGTGCTCGTGGAGCTTGGGTTTGTGTTGCTTCATTGCTGATCAGGCAGATGGGCTGATACGAGACCAGTCCCCGGAGTTCTGCTTCCATACCAGCGATTTAGCTGTGTAACTCCCTGTAACGAAACTTATTGAGGATGGCAGCCTGGGTAGTCCTGTGGAATTCAAGATATGTTATTTTGGTTGTGAGGACGTTTTTAAAGGATTTTAATTATGTGCATGGTTAATAAATGTCATGCTATCCATCTTCAGTCATGCGTACACGTGTGGCGTGCTGCTCAGGTGCCCGCTGGCTCGTAGTGAGGATGATGTGCAGCCATATTTATGACATATCATTACTTGGCTTGCTTTTGGGGCAAGCACAGGAAGAGATTGTTCCCTCTACCCCTAATAGTTCCTGTGTGACAGACCAATGCACAGTGTATGTGAATCTTTAATGTATCTGCAGCTGAGAACACAAACGGCTGCTGCCCTCTCTGCAGTCAATTATAGATCCTAATTTGCTCTGACATAAAATTAGTTTTCCCCCACATCTTATTTCCTCACACAAAGCAGAGATAAGAGACAGTTACTGTAGAAAATCAAGGTGTCAAAACGGTAGGTTTTAGACCTGAAAGATGAGGGAATAGGCATCATTCTTGGGTTTTGCAGGGCTATTTGTTGAACAAGCCATTTCTTTCTTAAATCTTGCCCAAATCTTGCAGTGATGCCTCCTGAAGAGGTTTGGTGTGTTGAGGTGGAAGTGTCCTTTCCTAGTGGTTCAGATCAGAGATGTTCAAATTGCCCTGGAAAATGACAGCACAGGAGAATCAGGGAGTCACAGAACTGTCACTGTTTACTTTTGGGATTGTAATTCTTCCTCCACTTAGCAAAAAAACCCTTTCCTACATAAGGAATACACTCTGGGGAGTTCTTACATTTGGCTTCAGGTGGAAGTTCTGAACACAGTGGGGCATCAGCCCAGATTTCCCTGTGCAAGTGCACAGGAGAGGAGTGATGATACATGTTCCTCCCCCAAACTTTGTATTTCTCTTTCTGTACTTTCTGGTTTGGGTTTGTTTTTTTCCATTGACCACCGGCTATGACCATATGGCTTCTCTTCTGTTTTCCTCTGTGTCTTCTACCCCTCCTGCTCTGAACATATTATAATGTTCACAAGACATTTTAATATCAGTTCTGGTCTTGCCTAGCAGCACAAAACATCTTGTGTATTTGCATTTTTTAGTTTAATCATTATCTTAATAATTTTGGGCAGTAGCCACAGAATCTTTTTCTCTCTGTCTCATCTCATCCTTAAAGTAGCAGTTCATGCTTCTCCCTACCATACCCCACAGTTACATTTGTTTTAAACCCATAGCTAAGGAATGGTTTGAAAGAGATGACAGTAAACCTGCCTGTAAGACACATTTCAGAATCTCTTGTTACTCCAGTCCTCTTTGGAGCAGGCCTTCAACACTGACAGTGATTAGCCAGGAAGAGCTATCAGGCTCTAGCTAAGGACACCTGGAAATGTAACTCCTACAGAGGGATGAGCTGGCGTTAAACAAATTCTGAAGATTAAAATAATCCCAGGAAGCACTGGATTAGCAGGGAAGCCCTCCATCTTCTGTGCTCTGGCTACAGCAGACTCATTTCTTTTTTTTCACATGAGTTATATCTTAGGTGATATAGCCCAGGCAGGCAGCGTCCCCATTACCATTAATCCCATCTTTTTTCCAGCTTGATTTTTCTGGTCGTGGGGTTAAATTCACTCCCGTTAATTCAGGTGTAGTTACACCAGTTGTGCCTGGGCCAGGTTTGGTCCTGAATGTCAAACTCACTGTTAGCATCTTGGGATTACCTCATGATCTCCTTTGTAATCCTTTTACAAACATATTTTCTTTTCAGCTCATGACAAACCTAATTAGTGGTGTTTTCAGTAAATAGGAGTACCTGTAGCAATAGTCCTTTTTCAAATACAGATTTGCCATGATCTGACATTAATTTAACCTTCCATAGCACCTCTCAAGAAAGTATGTTGCTCACATTGATTAATCAAACTTCCAAAAGTTTGATTGTTTGATTGTTTGTTTGATTGTTATTCCTGGTTTAGAAACAAAAGGGCTGACAGTCAGAAAAACCTTTTCAAAATCACTGGAAGATTTAAAAAATATATCTAAACTGTCCTAGCTTTTAGACCTTCTGCCATATTTCCGAGACATCTACCTTGGCACAAATTATCCAGATGTTTTCCTTGTTGACAGTCCTGTTTTTCACTAGCACAATCCCATTGTTTTTTTCCTTGTTCGTCTTCCTTTAATCTTCAGCCTTAAATATTCCAGAGAGTTTTCCTTTACTGTCCTGATGAAGGTTGAGAAAAATCTCAGACCAGCTCCAACTGACTTCTTCAGCTTTTGGAAAAGTGTGAGCACCCTGGAGAGG
Source organism: Manacus vitellinus (assembly GCF_001715985.3). NCBI lineage: Eukaryota > Metazoa > Chordata > Aves > Passeriformes > Pipridae > Manacus > Manacus vitellinus. The sequence goes on from NW_021940526.1 coordinate 4,821,235, forward strand.
AAGAAACACCTCATGATGCATCATGCAATGCTGAGATTCTCAACACCAAACTGCTGCATCTTACCCTCTAATATGACCTCACACCACAATCTGTTGCAACAACCACCAAATGCAATGAAACTCTCTTCTCCTTTTTAGATGTTACTTGCTGTCCTTATTTAGAGAGAGATCTGGCTTCAATTATTTACATAAAAGTTGCTGGGTAGAGTTACATACCAGACAAGGCTGACTTGTCACAATCTTTTAGAATTGCCTTTTTTTTTTCTTTTCATTTTTTTTTTTGGAGGAATCCTAATCTTTTTCCCCTTAGAGGAAACGATTCGTAATCATGAATGAGCACTTGGAAAATGTCACCTCCAGGTACTTCAGAAGAGGCCTTGCAGGCTTATGAAGCTACAGAGGGATTAGATAATGTGACATTTTTTTCTTTGCTCGTTTGTTTTCTTGTTGTGGAACAAGAGCTTCTGCTTCACTCAAAATGAGGGAAGAGCATTCTGACCAACTGTGTGGAAAAAGTTCAGCTTTGCTTGGATACTCCATTTCTGGGTTTTGTACATATTGCACAATAATCTACAATGAAAGCAAAATTACACTTTTCCTCTTTAATGGGTTTGAAAGGGTTTTTTTTTTCACATCTACCCTGTTCTTAAAGCTAAACAAGCCTCCTATTCAGATCATACGACTATTTGGACTACAAAAGATGCTTCTTCATGGATTATGAATTTGCTTAAAACTTCTTCCTTTTCTGTAGCACATTTATAACTCCTTGGCTTGCTCTCCTCCCCGGAAACTCTTTATTTTGTATCTTCAGTGAAATATACTGAGTTAAGAATAGGTTTGGGGTTTTTAATTCCTTTTTTTTAATTTGTATGTGCTGACAGTAATTGTTTTCTGAGGGTTTGATTCACAGGCTTTATAAATCAATTAGATTTGGAATACAAATCATAGAAAAGAGGACTGGAGGGGGTATCAAGAGATCAACTGATCCAAACAAGACCTATTGTATCTATTTAATTTCTGACAGATGCTTCTCTAATCTCCTCTTAAAGAGTCACTGTTTTTGCTCTTAAAAGAATGTCCTAGCGCTCAAGTAATTTTCCTGTTGTGTCCATAATTTCTTGTCCTGTCCACTTTGGACAGAGAACAAAACTGATCCCTTCCTCTTGGAAGGAGCCTTCTTTATACCTGAAGACTCTTTTCCTGCCTCCCTCAGTTTCTCTTCTTGAGGACCAGCCCCTCCATTTATTCAGGAGTCCCATAGAGTTTATGTTTCTCCAGTGTAAGTTCTAGCTGTTGGATGTCCTCTTTGCCTCTTGGCACCCAAAAGTGGACGCAGAAGCCCACCTGAGCCCTGCCACTGCCGATGGCCTGGTGCTGGGGAGGAGCCACACAAAGGGCCAGAGGTCTTGGATGTGACCTGCCCAACCCGTGTTCAGCAGACATGGGTGGCTTGGGGCTTTTCTTCTTGCTCTGCCCATAGCTGCTGCTTCAGATTAAGGCTTCTCTGAATTATGCCAGAAGCAATCAGTCAACGTTAACATGTTCCAGAAGCCAAATCTGCCTGTGTGTGGGAAACTTAACCACGTGCTTTCTCTAATGTTGGCCAAGGGAGATGGTATAGGGCTTCTGACACCTGGGAATTAGTCTGCTGATTAGATCTTTCACTGGTGGAGCATAAAATACTTCCCCCCCATCCCCACCCCAATGTATTTTCTGTAATTTAGTTGTTGATAGCTTGCAAATATCTCAGTGCTATCCCTTAAGCACTTCTGAGGGAATGTTCATCACCTGTTTTTCTTCAAATTGCTTCAGAAAGACCAAAGGGGAGCTGACATGACAAATCATAGGGTAAAACAGATTATTAGAAGCAAGAAGGCATCCTTCAAAATGCTGAAGTTGTGTGTTCAAGAATGAAAAGGGAGGACAAGGCTCACAAATCTTTAGGAGCCCTTTGAAGGAGTCCCCGGGCACATGAACAAAGTGATCTGGGTGATATGGTCCTCAAGGAATTCACAGAGGCATTTGAAAAAGTGCTTCAACCAAGGGTCTTACAGGAAATAACCTCCATGAGTTTTGTGCATGGATAAATAATTGTTTAGAAGATAGGAAACAACAGAGAGGAATAGGGAGGTCATTTCCACAGCGGAGCTTTGCAGAGGTCTGTGCTACAGCCCATAATGTTTAGTATTTTCATAAATGTGCTGAAAAACCGGGGTGAGCAATAAGATGACGAGTTTGGAGGTGAACGCCAACTTATTCAGGATAATAAAGGCAAGGACTGATTGCAAAGAACTGAGGAAGTACCTTTTCATACCATGTCCCTGAGCAGCAGAGTGGGAGACGAAATTCAATGTGGTTGTAAAAGCGGTGGGGTGAAAGTCACAGCATTGCATTGATGATGATGAGCATGGAGTTGAATGCTATCACTTGGGGAAAAAAAAGATGTGGTTGTAACACTGAGCTTTGACAGCATCACCTCAGTGCTTAGTATTTATTAAAAAAAAAAAGCAGACTTACTGTTAGGAGCTATTAGTAAAGTAATACAAAACAAAAGAGGAGACACTCTTCAGCACTTTAGACATCCATGCTTTGCCCACATCTTGAATACTTGGTTCAGTTCCAACACTTCAGACACAGCAGGAGTGGAAAAGGCATCGAAAATGAGTGATTAGAGTCAGAGAATGGCTTTGTATGAAGAATCATAAAATAGTCTAGAATTCTTTAGCTGGGAAAAGAGAGGGGGTATGACGGGGGCTGTAAAATGATAACTACTAGCATTGAGATGAGGAGCAGGGAATGATGGTTCATTGTTTCTTCTAACACAAAGTAAAGGAACATCAAATAAAACTGATGAGTTAGGCTTCAGAGCAAAAAAAAGTGTTGCTGCTTCATGGCACACATAACATATGCAAGGAACTCCTTTCTGCAGGATGTTGTGGATGCTGGAAATTTTCAGATGGTAAAAAGAGCGACTGCTCAGATTTATGTGACAAAAAAATTTATCGAGGGCTGGTGCATGCAAAACCACTCTGGCTCAGAAAAATTCTGTGCACTGCAAATTGTTAGAGGGTGGGAGTGTGTTCAGGGGTGTATTATTGTACAGGCTGGTTCTGTTCTACTCCCCTTCCCTGGGTATCTGCTGCTCGTGACTGTTGGAGACAAGTCTCTGGATTTGCCTTTGGCCTGATACGATGCTGCTGCTGTTACATTTGCTCTGTCCTTCTTACAGATGTTCAGCCATTGTGGATCTTGCTAGTTTTAATGAATTGTTTTCGGCGGTCAAAGCAAATTGCCCACTTACTCTCAAAGAAATCCAACCAGGATAATGAGATCTGGCAATTTCAGGAGTGTGGCAACGTAACCTAGAAGTGAAAGAATAAAATAATTCTTAAAAAACACGCAGTCCCCTTTAAAGGATTAGTAGGAAGGGGTGGGGGGGAAATGCACCTAAACAGCCATATATCAGAGCGGCATGTAAAATGTCCAGCTGAGGAGTGTTATTAATGAAGTGGTGAACTTTAAGTCCATGCATAACATGCCTCCAGTAGGCAGGCTCTGATTTCCAATGCCTGGGGTAATCTAGCAAAATCCAAGCCATATCTTTAATGAACAAGGTAGGCTATCAATCAACACGGAGATGACACAAGCATTTCACACAAACCCAAAACCCGACGCCCCCCCCCACCCCTAAAACCAAGGCCACTGCAATGCCTCCCAAGGCTGCCCGTCCTCGCCAGGCAGGCAAAGAGTCATGAATCTGCATGTGACTGTTTAAGGCAGAGCTGCTCCTAAGTAGGTGGTAGTTATTTTTAGCAACTAGTTTAAATTGTTCCGATATTGAATCTGCACCGTGCAGGGGTAACATCTTTAAAATGCAATTCTATGGTAGGTGGCAACAATCAAGCTGAATTACTGACATTGTAAGGAAATGAAAAGTCAAACTGCTGACCATGTGTATTTTATGGTATTTAATTAAAAGTAGATAACATAGTGTGAATGAACCACAAATCAGATAAAAATGGCAGTATATTCTCATATTTAACACATATTTGACTTGTGGTTGCTTGACAATTTACCAGAACAGGTCTATGATGGTCTCCAAATATAAAATCAGGAGTGTAATTAAAAATACTGCAGGGAAGAAGCAATATTCAGTTCAACCCTGAACTACGTTAATCACAGCCACAGCTGTATCACTTCCATTCCCTTTAACAAGAACCTCATTTCTTCATCTTTTTTTCTTTTTTTTTTTTTTTTCTTTTAATAAAAGAGGGAAAAAACGTCCAGGCTTTTGCTAAATCAGAGTGTTGGGTTTAAGAAGTTTAAAATGTGGGGCAGGGAGGAAGAGGAGGGTAGCAGAGGCAGAGCAGAGTTTGTTAGGAGCTGTGGTGCAGCTGCCTCAGCCTGGGGCTGTGCACCAGGGCTGTGGCTTCTCCTCTGCCTTTGGCACAGGCTTGTGCTGTGACCTTGAGAGATTCATTTATTGCAGCCTGTGCCACAGCTCCTTCTCCTGTAAAGCAGAACTATCCTTGCTTTCTCTCCTTATTCTTGTGTTTGGCTAATAACCAGGAGAGTGAAACCTTGATCCCAGCCGGGTACTTGTGCAATAACCCCGTTGTTTTAGGGACATTTAGCTGAGCTCTTCTCCTGTATCACCCTTCACGCGTGTGCTGTCTTTTTGCTGCTGGAGGTCTGCAATAAACAAGGAAACACAATTGGACTTGGGCTCCCGCTGAAATTATCCAACCCAAATCTGTGAGGCTTTGCTGGGCACACAGTGATGGTACTGGAGTTCCCAAGGGGAGGTAGCTCTGACAGCCTGACAAAAAAAAAAGTTGGTAGCATGCATCTTTTCCCTAGAATTTAGGTAAAAAGTCTCAAATTCTACTTGTAATTTCAACTGAAGAGGCAGCTCTTAGAGAATGAGTGCTTGGTCTCTGTTTGTTTGATGTCTGTCAGCACAGCTTCCAGTCAAAAAAATAAAGTTGGGCTCTCACTTCTTAGCTCTGATCTCTGCTCCCCACCCCCTACAAAATACTGTTTCCTGTTGTGTGAAGCCTTGGTTGATTTTCCTCACCTATCTGTATTGCTTTCTTGTTTTCACCAGCATATGCAAATGTGTTGCAGTGTGACCCAACTGAGGGGGAAAGAAAAACCTCCTCTGTGTGCCGGTGTGGGGAGTTTTTGCAGTTGACTCCATCTCCTGGAAATTCTTGGGAACCAGAGGGTGAAAACCAGGTAAAATGAATTCATGCACATTCAATTAGAAAAATACTATTTTTATTTTTTTTTTAAACTTTTTGCAATTGGAAGTTGAGTTTTGCCTTTTCAGTTATCACTGTACTACTGGGGCTTCCTATGGCATCCAGGGATTTGTGCACAGAGGAGCTGTGTTTGGGACAAGGACTAAATAACCTTCTCTCTTTGGGGGAAGAATTCATGAAAGGATTTCCATGTTCTAATTCCCATTTCCCCCTCTCTTCTGTGGGTTACAGCTGATTAGGAGAGAGCGGGATTTAGGTTCTCATAGCAGAATCCTATTGTTTAAATCTCACTGCTATTATTTTTTACTGTGGGAAACGTTAGTTGACATGGAATTGTAGTAATACCCACTAGTCTCCACAGACATTGTTTATTCCTTTGGAAAAGGCTGTTCTCCAGTTTTATGTGGAGTTTCAGAATTTCAGAGACTCTTCTGGTGAAATTTTCTTGCACTGTGTACAGTATAACCCAGTGTTTCTTATCCCTCTGTTGCAAAGCTAATTGTAGCATCATTTGTTAACTAGAGAACAAGACTATTTCTTACCTATTTTTAAAACTGGACTTTTTAGCTTATTCTTGACTTCACTGCCTTGTAGCCTGAGCGAGCGTAATGCAACACAATGGACTTGCAGGTAATCAATAAAAGCTTTGGAGGTCAGAGATGGCACTTGACAAACTTACACTCGTGATTAAATATTCTGCTGAAGGAAATACTTAAAGGGTTTTTAAAAAGGTAAACTCAGAGCTGCCCTGATGACCATTACTCTGTGCTGTCATGTGGAGAAAATGGCTCTGGAGTTCCTTTTTGGGACGACAGAGTCACTGCTGGCTGCACAGGCTGCCTGCAGTTTGCTCCCACTGTGGTCCATAGGAGGCTCCTTTTGACTTGAGTGGGGCCAAGATCTCACTGAGCTTTGGAGGTGTAACCAACCCACCTGCATGAGGAGCCCTGGTCTCCCTTATCTTCTCAGTGGAGAGAAATTATTACAGAAATTCCCTAGAGTCTTAAGAAATACTGTGTTCAAGTTGCATTGCAGCAGTTGCTCTGCTACAGCCCTATGTATGTGATGGTCAGAATTGACTTTAGACTAGACTTAAGCTATCAAAATGGTCCCGCTGAGCACTAGCAGTGAGAGCAATTTGGTGTGTGCCTGGGGCAGAACTGGGTCTGTGTTCCTGAGAGGAATCTGGCTAAGGTGACACACCCAAAACCACCTTGTGCCTGTGAGGAAAATCGGGGGATTTGGTCCCAAATTTCACGACTGCTCTGAAACAAGATGAGAAGCACCAGTGCCCTTTCTGTCACTGCAGGGGCACAGCACGGTCTTATAAAATCCAGGTGTCCTCATGTGTGGGTGGTGGTGCCCCTGTGCTGGCACTGCAGAAGGTTTCCATGCTGCCTTTGGGTGGGAAGCTGGGAGGTGCTTTGCCTGCTGATAGCTGAACTGACAAGCTGTGAGTTCACTGTATTTGAGCTTTAATTCTGTGAATGAGTAGTGCAACCACGAGGTCCTGCTGGAAGGGCAACAAGTGGCTCGTACAGGAGGTACTAGAGCAGTATCCAAGTATTTGGCAAAGGGGATAGACACCTCCAAAAGTAATCATCATCTCACTCTCACTGTTGTCTGGCTGTGGACAACTATGGCTAGGAATGATGATGGTCTGTCCATGGGAATTTCTCTTTATGCCACCTAGACTCTCATAGCAACAAATCCTTCTAGTGGGACCTCTGTGACACCCTTCACCCCAAGGGTTTGATGACATGGAGGGAAGAGCTAGAAATAAGAAGACTGTCTCCCGACTACGTGGCAGTGAATGATTTGGGCAGAACGAGGTTGGTTAAGGTGGAGGCTGATCAGGACTGGAAGCAATAACAGTAATAGGGAAGGATGACATGGTAGCAACATTAGGAAGCAGCAGCAGCAGGAGATGACGTTGGCAAAACTTTACCTTTCTAGAAGTTAACTCCATGAATTTTCTGAAGTCGGTTGTAGGCACTTTTGGGAAGTGATATTTGGGTGACAGCAGAACGAGTATATTTGTGGCGTGGCATCCCAGTATGCCACCGAGCAGCTTGTCTCAGTGGAAGTAAAATGTGAGGGAAGTACATCATTTAGCACCGAAAACATTTCAAAAGGACATGAGCCAACAGACTCATAAAACTTCTCTCTCCAGATGTTCTCCCCAGAGCCATTAAAATAGGTGGTCTTAATATTTGCTTTTTGATCTTCAGCAGGTTACCTTCCCAAAAGCCAGCAACCAAACACATGATTACATGTGTGCCCAGAGGAGTATCCGTGCTGGGGCAGCAGGAGTGGGGGGCACAGTGACACCTTGTTTAGTTTGCCACTCCATTTCCCTCCAACAAAACTAGCAGGCTACCTGCAAACGTACCTCGTTTGCAATCTGCATGCAGAGTAGGAGGCTTCAAAGCTCTTAAGGAAATGCATTTCAAATGTTCTTCCCGTTATAAAGCATGCAGCCATCCAACCATGTCAGAGAAATCTGTAAAAACGAAGATGGGCTGGTGTAAATCAAAAAGTGAGGGTTGAATCCTGAGAGTTTCCCAAGTGCAGAAAGTGTCACATCCAACAGGACGCAATATATAATGAGTATATACCACACTGGTTACAGGAGCATGACAAATGGCCTCGCAAGCACCACACAGGCTTCATTTATACTGTTTCCTTTCTGAGGCAGGATGGTAACTCTGTAATGTCTCCAATATTTTGTTGCTCTAGTGAACCTCCTCTGCTCTGAGAGGAGAGACAGTCGAGTGTGTTACACTGGCATTCTCTCTGGTATAATATACCAGATCCATAATAATTCAATAACGTGAGAGCTCAGCTCTAGTGTTTGTTGGAAAGGATTTACTTTGCTTTCATTGGGATAATTACGACTGATTGTAATAAGTACGGATATAAACTCTCGATCTTTGCCTTCAGAGCCACAGACTGCAGGTTACTAAACACAAGTTGAGGACAATTACAACTCGGTTCAAAGGCTGGAGGCTTCAAAAAAGGTGTGGGGTGTTGACTCCATTTAGTAGGTTATAATTCCACACTTTTTATTCTCCACTGTTTACAATTGCTCTGAAAGTTTTACTTGCACAGATGGTTTCTGGGTTCCAGGGCAGGGCAAGTGTATTTTGCAGCATACCTTGTAAATCCCAACACAAACTGCCATGGCAAGGGTCCTGATAAGAGCTCACAGCACCTTCCTGCTGCCCTGCATGCTGTTTGGATAAATAACCAAAACAGGTGAACGTGTGCCAAGTTCCTGGGTGGGAATTAGCTGGATTTCAAGCATCTTGATTATTTCAGGGGACAGAGTCTGGTGTGACTTTTTGTGAATATAAAAACTGCAGAAGAGCTGCAGCTCTGGAGGACAGCAGGCTCTTCCCTGGGCAGTGCCTCCTCAGCCCCCTGAAATGCTGTGGAAGCTGTGGGTTTTTGAGAACAACGGTGTTCGGAAATCCTGGTATCTGTGACTTCTCACAGCCCTTTGCTTCCCTGAATCTGCAGGGATGTGGTATCCTCAGTTTTCCCTGACACTGCAAACAGGTTGAAATGATAGATGAAAGGGGAGAGGAGAGCAGGACAGAGTTGTGAGTTAGTGCATTAGCCTTTCACTGCTGGAGTCCAGGGTTCAGTCTTCCTTTCAGCAGATGTAAAAATGGGTTTAATAATTTCTTTCCCCATCCTTAGTGGACATTTGGCAATATCATAAAACTGATGCACAATTTGTAAAAGAAAAGCCCAAGTCTCTGGAACAGGAAATGAGTTGCGGAATGGAGGCAAGATAGAAGGCAGAGAAGCATGGAGAGACGTGCACAACACCTTCATCTAGGTATTTCTAAAAAGCCCACGCTTGTTATACACCAAGTGCACCCACTAATTAAGGAATAATAAGGGAAAAAAAAGGTAGTTGAAAAGCCTGACTAGTTTTTCTTTGGGAAATGCATTAGACAATTGGAAGGTGCACATAGTCCTATTATTCAAGTTAATTTACACTCACTCTCCTAGCCCACCACAAGAATTTATGAACCTGGAAGAGCTATAAGTCCCTTAACAAAGTAAACAAACTGTAACTCAGCCTTGTGTTCTTCCAGAGACCTACCACCTAAGGGTTTGGGTGGTTTTTTTTTTTTGGTTTTGGGGTTTGGTTTTTTTTTTAACTAAAGGTGAGGAGATGATTCGGTATGTGGTGCTGCGTCTCTTTTCTCAGGAGCAAACAATTCACATTACTGCAATTAGACTATCAGAATAGACTTCAAATGCACAGTGAACCTCAGCAAATAAAACCCACCAGCCTTCAGCTGTGACTTGTCTTTTTACATACGAGGAGACTCCACAGAGAAGGAAGCACGGACCTGCTGGGCTCCTTGTGAGCGGCTCAGCCTTTCCCGAGTGGCTCCCATCCCCCGGGTCCAACAAATCCAGAGCAACAACGGGCGGAAGATTAAGGAAGTGTAACTAAAACTATCCTGATGTCAGGGCTCTATTTTAATCTCCTCCAAGCGATCCGGAGCGTACTCGTTAGTCCGTACAACGTATCGTCTCCTCCTGAATGTGTGAGGCACTTAAAGAAAGAAAGTTTTTCACACTGTATACCAGACGACCTTGATGTGATAGACTGCAGGGTTTTGTGACACTGCACACTCAGTGCTATTCAACACTTTGCCTGAAAGGGAGGAAGGAATGGATTTATTGACTTGTGACTTTGACTCAGGCCTGTGTATCAGGACTGTTATTATGTGGAATGATTAGGCTGCAGTGTCAGGGACAAGTTAAACTAGAACAACAAAGGACCTCCTTAACCTTTACCTGGACACAAGGCCATTCATAATGACTTGCATGGTTTGGAAAACTAAGTATATCTTGCAGCACTCAATACTTCTGCAGCCGCAGCAAATGAACAGAAATGGAAAAGATGGATTGCTGAAGGAGATGAAATGTAATTCAATTCTGCATAGTCCTGCTCAGAATACCGAGTTCAGGTCCGTGTCAAAAAGTGGCAAAGGCATCATCTTTTTCTTCAGAGTGAAGTAGGAATTTTAGAATTGGATACAATATGTGTCCACCCAGGATTCTTATGGGGTTTTTTTCAGGTGGTATAGCAAATAACACTGTCCATGAAGGAGATTTCCTCATATGAAGTGTACATGAAACCATAATTAATGCTAATAATAGCTGGGTGCCAAACGTGAAGAGGTCTTCAAATGGCAAGGGGAGTCACTGCCACAAAGCTGGTGGTGATTGTGGTGACACTATTCAGGGATCCCTATGACTGTGTGTGAGGAACTGAGTATCTCTCTTGTATCTAGTACTGCATGAGATTCCTGATGTAACAACCTGTTTGTTGTTTCATATTAGATTCAAAATATTGCCCTCCTTTTCTTAATGGTCATTATCAGAGCACATTAAGAACAAGTCAGTGGATTTTGGATGGCTGGGATCTCACCCCTGCTTAAGCTGATGATGGTTTTGTCCCTGTTTGCAGGCGGTACCAAATCAGGGCTCTTTGCAGGACTGAGTGCTGGGCTGTGGGCATTGCCTGGGAGAGTGCTTCACCTTCCCAACAGTGTTTTTTGCTGGTATCCAATGGTGGAATCCCGGGCATTTTGCCATTTGTGAAGCATGGCAAAGGCCCTTCTTGCAGGAAGTGGTTGTATAAGGTGCTGTAAAAGTGTCTGCAGAAAGAAATTAAAACAACCAGCATATGATATGGGAGTTGAAGAAATGATCCAAAATAAGTGTCTTAGCAGGGGTATGAACAAGCTGACTGGGGAAGGAGAGGCCAGTTTCTGATGAGATGCATTTGATCTCTCCAGCACTGTATGAACTCCTGAACTCGGTGCTCCCGAGTGTCCCTCAGTTGCAGAGCTTGGAGAAACCGTAAGTAGCCTCTTGTCTTTGCTCCTGTCTAGCACAGGCCACCTAAAGCTATGGGATAAAGAGAATTCTTCTTCTCTTCTACCTTGATGTGTGTGATGAGTGGGAATTTGTGTTTCAAGCTAAACATACCTGCTAGGTTTGAAAACAGCTGCTGTATTGCATCCCACTTTAATTTTTAAAGTGCTTGGTAAAGCACATCATTTTCATCTGGGTGTAAACTGCTCTGCTGGTTTATATGTTTTTAGTGAGGCTTGCATTTGGCTTGGTGCCTTGAAAAGCACCATCACCTTTATCCATCCCTTCTCCTTTACTCTCTTGTTTCTCTGTGAGCAGAAAAAAGCCAAATGCCACCCCCAAATCCTCGGTCAGCCTAACGCAGGTGAAGCCACACCTCTCAGGGCAAGGTCAGCTCACTGGAAGATTTCAGCTTCTTCCTCCAGTGTCCTGGTTAGACCATTGTCTGCAACCATAGATGCTGGGTCTGTTTTAGCTGTTTGTCAGCCCAAGACACAAAATCTATGGAAAGGCTGTTTCTCTGTGCTGGGCAAATGGCACTTCTTGCCACAGGAAGGATGTGGGGTGAACCTCTGGCAACTCTATTTCACTTCAGAGTTTTTGTTTTCTCCCCCCCTAATGAATTTAGTGGGACAAAATTGCAGCATCTCTTCTGTTAAAAGGTGTTTGTTACATTTCATGGGTGTGTATTAATTTAACAATGACTTAATTTCCCTGGTACCATTACAAAATAATTCTAATTTTTGTGATGACTGCGTCAATATTCAGCCACGGATAGGGACGCTGTATACACACTAGAAATAAAATTAACAATAGGAAGTGAAAAAATCTTTGGGTCAACCAGATTAATATTAGAGGTAGACAAACTACAATAGCTGAGGTTTGGTTTGAATTCTTTACTGCTTACCTGAACTCAGGTCTTCTGAACCAGGAGTTTCAAAGAGATGCTCTTTACCTGCAGGCTGTGGAGCATCGTGTGTGTATCTGGTATCCATGTGTAGTCACTCTCAGAGGTTTGTGGGGTTTTTTTACTCTTGCATTCATTTTTGCTATACAGGAATTTTACTGCTCTTTTTTATCACCCCTGAATTGATTTGTTGAAAATATTACCATCAGGTGCTGTCTTTGTCTTTTGAGCTGGTTTTATGCAGGTTCTCCAACATCAGGGAAATACAAGGGTTTACTCTATAAGCCTTTATTAACTACTCAGTCCCTTGTTTAGCCAGTGAATGACAGTGAGTTTTCCTTTGTTATTCACATGCTGCTTTCATTTTGTCATATCAATATTGCAGCAAATTAATTAAGTCCTGCTCGGTTTTTCGTTCATTTAGATCGGAGGGCAGGCTGTCTAACATTTCTGTAGGAGACAGGAGGGAAGGGCACCCTTTCACTGCTCCCAGCTCTCTAGGACTGTCTCAGCATGCCTATGGCTAAAACCATCTGGAGCAAATCTCCCATTCTCCCAAGATGTGGGCTTCACACGTGAGGGCCTCTTTCTCTAGGAGGCAGGATTTGAAGGTGCTGTGTGGGATATCGCGTGACGGGTTTTCGTGAGCAGGATCCTTGTTCTCGTTGCAAGACTCCCAACAACTCGCCTTTTGTTCAAACCAGGGTAAAGGACATCTTATCTTGGACAATTACAATCTCCTACAATTACAGGCATCTGAAAAGAAGGGAGAACCTAATATCACATGCAAGAGCCAGCAGGGCTGTTCAAAGAGGATGAGAGGTGCAGCATGTCCAAAGTAATGCTGTAAAAGGAAGAACTTTAGGAGATGCTGCCAAATGTTTCTTTCCAAAACTGCAGGGTTTGGGTTGTTTTACTCAGAACCATTTATGCAGAAAGAAAGTTTAGTGTTTGTGTCACTTATTTTTTTTTTCCTTTGTAAAATTGTGGGAAGAGTAAACCTGCCTTCCTATTTTTAAGTGAATTATAGTTTTACTGATAGCTCTCGAACTGTGATGATCTTAGAAATTTTCCAGTGATGTGATTACCCTGCAAAAGATCATGGCCAGCAGGGAGGGGAGTTCCTTTACAGTTTTGGTTCTCTTAGGATCAGGCTTCTACTTCCAAAAGCTCGTGGTCTCTGCAGGCACCAAAAGATCAGCAACCTCCAAACGATTTCACACAAATCACCATTCTGTGTCAGAGGAGGGGATGTTCAGAGCAGCATATTAAATATAAGGCAGATAAAGCATCCCACACATGCCAGAGTTGGCAGATTCCTTTCTCCTATTTTGTTCCCACTTAAACATTGCATGTTTGTGACTCTCACTCTGGACATACTTTTTGTTTAAAAGGGATTAAGAAAAGAAGCCAGCAGGGTGAAGGAGAGGAAAGAAGTTATCAAAGGAACTACTGAGGGAAAGCTGAGGGAGGAGGAAGACATTGAAAAGAGCAAATGTTTTTATCCAAGAGATGTGCACAGGTACTGACTGGCTGCAGGTTCCTGGAGCTGCTTGGGTGGGAAAGGCCATCCCAACCTAATTTGCCAGCCTTTGGTTCCCCTGACAGCCCCACTACTGGCTGCAAGTAGAACCTGCCTGAGGTTATGCTGGCTACTAAAATCCCCAATTCTGGCACTGAGCAATTACAAGTACAAGGTTAGGAGGAAGGATAGAGTATTGGTTATGGGAGTGTCACATAACTGATGGCATTATCTAGTTGGAACATCAGCAAAGCTCTTCCCAAGCTGCTCCAATAATAACTAACGTGGTTGTGGCCTGGCTGAACACTGAGCCTGGCTGAGCCATGGGCAAACTGGGCTCACTGGTCACTATGGCAGCAGAATTTGCTCTTTTTCAAGCACCTCCTCTTTCTGACAGCTAACACAGGACACTGAGATGGAAGGGACGTTGAGGAAGGTCATTGTGCATATCCCTCCATGCTGAAGCAACATCTCCTGCACCTCTACCAAGAGAAACTCCACATGGCTCTTGCCAGTCTCTTCTGGAGCTCCACTGTTCTTGCTCTTGGAAAGGCTTTTCCTAATATGTGACTCACACCTTCTTAGCTGCCAGCTTTTTCTTGTCCTTTTGGTCATGGGCACGGAAAACAGATTGTTCCCTTCCTCTTTGCTGCAGCCTTTTAAACACCAGAAGACTGTTATCATGTCTTCCCTCAGTCTTCTCTTTAGAGCAAACAACCCCACTGTGTTCAATCCTTCCTCACAAGTCATGGTTTTTAGACCTCTGATTGTTCCCCTCCCGTTCCTCTGAACTCTCTCCAATTGGGCCATGCCTTTCGAGAGGAGTGAAGCCTGCAGGAGGACACAATGCCCTGAGTGAGGCCTCCCTGGCACTCAGCAGAGCACAAGCGTTGCTTTATGAGTCTTGCAGGCTCTACTTCCATTTAAACATCACAGTCTGGCATTTTCCTTTTTCTCAGCTGCTTACTATTGTCGTTGCACATCCAGCCTGTGATCCACAGCCCCCCGTCCTCTGGTTTCTTTTCTGTGCAACTGCCAATTGTTCCCTCTTTGCTGCTCAGGTAGGTTAATGCACGGGGTAGATGGAGCAAACACCTACTCCATCTCCCCCTGCCCCCAAATCCACTTAATGTCAATTTTACGCTCTTCCTACTTAATATTTGAATCTGCACGTTGAGGGAGTGCTGAATATCAAATGGATGGGAGGTGGTCCTTATTAAAATAGCTAGGATAGAATAGCATGGCAGGTACACAGCAGTAGTACACAGGGTTTGGGTTTAGGTAGTAAAACGTTGGACTTTGCTCTCATTGATGGTTCTTCCTTTGAAAATCGAAAGCACTTAAGCTACAAGAAAACAAATGTAAACTCCAAGTTATCTCTTTAGCAATTCTGGGTGATTCACTTAAGCTGATGTGTCCCTTACGCTTGGTATTTTTTTCCTTTTCAGAGGTAAGGCATATTCACTGGGGTTATTTTGGGTTGGGGACAGCTTTCTGTGCCACGTGAGGATGTCTGTTCCTCCCTGGTGCTTGCTCATGACTGGACAATACAGATGATGGGGGAAAAGAACAATTAGCTGGAGCTTTTGGCATATATCATTACTGGGCCTCCAAGCAGGTCATTCCATAGCTCCTGCTTAGTAGTTTTACCTAAATAGGTTATTTATCTCAAAATCTTTTCTGAAAGTTATAGATCATGCTTGGAAGCATGAGATACATCTTCCTATATTTTTCTGTAAGCAGAGGAGTAAATTTAGGGGGAAATTTTTTGTGTGCACTCCCCAGGCAGAGAGGACATGAAGGTTCAGCTTCGAGGGGCTTGACTGAGGTGATGGCTCCTACCAGGGGAGTCAGCACATCAAAACGTTGCTTTCTCTGGCAGAATAATGGAGATCTGGTACAGCACCTTCTAATTTTTCAAACAGCACAAAGTGCAATTCCAAATTAACCAGCACACCTCCACCTTAATTTTTCATTTTACTTAACCTCTCTGTGTCTGTTTCCCCATCTGTAAAACTGAGATAATACTTACCTACCTCACAGGGATGTTATGAGGATTAATTAATTGATGTTTGTACAGCGCTTTGAATATGCAAAGCGCTATATGTGCTAAGTATTATTATTTAGTTTAAATGCAACTGAACAGGTTTTGAATGCTGGGAGAGAGCTCTGTCACTGACACCAATCTATCTCAATGTGGCTAATGACACAGCGTTGGGGACCAGGCAGCCAATTTTCTTATTCTGTGCCATAATTAGCCAATATCAATAACAAAAAAAAACCCCCAAACAACCCACCACACCTTTGCAGGAATTGCAGGGATTGACCACTACGGGATCATGGCAGAAATCCCCATCTAAATACCTCACAGTGGGATCAACCAGTGGCAAATGGATCACCCTCAAGAATCAGCCAGCTCAGATGGGAATGAAGAGTACGTGTTGGGCTGGAAGAAGACTGTAGCACCCTGTGGAAAAGAAAGAGCATTGTCTGACTTCAGAGCAGGAATAAAGGTGAACAAAATATTTGGGGGGTTGTGTGGGGGTGGTGTCCAGCCCAGCTTTTGCAGACAGAGCTGAGGGCAGCACTTGCCCCCCTGCATGTGTGCAGAAGCTCCCAAGCCTGTATTTGTTCTGGTGTGTTAATGAGCGACAGCAGCCCCAGTGACCAAGGGGACTGTCTAGCTGGAGATACAAAAGGCTGGTTAAGAACTGGTAATATGGGGTCTGTATATGCACTGGGGGAGAGGAACTTCATCCAAGAAATACAAGGAGAAACTCTATAATTTTTCTCTTGGCTGCAGATTTATTTCGGTTTTAGTAGTTCTTATTCAAATTCATCAGGGGTAATTAATGAAAGATATAGGAAGGCCAGAACACACCTAGAAACCTCTGTTTGTAGCTTGAATTATGTTGAGCTGTTTGGTCTATTGGTTCACTACCTCAAGCCTAGTGCAGTATTGTCATCCTTTGCTTTACAACACAGTCATTATATCCCTAAACCACATTGTGATACACTGTGGCTTCTGTTTACGACTCCCGAAACTCCCACTCCATATATCACCTGCCATAAAACCCATCAAACTGCTGCTAGTAAAATGGTGCACAGTGGTCTAAGTAGGAGCCAGGCAAATTGTGTGATACCCTACTGTGGTTAATGAGAGTGAAAATGTGGTTAGGATTTTATTCAGGCGATGTTCATTTGCAGGGCCATTGTAGTGAGGTGGCAAAGAAAAGAGTCTTTTGTTAACCTGAATGACAATATATTTTCTATTGTACGAAGTAGCTGAATGCAGAGTTTGCCAAGTTACACATCAATTGTAAATAAGTCAAACTGTGACCTTGAATGGCTACATTTTTATTGCTTGGGGGTCTTGAAAACTAATTAATACACTGAGATGTTATAGCGACCATATGAAACCTGTTACCGGATTTTAAGCCATTGCGGAACAGTTCAGGCCAGTCGTTGACAACTACAAAAAAATATAAAAAGTAATCTGAATGTGTGTGTGTCAGGAAGATTTTTCTTTTCCTATTTTCTCTTTGAGAGCTGTTGGGGCGCATGTGCCATTCAATTGTTTGGAGTGGTAGGGAAGCAGAAATTCCAGCAGAGGTGTGGTCCGCGCTGCGGATCCTGAAAGGAGGCACTGAGCGCTGATCCAGCTGGGTGGTGAGGGCTGCTCCTGATTTAACCAACATTTTTGGCCCCTGAGGCCAAGGACATACTCAGCTGCATCCCAGGGCTGTTTTGGCCTTAACCCAGGGTATAAACCTTTCCCTCTCCTACTTGCCCTTTCCACCCTGGTTTATGAAGGGACTGGATGCGGGTATGTGCAACCAGCATCTGGCCTAAAATTAAGCACGTGATGAAAAAACCCTCCTTGTTAAATCCTGAGTGGTGTAAAAGTTGTCAAAGCAATTGTCAGTTGATTGTTTTCCACAGTGCTCGTCATGTTTCTGCTTGTAGTTGTCTCATTCATTAAAGTGCAATGTAGTTCTCTTGTTTGTAGTTAGTTCCCCCCCTCCCCATTTTTAATTACAAGAACACATCTTCAGTGCTATAGAACTTGAATACAGGAGAGCTGAGTTTTTTACTTTAGATTGAAATTTTACATATATTTTACCTTAGGTAAAAAGTTGATTTCCACTCCCTAGCCAACGGAAAGTAAATTAAGGAAGGCGTGTATAACAAACCCAAAGTTTTGTAGCTGCATTGTGTGTTTCTTGACTGTTTCTGCTGTTGTACAAAAAAAAAATTACATTAAATTAAAAAGGCCTATTTATAAAACAAACATTTTGTAGGCAAAAAGGAAATGCAGCCATAATAAAATTGTCAGTCTCAGCGGAATGACTGTATTGTGCTGGGCTTTCGAAGAAAATCAGGCTGGCTCCTTCAGAGGAAATCTGATTTCAATTTAAGAGTCTTATTGAGGAAAACAGCACCACAAAAGGGGAAATTAAACCATAAAAAGTGCATTAAGATAATGTTAAGGATCTAACTTACCACCACAAAAAAAACCAAAGGAATCTGAAGTCGAGCTATAGGAACTTTCTCCGTCGCACATCCTCCTGGGTGGAAGTACAGCAGCTGCCCCCAGAAGGGTGGGAAGGGACAGAGGAGGTGTCTGTGAGCTGTGCTGTGGGGTGGTTAAGGTTAAGAAAGGGATGATGTAAAAATGGCACCTTCTCACTTCACATATCATCCTCTTTGTGAATTCTGAGTCACAGCTGCTTAATCCACTGACTGAAAGAAGTTTTCAGTGCTTTTTTCCCCCTGGCTAGCTTAGTGGAACCTGTAGAGCCATAGAGAAGGAACTGGATTACTTTGTGGCTCATGCACCACCAGGAGATTAGCTGATGAAAGCTCTGGTCTTGCAGTCACTTCCAGGGGTGTGGAGATGTATTGCCTTCAAGGAGAAGCAGTTCAGTTCAGCAGTGGGACTTCCTTTCCATAGGGGTTAGGCTGAGAGCTCTTTCCAAAAGGATTTTTTGTTTTAAAGCTGAATAGTGTGAAAATCTGAAAGAAACCAGAAGACATGTTAATTTGATACTTTTATGGCATACGAGTGTCTTTAGAGTGGTTGATTTCATGCAGTTGTGGCTACAGGGGGGTGTTGAGTGGTTTCAAGGTTGTGCATGTTCTGTTGAAGTACCATCCACAGACCAAAGGTTACCTGGGGAGTGACCACGTTGATGGTCTGGCCCATGGAAAATAATTTTTGTCCTCTTTCCCTTTCTCAGGGGAACGTGTCCGACTGCCAGGATGGCCAGTTGGTCTGTAAGATGTTTATCTCCTCCCCAGGCAGACACAGGCTGGTCCTCAGGGCACCTGCTGGTGTGGGAGCGAGTGCTGTGCCACGTGAAAATCCCAAATGCTTTGTGGTGCCTTTATGATGCATTTCTCTGAGCAGCTGACCCTCACGTTGGGTTAGCTCTGCTCCTGCTGATATCCCTGTGGTCCTGTTGGTAGCTCGAGGAAGTCCTTCCCCAAGCATTTTTTCATTCCAGAAGGAATGCTGCCTATCAGAGTTATCTGTGTCTCCTTTTTGAGCCTCCCAGCTGGCTTGCACAGGAGGGAAGTGTCATTTCAATTTTGTTGTGAGGAAACCATGGAATAGAGGGATCAGAGGGGATGAGATTGTGGGCTGCTGGGTATCCCTAAACTGCATGGACCCCCTGATCCAGCTCTCTCAAAGTGTTTGCTAGAATTTGGGAAACACGAGAGTGCCTTCTGGAACAGCTACTGGGAAGGGTTTAGGTGTCTTAAATTTTGCCATGAAGCAGAGAATCAGACAGTGACTTCATAAGGTCTCTTCCTGCTTTTAAAATGCTTTTACTAGTATTAGATTTTATCCAGGTTTCGACCTGGAATATACCTGTCTTAGCTGGGTCTCTCATCCGTATTCTGTGAGGAAAAGAAAACAGGTATTTGTGAATGGGTAAAAAAGGCGAACTCAAATAAAGGCACCATTGCCTTGGAGTGCAAGATGATGGGATGGATTTGCACACAAGAGACCCCAGCCTCTGTTGGGTTTGGAAACTCTGACCCTGTGTCTGCGTCACCACTGATGCAGTTTGTGTGTGCCAACAGCCTCTCTTCCACGTGCTTCCTGCAGTAGGGAAACTGGTGTTCCGTTCTGTCCTGTCCCAGTTTGTTTGGTTCATAAAAATAGGACCTGCAGCCTGCAGCTGCTGTGGGAGTCAGACTCCTTAGGTGTCAAGGGGACTTCTGGCAGAGGGAAAACTGGAGAGCTTGGCAGAACCTTTGTGCATCTCGAAATCGCAGGAAGTTTTGAAGAGAGCAGAAACATAAACAAAAATAAATAAAACATAAACATAACCCCCTAAACTGAAACATACTCATGCATTTACAATCATCAAAATCCCAGGTTAGTCAGATGAAAGAGTTTTCAGAGTGTTACAAGTCATAGCAATAATAGCCCTGGGACATTGGCTGGTCTATTCTATTATGTAAAAGTCTCGCAGCCTTGTAATGGTTCCACAGATTAAGAAGTGCTATGTAGCAGCTCTAAATATTTCTTCAAATTAAGACTTTCTGCTTCTAACTGAAATCTCTGCTGAATACAGTGGTATAATAGGGTGCCCTGCTCCATCTGTGTAAATAACACAGAGAGATTTTCTCTTGTTGAAATACCTGTGTTGAGGAAAAAAAAAAGCGGCAATAACTTGAGACTTCAAAGGTCTAACTTCAAAAGATTTCTTGCATTCTGGTTGACGGGACAGCATCTTATGCACACATGCTTTTTCACTGCTAAATGCCTTAATAATGAGCTTGGGTTCAGGTTTTGTGAATCAGAGCCAAGTAACTCTGTTTTATTATATTTGCTGGGAAATGAACTAGCTCTGGGTAATTAGGAAGGCAATTTTATTAGCATCTATTTCATAAAGATTGTTTTTTAATCAGAGTCAGAACTTACTAGAAATGATTCTTTTATTTTTATTGCGCAGGTCCCCTGAATGGTGCGGGCTGCCATGGGTCTTAACCCACAGCAAACTCTGCCCACTGAAGGCAGGAGTATCACTATTAATCTGTAATGATGTTATAAAATAACCCTAGGATGGCAATCCTCTAAATAACGCTGCAGAAGCTAGTAATTACTGTAGTGTGCTTTATTGCACGATGCCACCCTGGGGCTAAATTATCACTGTCCACTTATTCCTGCTCCAGAAAGAGGACAGGACCCAAGGAGCCTGCTTTCCTCTGCACCTCAAGACAAACTGTGCAGAAGCAACAGGAACCATCCCTAAGCCAGAGGGAGAGCTGAAGGACGAGTTAGGATCAGGGTGTAGGGGTACAAGGGCAATGTAGGGACCAGGAGAGAAGATTTTGGTTTGATTCCGTACTCGGTTTTAATTTCCTGTAAGGACTTGACACTAAATTAGGATGAAGCAGTGGGAGGAAAGACCAGTAGGGCATCTTTTCTCACTCTGGAGGTGCTTTCTGAGAAAGGGGAAATGCCACTGTACTCACCAAAGGCCAAAGAGCTGATGGTTTTGTTCACTGGGCAAACCAGGAGAAAAAAAATCAGGCTTAGGATACTCATGGTGGCAAAACCCATGTCCAAACCTCTGCTTGCTGAGAGAAACAGGAAGAGAGATTTATATTCATCTGAATGAAAAGTTTTGGTTTCATTTGTAAATCTTCCTCTGTTATTTAATCTCATCAGATTTCTAAGCACAAAGGATATTTGAAAATGCGAAGTTAAACCACTGCTTTTTGAAAGTGTTTTCAAAAAATACACTGAGTTTTCTGAATGTTTTAAATTCTTTTTTCCAAATTTATTTGATGAACTTTACCTGAAATTCCAAATATTTTTGGAATCCCTGAAATTTCTTTTTATTTTGGTCAATGAAAGAATAATGACTTGAAGGTGTTCTCAGCTGCAAACATCAGCTGCATGTCATAGGTGGGCAAAGTCAGAGCTTTTGACTTGGAGCTCTGTGGTCACTGCTGAGCAGAAAGGACTTGGCCATGACCCATCCTGAGGCTGGGACACATTCTGATCTAGGAGAGTAATTAAGGCAGGTGTCTTCTGCAAAGTTTACACCTCCACCTGCGTTCTTATTGCAGACAAACTCTGGGCTGTAAGCAGTTGCCATTGGATTTGAATTCATTCTTGTATCTGATTTTGTTTCTTGTGAGAATAAGTTCACGCTGGATTAGTAGTAACAAAGGAATGGGTGAGAATGTGTTGGAAAGAGTGGGAGGATCCTTCATGCAAAAGAAGGAGTGGGCTGAACTTCCAGAGGTGCTCAGCAGGGCTACCCACGTACCTGCAGAGCACAGCCTGCCTTTTTGAAATAGCAGGCATCTGGAAAAAGGCAATTACCTGCCTGGCTCCCTCATCACCAGGGTTTTGTGAGTGCAGTTATAAAGTTTCTAAATTTGGTCCCACATAGTGCCTCTCTGGAAAGGAGACGAGAGCTGGGAGGAGAGATGTCCCTTTTGGTTTGTGAGTCTGGGCAGAGAAGAGAGAAACCACCTCAGTGTGTGCTCAACCAGTTCCAGGGAAAAGCACCCAGTACCAAATCTGGAGCTTGACCTGAACCTGTTCGTGTTTTGGAGGCCTTCAGGGAGTTTTTGTTTCAGGCCAAATCAGTATGAGATCAAGGAGAAAGTTTATATCAGTTTTGAATTGCCTGAACAAAGCAAAAAGTTTTAGGACTAAAAAGGGAGAAACATATGTTACACATGAGAAAAACATCTTATCAGGAGGAATATGGAGAGAGTGAAGTGACTAACGATGAGGTTTCTGAGACTTTGCCACAAAAATTTTATAAAAGGAGCTCCTGAAAATCTTTCAGATGGTTGTAGAGTGATCTCATTCTCCAGGCAGAGAAAGATTATAAGAGAGGGTGTATTTTCCAACTTTTTTTCCCCCCCATTTATGCTTTACAAAGCTTATTTCATTTGGACAAAATAGTTTAAAACCCCTCAATTATCTAGATGTCAAAGCTCGTATCTCAAAAGAGGGATTCAAGCCAAAGGCCTCAGGCAGGGATGCCTTCTGTCTTCCTCACAGTCCGTGGCCTCATTTGGTTGTACTTGTGGTCCTCCACAGTTGTTGGTTGCAAACCCACTGGGTGAAGGTGAAGGATAAATGCGTGTAAGAAAGAGGAAAGAAGCAAAATCCCTTTTCCCACTGTGCACACAGCAGGGACAGCTACTGCTGCCTGCTTCTCCAAAGTTTGAGTGCTTAACTTTGCATCCCAAATACAAAAGTATTTTGGTTCACATATACATACATACATGCATATATATAAATATATTTATACACACCCACACATGAAGAACAGCAATCAGTTTTATTCCTTCGCTTTGCAGTCATCAGTAAATTTAGTATATTCATGTGAATAGTTTAAAGAACATGTCCTGTGATCTAAGTAAAAGGGAAAATATATCCACAAGATGATCCAGTGTGTGTAAAAATAAACATCTTGATTGCTCTTACACGCTCCCCTTTTTTGCAAGCAAAGAGAAATGCAGAAAAATTGCCACATTTCATCATGTAGGACAAGGGGGCCCAGGTGACACCCTGATCAGGTGTGCATGCATAATCATTCCCAAAATAATCACCCCTTTGAATAATTTCACTCCAAATATTGCAGCTTCAACTTATTCTCTGTGAGTGACTCATAAATCTTTGCCGTGAATGTGAATCAAGTTCCAGAGCTGCGGGCTCAGGAGCTTGTTGGATTTATTCAACTTTAGTCTTTATTTATAGACATAAAAGTGTATTATTGGTTGTAACATCCAAACAAAGGAAAACAGATTGTAAGCATCCATTAACATTTTCCCAAAAGGGAAATGTGGAGTTTCTCCTGGGTCTTTCAGTCTCTCCCTTGTAATATTAAGATGATGTCATAAACTCATAATTACTTTGTGATGCTCTTATGTACTCCGTAGTTGCTTGTGCAGAGATGGTTATTTATTTTCTGAACAGAAAAACTGAACAATACAAACAGGTGGAAGGAAGGATATCGGTCTTTGGTGATTTAAGATTTGAAGGACCCCAACATTTTTATTTCATCCTATTGCAATGTTTTTCTCTGGTGTATGCAGGGACACAGGTGTTTTATGTAGTATTATTAAAAAAATGTTTCATTAATATTCAGGTATGGGATGCAAACATTTTATATCCACTTTATAATGAGTGGAGCAAAGAGCAATTTGGGGAGTAGTAGTCCTCGGGAAGCAGAGTCTTTATTGTCGAATTGCTCCAGGTTCCTTCCAAAAATCTCTGTCTGAATTAGTGGTGGACTTACTGCTTTAATGAGGATCCCAGATGGCAGAAAAATGTATAAGTTTGTGAAGGGGGGGAAGAAAGGAGCTCATCCACGAATTTGGGGAACTCCAAACCTCAGCAGATACTGAGGGAAGACTGAGCAGTACAAGGGGGTTGTGCCATGGAAGCTTCCTGAGTGTGGGGCTTCCCAGGTACACCCTCGTTCGAGGATAGGGCAGGAGTTTGTTTCAGAGCCGTGTTTATCCTGTAATATTTCTGACCTATAACAAAGCCTGATGCAGTGCTGACTGACTTGAAATTAATAATTGATCTGGCTTTCTTTCTCCTTCTCATGGAATAATGGTGAGCAGATTGGGATTTCCTCAGATTTATTGATTATTCAGAAATACCAAATACATTTTTACAATTATTTTTTTTCCCATTGATCAGATTTCCCAGGCATCTGGGTTTGGCTCAGAAAGTCTGGGCTCTGGGCAGCACATCAGGGAACAGGCACAAGTTGAATGTTAGAGGTTGGGGTTGTTACTCTGCTTGGCAATGTTGCAGGATGGTCCCTTCCTCCCTGGGACACCAGCAGGGCTGCTGAGGGTGGGACAGGACCTTCTGCACGTGTGTCAGGTAAATCAGGTTAATCTGTCACAGATTAGCTACAGGGTTTTGCAGACTTTCCCTGGACTGGAGTTCTGGGAAATCTGTTACTCAGTGGGATAAACCCTTCCTTGCTGTTTTCTGCCCTAGTCTGGAGAAAGGTATAAGAGCTTCTCACGCAAAGATGAGCAAATCCCTCTCCCTGGGAGCATCTTTGGGGTTTGGGCAAAACTTCTCTGCAGGATGGTTTGCTCAGTGGAGGTGCACAGATAAAAGAAAAGCCTTTCAAAAGCTGATGAAAATATTCAGGAGTGTATTTTGTTCCCACTACTCAGTCAAAGCTAATTTGATGGAGAAGAGAAAAATCTCTTCCTTCCTCAGCAAGGAGCATAAATATCCATTTCTAACAATCCTTTAAGGACCTAAGGTTTCTTATTACCCATTGCTAACCATTTTAATTTCTGACCTCTTCTGCTTGACTAGTTGCAGACCATTCCATGACCCTTTAGGATTCCAGCACTGAGATTTATGTCCTAGCCCAAATTTCTGTGAATTACTGTTAAACTGAACCTCTGACAGAATTTGGAGCTGGCCTTTCTGTTTCCCCCATGCAGCTTTCCACACTTCTCCCTTCCCAGTTCTTCATTTAGGCTTGATGGATATAATTTTAACCATTCTCTTCAACTCCACATAGATATTTATAATACAGACCCCTGTGTTTTATGTGAACAGAATGGGACTCAGCTTGGTTGAGTTTGTTTCATTTCTCTCAGAATTTCTTCTGGACTTCTGCATTGTCCATGGCTTTTATTTTGGTACATAGTTGTTTCTTTTTTAAAGTGGGAACCATTACAGAGTATTTAAAAGTTGTCATTCCACAATCATCCTGACTTACTCTGCCCACACAGAGAATTATGTTTTTCTTGTCTTTGTTCTTCACTTTGGTACTTGAGGATGGCTTGTTTTTTCCTTGCCACGGGTGGTTCAGGGTCCTGGCCAGGCTGGGGAGAGCAGACTCCATCTCCAGCTGAGTATGGACTTTAACTGCTCCATCTTATATCTCCAAATTAAACCCAGATCTCCAGAGACAAACCTGACACTGCACAAATGAATGGGAGGGGATGTATTAAAGCACCAAGAGTTCACCTATGCTCTTGTCCTTTCCTGATCAGGAAAGCTCCTGTGGAAAGACATCATTGGAAAACAGCTCCTGGCTGATCCAGCCAGTTGCTGAAGGCACTGGTGGTGAAGCAGCCATGCTGCTGCAGCTCTCTGGGCTGGGCTGCTCACAGGCTACTGCTGCTGCTTCACAAAGGCTTGGTTCAAAATCAGGATTTCCTATTTCCTTTGCCTTTCCCCTCAGCCTTTGGTGTTACCAACAGGCTCAGAAAGGCGCCAGGCTTTGAGAAAGGGAAGGAGTAATTTTGCTTCCCACCGCTCAGTTCCTCAAGCTCGTTTTGCACCAAGAAAGAGGAAATTTAACTAGTGTTTCTGAACTCTAAATAGATTGCCCCATCCAGATTCCTCATTGACATAAGACTTATTTAAGGCATATCTTAAAACTGAGATTGATTGCTTTGAGTTTCCTCCAAGTGCATGTCTCTGTTTTCCCTCTTTTAATGTTACCTCACTTTTTTCCTTCCCTAGACCACTTTCTTTGAGAGCAACTACTATCTGGTGCCACACTGGCCAGCCTGACAGTCGAACTTGTCCAGGACTTGTCCACTATTATGCACTTGTCCAGGACTATCCCTGAACTTTTTGCTGTTTACTTGGGATTTTTTCTGTTATGACTTCAATTCTGGGATTTATTCTGTGCTCCTGTCTGTAAGGGCACAGGTTTGTTAGCATTTGGGTGTGGATGTGAGCCCACCTTTATAATGACTGGGAAGAATAGAAGTGGGCTTAGAAATTTTGGCTGGTTTTGATTTTCCTAGAATTTCTCATCCTGTTCTTTAGCAGACCTTTATCAAAACACTGCGTGTCCAGGGCAGCCATTTCTCCAGTGACCTGGGAGCCAGGCACGTTACATTGTTCGGATCAGAATGGCAGTGCATGAATGAGGGAATGTTTTTGTCACTATGGTGACATGCCAACCCCATGGATGCTATTTTACTAGCAGAAATTAAAAACTTAACCACAGATTCCAAGGCGGAATTTTGCTTCTGTGTGTTCGTTTAAGATTTAGCCTGAAGTATTAATATAAAATTTAAAATTGTGTCCTTTCGACTGAAATCCAGTGTGGTTACAAGGTTCTAATAAATATTATGTCCTTCCATCATGCAATTAAAATTTTCCACCTCATTTCACAATGCAAAACACTCACATGTTGTCAATCATTTTGAAACATGATTTTTTGACATCATATAATTTCACTTCATTTTTCAGACAGACATCACACCGGGAAATTATATAAGAAAGGATCCTATTATATCTTTATTTTTCCACCAGATTTCACCTTCAAACGCAGACATTTGTGTACATTTCAGTAATTCTGACAATAAACTTTCAAGGAGAAACGAATGGCATCTCCGTAGCCGGAGATCAGCATATGGAGTTTCTTGCTCTTCAGAGACTGCGGCTCCGGCGCAGGCACCTGGTTAGGAACCGCTGGTGCAGCCACGGGAAGTTTACAAGTCTTGATGCACGAAGTGAAAAGGTTGCTGCTTGAAACAGATACCACCTGGGAGGCAGGGAGGCAAACATATGCATGTTTTTGAACTTTCCTGTGTTTAACAGTTAGCAGACACTAATGAATTGCCAAACGGCCCTGATTTAAAACGTAGTAGTCAAAAGCGAGGGTACCTGCTGCTTGTCAGGTAGTCCACCTGTTCAAGAAACCAAAGTGCCCCTGCCCTGTGCCAGGAGAAAAGCTGCTGCTGTTTCAAACCTCTGCTCTGGTTGTGTGTGTGTGTGTGAGTGTGTGTGTGTGAGTGTGTGTCTGTGTTGCTTCATGTCATGTGAGTCAGAAACGCGATAGAATATCTCCGGCTCATTATAGAAGTCTGGTATTAAGCAACAGATTTTGATCATAGTTGCGTGTAAATCTGGGGGAAATACAGCCTGTTTGGAATTTGTAAGTGCTCAGATACAGGCTGGCGAAGTAAGAGAAGTGCAAACCAGGCGTGTAAAAAACCAGAATTAAACGGTTTTTTTTTTTGTATCTGGGTTGGCTTTCCGATATCCTCTCCTCATTTGTGATGTCCTTGGAAATTCACACCTGGTCCAAAAAACCTCCTTCCTGTCCCTCAGGACTCAGCTGGAAATGGCAGCACATTGCCAGAAGGTGTCTGAATCTCCTCCACTTTTCTAGGTTTAAATGCTGCAATGGGGACGTTGCTTTCCAGCCAAGGTGATCCTGATACATTCCACTAAAGGTCTGCTGGGTCATACAGCCAGGCAGCTGTTATTCTGCTAAGGGAATGTGCAAACAGAGCTGCTGAGCTACCAGTAAACCCACTGCAGATAATTTAGGATGAAGTGTTCAAGATTCTGCTCATTGAAGTTGGGACTAGAGAGCCTGTGCTTGGGGAGTGCAGGCAAACCTGTGCTGTGGCATGCAGAGATATTGGGTTTGCTGTCTGCTAAATTGTACTGGGTGGCCAGGACCTACATGTGTTGGGAAGTGCTACCTCTTAACCTGCTGGGATTGAACTTGGGTTTGGGGTTTACAGTAATAAATGACAATACTGAGCTGAGAGAGGAGACCAGCAGAGTCTGGACTGCTGCCCCACACTCCCTTCCTGGTCATGGGGCTGCCACTTTAAGTGATTGAGACTATTTTCTATTCTATTCTATTCTGTTTTAGATGGTGTGTGTCTGATAGTCTTGCTGTGTCCAAAAGTTTTGCTGGTAGAATTATTCCCAGGCATCACGTGCATTCACAAAGACTCAGGAACCTAAAGGGGCTCAGTTCCTGCTTTGTTTTCCCCTCCAAAAACAGCTGATACTTTGGTGAAACTAGGGAGAGGTGTGAGCAGTGCTGGAGAAGCATCAGCTAATGTGTACTATGCCAGCAGAAGAGACAACAACCTGGGACACCACTGTGTGGGAGCATGTGGTGCTCCAGAGAAGCCCTGGTAGTTCTTGTTCGTGGCCAGACACGGCTGAAGTTGTGATGGTGCAGGGAGTACTCCCATGGCAGAAACACCCTTGCAAGGCTGACTGTAATGGCCATCTCTGCAGAGGGTGGGTGGGCTGCTGTGGTGGTGGGAAGGAAAGTGGCTTTTAGGGCAGCTGTGATTAAAAGAGGGGAAAACCCCACAACACAACCCCAACATGGTTAAGTTGGTACTGACTAATAGTGGAGAGCTGGGGGATGGTGCACTTGTTCCCCTCATCACTCAAGGTAGCCCTGTGAAAATTGGTAATGATCTAGTGGTAGGAGCTCAGGGAAAGAAAGCAAGCAAGCAGAAAATCATGAAGAACGAGAGAAGGTTGTTACCACCACTTCCTCCCTCAGACTGCAGCACAGCTTAGGGCTCAGATTCAATAGGAAGTTCCTGCTGCATAAAAAGCTCCTGCCCATCATGCCTGTCACCACTCGTGTGCATCCTCTTAGCCTGCAACAGTTGTAATGTTGTTTAGCTTAATTTTTTTTTTTAATTTGAGGCTTAAACTACCTTGCCGGGACTTTGCCGTGGGTTCAGGGGACGTGCATGGTCCCCAACAGATATCCCAGCAGGCTGCAGGGACGTGCTGTGGGTCAGGGAGCTGCATGTTAGGATGGTGCATTTTCAGCCTTTCAGCTCACTGGGTTCTTATATAACACCAGCTCTCAGTGGTCAGATTGGTTTTACCGCAGAGACGCGGAGAAGTAAATACTCCAGCGCAAGTGCGATGCAAATGATTTCTCCTGGCCTGATCCTGAAATCGCTGGGGCGTGCCGGATAAAAACATGCGAAAAATTAGTCTAATGAACGACAAGATGGATCTTTCAAGGGGGGGTCCCTTGTGGGTTTAACATGAAACGTGCTTCCCCTGAATTTGGGGCAAGGGTGCTGAGCTCCCCGCGAAGTCACCCCCCCGCCGCGAGCGCGCTCTCAAGGCATGAGCAGTGTCTGGGGAGCCGGGTTCTCGTGCACCAGCACAGCCCTGTGATTTGCAGGAAGGGGGGGTGTTAATTCAGAGATCTGTCCTTCAAAGCGAGGAAATGATGAGGTAAGAAATCTTTCTGTGTTTTGAATATATATATATGTACACACATATAAATATAGATGAGATTATTCAAATGCAGCTTGAATATATTTTGCCTAATCCATACAGAGTTTTATCAATATTTCTTTGTTTATTCTCTTTCATGCCAGCTGCTTTCTTTATATATTTCCATTTTGTACATTTTTCAGAGTGATTGGATCATGTTGCACACACTTCTATTGAAATATTAAGTGTTTGCAATCCCCATTCATAGGCACCAGCTCTGTTATTATGATCCATCATTTCGAAATCCACATATTTGAAAAAAGAGAGCTTAGCTGGCCCTTGAGTAGCAGAGAGCATTAGACCCGAGGAATCTCATTCGTCTTGTCAATAATCTGTGGATTAACACCACCAAATTGTTTGTTTCGTTGGTATATCCTCGCTGTATATTTTTAAACGAAATGAGCGTGTGGAAGCCCCGGCGAGGTGAGGTCTGATGAAGGTTGGGTTTATACTGGTGTCAGAAGGGAAACAGGGAACTTCTCATTTGTGCCCTGCTCCTGAGGATCTCGTGATGGTTACCATTTGGGTATTGGTTTCTGTTAGAGGCCAGTATAGGAGAAAGGAATCCTGGGGTAGTCAGGGCCCCTTGTGCCTAGGCAAGGGGCCAGGTCAGTGTGTCAGTGTTATCTAGAATGGAACAGCCCTTCTTGTGCTTGGGGTTTTTATTGTCTGCCAGCCTCTTGCCGGGAGGCTCTTTCCTCACTTTCTGCATCCCAGTGGGACGCATGAAGGTGGAGATGTGGTGGATGAGCAGAGGGGTTACAAGGCAGGTGCAGCACTTGTGACACCTGTGCAAGAACTGGCAATCTGATTTGTGAGCATCTGAGACAAGATGCTCTTGGTGACTGCAGGGACCTCAGTGCTGCTCAGGGCCTGATGATGGGCACAGCAGACTATGGGGATGGTGTGTGAGCGTCAGTTTTGTGCATCTGTGCACAAAATCCAGTTCACCTGAACTGGAACACCACCTTCAGTAGCTTTTTAGGTACACTCTGACCACTCCTCGGTGAAGTTTTGTGCCCCAGCACAGAAGGACAGCGAAGCCACCGGTGCCACGCTGGCATTTTTCTGGCTGGGTCGGTGTGGGGGCAGACCCATCCTCTGTCGAAATCTCATCCTGGCCTTTGCAGCCCTTTGTGCTGGTTGGTGGCAGAGCCATGGGAGGGCACGAGGGCTGTGGTGCCGGCGCAGGGATTGCCATCAGCAGGGCTCCGCGTGCCATTCATCACCGGCGACGGTCCGTGCCGCGGCATCGTCACCTAGCAACAGCCCGGCCACGGCAGGCGGGACTTCATGTATATATATATATATTTTTGAAACATGAAAATAAGGCAATAATTTAGGAATTTGCGTTTTTATTTTTAACAAGTTTGGGTGGCAGGGCTGGAGTTCGAAGACGGAGATGTTTTGGCTTTGCATCCCCGTGACTCCAAGCGCTGGGGCGGTGGCTGCCGTGACGAAGTGGATCCGTGCACTTCATGTGTACCGGGATTTAAACTTGAACCTGACGCTCTGCCATTGCCTTACCCTGATTTTTCTTCTTTTTTTTTCTCCCTGACATTCACGCCATAAAAAATTATACAGTTAAATTGCAAGGTGGGCTCTTTTTTATGTAACTTCTACCTCTGAGGCTGAACTTTCAGGTCTAATTTTTTTTTTTTTAATCAGAGTGAAGAAAAAGCAAAGAACTATATAAACTCAAATTATTCCTTTCCCACTTTTTAAAGCACCTCTAAGATTGCAGAAGTCTTCTGAGCTCTATATTGGCAATACGTGGTGTGGCAACTCACTGCAAAATCCGCTCGTTTGCTTTCGCTGATTGAATTTACTGATTGTTAATGTGTATAAAAGTGTTATGTACTTTTGAAGTAATCTCCTGCTAAAGGATTTATAGGAAAGACTATTTTAATGTCACACCGTTTTCTCTGTTGTTATGACAGTATTATTGAGTAAATAGTTTAATTTTAGTGCCCTAGTTAAAAAAAATCCATAATGACCACTGCATAAATCCTTTGCTGTTTTTATTTCTATATTTAGTTCCCTCTACAGATACTGGAGTTGAAAATAGGCTGGTACCTAAGACATGAATTCTGTTAAATATTAAAGAGATCTCATCAATGATTTTATTAGTCTCAGTACTCAGTGAAGGCCGCACTGACATCTGAAGTCTAATGATTTTTTTAATATATTTAAAGCCTTGCACTGCACCTTTAAATATTGAACAATATTGAAAAATATAGAAGTACTTTTTTGTATATTAGCTTTAGGCAGAACTGTTGTATGATTTCCACTCCTTTCATGACATTGTAATGATGTTACCACATACAACTTTATCTTGCATGAAAAGGTGAAGTCATGAGTGATTTCTCCAATTTAAAAGCACTCAACCCTCACAGTGCTAGAAATGAATATTTTGCATATATTCATGCAACAATGATTCAATTTAAGATTTCTATTTTCAAACATTGCTTGAAACCTTCGGTATGTTAGTAGTAAAATTGCCAAAATGTGTAATAAGATTTATTATAGATGAGTAGCATTTTATTTAGTATTTCATGTTAACACGCTTTTAGGGTTACCCTGGTTTAGCAGAAGAATTCATCTTTCTTTTCTAATCAGAGCTAACACTTTATTGTATTATTAAGATACACTTACTGTGTGATTGTATATCATTGTAGGAGCAGAGTTTTCTCTGCCTGGCAAACCTGAGGCTGGTTGATGCACAGCGCCTGCCTCCTGCACCCGAACCCTCCGCTCTGTACTCCGCCGCTCCCCACCGCTTTCCTTTTATTCTGGTTTTTAACTGTCCTCCTAAAAGACCATCTTGAGCTCTGCACTGACACACACACACACACACACACACACCCCAGGTCTTTCCTCTCCTCTCTGCTCAACCAGACCTCGGCTCTGCTCTCGGACCACCGACGGCGCCAAACCCTGTGCTGGGAGCTACCGCTCCGGTGATCAGAATACGAACCACTCTGAGTCTCATGAGGCTTCTTTTTGTGGCTTCAGCATCTGCCCATCACACTGTTTGTCATGGGACTGGTAGGTAGGAGCCACTGTTTCTCTGGGCATCTGTGGTTGGGGCTTCTGTGTTGATGCATTTTGCTCCCTGTGCTGACACCACCCAGTATTGATTTTGTGGCTTGGCATATGGAGGTGTTGGTAGCATTGGGGCTGTAGAAATGGGGGATAAAGCAGTAGAGGAGATACTTAACCCAAAGCAATGGACATTTTCTTCTCCCTCCCAGCCTTTTTCCATGCTCTGGAGCAGGTTACATCCCTGCTGAAGTGGCGTCATCGTGCATACACAAGCCTGTTATTTTAATGGCTTTGGTGATTAAGGAGTGGTAAGACCAGGCCTGAAAAATTCCTGGCATTTTGATCCTCTGCCCAAGGTCCAAATCCTGGTGCCTTTTTTTGCCTCCTGTAGTCCCTTCATACTTAGCCCTAGTTGCAGAAGGAGATGACATGTTCCACAGGTAAGGGGAAAAACACTATTAAAATGCAAGTGTGAGGGATGTGTGGTGACGAGTTACCGTGCCAGAGTGATAAATATGTTTATATCTTTTAAAAGTTGTAACTCAGCACGGATGAGCTGAGTCCCCCCACCCTTTCACATTCATGTTGGATTCACAAACAGAAAGAAATGATCTACTATTAGGAAAGATTTCTCTTTGACTGGGGAGCTGGAGATGGTGGTGAGAGTGGCTTTCATAGATGAAAATAATTGTACACTTTTTATATTATTATTTTTGGCAAAGAGCTGGCATTTCAGCTTTCCAGCGTATTACATCATTACTTTGTATAATGCATCATAATGATAGAGTGAATGGAAACGAAGAAATGCCAGCTTCTGTTGCAAGTTTAAAGACAGACACACATTTTCAGCTGGGAAAGCTGCTGTTCAGCTAAGTGTTTTCCTAGATGAAACAAAGCTGCAATCCCACTTGGCATTCGCATTAATTGTGGACTTGCCAACAGGCCAGTTTCACTGGTGTATAAATTAGTGGAGAATTATTCAACTCATCTCAATAACTAAGAGAATATCCTCATAAAGCTTGCTGAGCTGTAAGACATTCCCCCTCCCCCCCACTTTCCAGGGTATTTTGCACCCTATACTTAGAAAAATCACAGAATTTGCATGCTGTTCCAAAAAAAAAAAAAAAAAGGGAAAAAAGCCCATACAAAGAAAGGCATTGGATGTACTGATACCCCAGCAGAGCAATGTGGTGACTATCTGCATAAAATAGCAAGTTTGTATTGATCGGAAACTGTCCAACGGTCCAGATTAAGAGGGAATTTTCTGGTTTGTTGTTTGAGTTTTGAGTTTGGGTGTTGGTTTGGGTTTTTTTGTTTTGAAATTCAGCTAAAAATGAGAAGTGAAAGTGCCTGTGAAACGCGTCTCAATGCCATCATCAGGCACCCGACATTTCGTGTCTCTCCGTTGGAACAAGAGCCCGGGAAGTGCAAACTTCCCCAAACTGTCCTGCCAACAGGCCTTTCTGACCTAAAGGGGGGATCACCTTTATGGTGACAGGATAATTTGATCTCTGTGCCATCTAATCCTTATTTTCTTTACGGAGGCTGCCAGCAAGGGTACCAATTAGTGCCAATTGTGATGGTGGCTTTTGTGATGCAGACACCTGCCCACTAGGAATTGGACTGGTACCACCAACACACATATGCCACTAAACAGCTGTCAGATGGTAATGACTTTTTGGAGTAGAAGAAAAGGGCAGAATTTCATTCTGAGGCAATTTTCTGAGAAAATTTTGCAATTTTTCACCTCCCTCTTTCCCCCCTCTTTTTCGGTGTCTGAATTCCAGGCTTCTAGTGATTAAACAAAATGTGAATTTTAACGTGTATCTCATAGCACCAATGTCATCCCAAAACCCATGTGTCCCAGATGAGCAAAAGTAGAGTGAGAAATTATGTTGACGGTATTCTTACTATTCAAAATCATATTTTACACTTGTTTTTTGAAGTTCATTTCTTATTTAGGTTACTTATCCCAGCAACAAACAAACAAAATGCTATATTTTCTTTTACCACTCTTCTGTTTTCTTGGCTAAATTATAAGAATGAATTAAATGTAAATATCAAGCAACTAATTTTCATTTTTTTTCTTCTTTTTGATGACAAAGTGAAGTACTCTGCAGCACTTTTGCAGCTCATGCCATCACAGGCACAACAGTTCAGGATCTCTCTTGTGCTTCTATTAAATGCTCTTCTAATTTTCAGTCAAATCAACGGTCCCTTCTTTGATGCCTAAACAGGGGAAGTTTACAAGCCTGCTTTATCCCTGAGGAGTTATATGTGCATGTGTATGCTTCTAGAAGTGTATAGACACATTCACTTTAAACTGTAAGTTTTTGGGTACTTTTGGCAGCATGGTCACGCATAGACTGGATTTCTTTACGGCAGATGGGAATTTCTGCTCCGTAGTGTTGAGGTTCATTGTAGCTCGTGAAACGGGTCTGTCTTGAGATGCTGAGCACCGGTTGGTGTTAAGGATGTGGGTGGGAAGTGTGGGTAGTGTCTCACAGGAGGTATTTGGCACTGTGTGAGGAGGGACCTTCAGAGCTGTAAGAGGATTCCTGTATCCTTTCCAAGCCTCGCGACGCCTGATAGTCCAGCCAAAGGGCGGGCGCTGGCAATTACTGTGATCTTTCAGCGCTCAGCCAACACTTACTGCTGCTTCAGCCTTTGCTCTGGCAGGTGTCACACCTTGATTAGTGCAATTGCTGATTGGCATCAGCCACTAAACGTGGTTCTTACTAGATGCAGAAGGAAACAATCCTAAATAAACCCAGCCAAGGTTGGTACGTGACGATAGGAGATGGTCTAATGCTTCGAGGAAAATGCAGTCACATTTAAAGAACACCACTCTTGCCATATTTAATCATAATATTTATAGAAAAAGTTTGTATGAAGGTTTTCAAGCTAGATAAATCTAGTCGGGGTCATTGGTTTTTTATTAGCATTTGTTCCTGAGGTCTGGGCCATCACTGCTTGTGGCTGTTTCCAGGGAATGTAAAGCTCTGTTACAGCTTTGGACCAGCTCTCTTATTGCCTTCCTATCTGTTTCTCTTCCATTTATTCCTTCCTCAAACACTGACTGTTTTAATGCAGCTGTAACTGGCTGTGGCCTCTGCCACAGAAAGCAGAGAGTTTGCAGATGGACTCGCAGCAGTTTCTGGACTTGGTCATGGAGAGCTGTGACCCACGAGGAATGTTTCTATACTGTCACCAGAGCATGCTTTGCAATTTCACAGATTTGAAAGGAATGGCAGCCAGAGCAATGAGCATTCACGGGTTTGGGAGAGGTAACAGCAAACCTACAGGGGCTCAATCAGCTGTTTTAGTTTCTTAGTAGCTTTTGACTGTGTGTTTTTCTCCACCAGTTAGCTTGTTAAGGGCTTTCAAAACATTTTCTCTACATCTTGGGGTTGTTCCAAGGCTTCTCAGTTAGAGAGGACAACAATGGGGCTCAGATTTTTGAAACTTCAGCCCCTGTTCTGGCACTTCAGCTGAATGTTGTCTTTACAAAGGCTGCAAATCCCAGCCATTCCTTTCCTGACACCAATGGTCAGATTGTAGAGGGGCTCCTCGGTGAAGTTTTCTTTAATGCACAAGGCACATTATTCTCGAGTATGAAAATGCTCTGCACTAGGTTGTACTGCTGTTTTTTGGGTGGGTGAGTAGTTATTTGCCTGGGTGAGCAGTGGGTGCAAAGTTCAGCCCATTGTTCCATACACTGTCCTCAAATGCAAGTCAAGGAATCCATTGAGCTCAGCAGATCTCGTTACTGGGACTGAAGTGAGGACCTGTGTTCTTTGTTAATGTTTTAAACCATGCAAACATGTTTTAAACAGTCCTATTATGTATCTTTTGCCCATCTTAACATATAGATCTCCCAGTGAACATATAGCATGGTTTTTAACATGTGCTAGTCTTCAAAACATGCAATATTAAAGGAAAATGCGGTAATTCTTTAAACGCCCTATCATTGTGAATTCATATCATATTCATTGTAATAGCATTGATCAAAATGAATTCATTTGGTATTCATGTAAATGTCACATGTACTTCCATAGGTGTTTCATTGTAAATTAGCATTTCTCAGAGGACACTTAAAATAAAGTGTTACTGAAAGTTCTCATTACACATATTGCTGAGATTAGTACATTAAGGATCATGTACTTACATAGTACTAATGCATTTCTGCCACTTAAAATGCTGCATTACCCATTTCTGATATCTAGCAAATATCTAAAGCAATTTTGAGAATTACTGACATCCTGAAGGAAGTGGTACTTTTGTGATTAAAATGGTTTTGTGTGTTTCGCTTTGATTTACAAAAAAAACCCCTTATGCCAGATATACTTAAATGATTTCTTGATTTAAATTACTTCAGCAGTAAGTGAAACAAAAAAAATATGAGAGACACATCTAATTAGAAAAACAAAACCCAAATATTATAAATGCTTTGGGGTCTTTAAACTTGTCTCACGAAGCCAAATTAGCTGAGACTTTAGTATACTGTGGCACAAGCTTTCTGATGCATTTGCTTTCAGATTATTACTTCCTAAGAGAAAGCTGAAAAGTTTTGTGGTCTCAGGCAGATGCATTTCTGACGTCTTGAATTGTCCATTACAGCTTGTTTGGTCTGAAGTTATTTTTGAAAAGATGAAGTTTAAAGAAGACTTCAGAGCATTTTATAAATAGCTGACAAAAGGTGCGTTACAGTAACTATAAAAGAGAGCATTGTTTGAGACCTGAAACACTCTAAAGCTGTCTGACAATGCTGTGGATGTCTTCTGAAAAGAATTGATGTAACTATTTTAAGGCTTTTTTGGTAACACTAATAAAAAACCTTCTGAAACTTAACAGCGGGCCTGATCCTAACCCTTTGGAAAAAATATGGGGAAATGACAGTATTTTGGTGTTTATCTCGGAAAGGAAGAGTCAGATTTGTCCGTGAGGTGTTGCAAAACCAATTCCACAATATAGTCTCTTAGCAAATATTTGTTTGCTCTTCTGGCTTCATCCCTGGGTGTTGTGATGTGCAGTGTGGACTTGCAGCAGGCGCAGGTGGGCTCTGCAGGAGGAACCATTCCCAGAGCTGAAAGCACAAAAAAGGAATGGTATTATGGCTAAAACACTGCTCTGGGCTGTGGGAGGTTTGGGTCCAGCTCTGGTGTTGTGCCAGCGTGTCCCCCATGCAAAAAAGTGGAGCTGGGAGAGCAAACTCCGCTCCTGTCACTTGTCCTGGCACAGATGGATGGGCCTTTTGGGGATGAACCTCCTGGAGAGGGAGGAGTAGAGGATGTGGAGGAAGAGACCCCCATGCTCTTTGAGATCTTTCTGGTGTCTTGTGCGACCTTAGAGCTCTCATGACCTTCCTCAAACGTGACCTTCCCCACCCTTGCAGCCGATTTCTAGCATTTCTTGACTGATCCCTGTAGTGAGTTGAACCACATCTCCAGAACAAAGTCTGTCACATCTGGGAGCGGGCACATCCACACCTGAGTATCAGCTGTACATTAGAGCTCCTTTTTGTCTCGTACCTTGCCTGTTTTTCCAGAAGTTTTCAGTTTTCCAAGTGTTTGCCCAGTTTATGGCGTTTGCCTGATCGGGAGCGTGCATTATGGCAGGTCATAGGATAGAGTGTGGAATCCAGAGATCCACTTCAGGTTAGAGGCATAATTAGCTAATGTAAGATAATAAATAGCTACTAAAATCACATGGAAAATATGATAGTGCTATAAAGTGTGTTTTTATAATCCTGCTCCTCCCCTTTTCTGCCGCCTCCTCCTCCTCTTCAACGTAACAAGGACCCTAATAGGCTTCATGTATAAGTGCCTATTTTTATTAAAGACAAGTGTAATCTTTTGTAGTCCAAATGTCCCTATCATAAATGCTAACCGAGGAAAATATTAGGACTCATTTATTTATGAACCCGTTAATAATGAGGTGCAGTTATGAAAAAGGCTTTCTCAGCACAAAGCCTACTGAACAAACAATGCACACTGGGGAAAAGGAGCTAGTTAGCCTTCCTGACTTAGATAAAGCTATGGAGAAATGACAAGTGCCAGTAATTAGCAAAGCCTCTTCACCAAGATAACCCTATACATCTTTGTCTTTTTCAATCACCAAAGACTCCGATTCAGTGTAAAATTAAAGCTGGGATGCCATCAATTTCTGTTAACCTCTTTATATTGTTCTGTGTTCATGCATATGTGATAGATAGTTTTTGTCATTTTATTAAATGGTGACATCTCAGTATGCATGTGACTAAAACTGTTTTCTCCTTAGCAAAGTATTTTTAATCATCTCTCCATTGCCTTTATTATTTGGTTCTTTGGAGTCCTGATTGCTTTATTGTGCAGTATCAGAGCTGTTCCAGGGGTGCAAATGTTTGTGCCCACTCCTTTTTTTACCTGGGATTAAGAGGTCAGTGCCCTTTCTAGCACTGACATGAGCAGTACAGTAGTTCTGCATCCATCTGATGAGCACCTGCAGAACCTCCTACTGCATTTTTATGGGAACAGGCCAAAATCTGTTGGTTAAAGTTATCAGCACTTACATGCAGTCCTCTGGTGTCCATGAGGGTGACCTCCCCTCTCCACACGTGTCCAGATAGGTGGTCCTTGTTTGTTTTTTTAGTGATGTAGCTACTGTTTACCTGCTTGAGGCACAAGCCAGAGCATACTGAACTCAGCTGAAAGGCTGCTGTCTGCACCCAGACTGCTTTTTTTCCCCCACCTTAAATGGTAAGCCCTGAATTTTTTTTTTCCCCTGCAGGCTTCCAATATCTGTGAGCTCATACTCCCTAAATTTCCCTTTGGCTCTCAGATAAGTCAGCAAACACGTTCATCTAAAGCTTTGTGAGGGGCAAAAAAAAAAAAAAGTTATAAATCAACCCTGTTTCCTTGACGTCGGGGCAGGTTTGCTGGGAGTGCTCACAGAGTTAGCACTGAGTGACCTGAGGAGTTGCATGTGGCGTTGGGTGTCATAACAAAAGTTCCTGCTGGCTCCGTTCTCCTGCTCTGTAATGTCTTTTTACTTGTTTTAAGTACTCCAGGCCCTGACTGCTGAGGTTATTAATCTTCATCTGCGCTCTTTTTAAACTTTACTACTAGCACTTTTTTTGCCTCAGATATGCTTTTATTCATTCTTTTCAGCAGCAATAACCTCTCATATTGGCCAAATTAGGAAATAATTGCAAATAATAGAGAATCCTTTTCCAGCACTACAATAAAGGATTATATATGTGCTGTGTGTGAGGGATGGCACAGAGTGTAAATACCAAAATTTGGGAAATAGGCAGAGAAGGGAAGTGTGTTGGTTGGCTCTCGCTTTGAATTGCTGTCTGGCTTGGGGGTCTGTGTTTAGAGGCACAACCTATGGCAAAAGGTCATGTGTGGTGGTTTGTGAAGGAGAGAAAGGGAAAAGCAGGGGCTGATGTTGCAGATCAGCTCACGCCAGTCCCTGCAGATTGTTTAGGAAAACTGGGGCAGGGTCTTTTAGTCTTCTGTGGTAGAAGCAGGCTTGGGGAATCAAATTAATTCACTTGTATTTTTTTAAACAGAAACATCTGATCTATCTTGTTTTTATTTATGTGGCCACAGTAGCCATGGCTTGTTTCTGTTCAGTGCCAATTCCAGGAATTCCACCCCAGTTTTCCTGGGTGTTGTATCAGTTTTGGATCTTCATCCTTTGCTTTGAAACTCCCAGTTGTCCAGTCATGGAGCTGAAAAGAAGAGTTTATTCCTGACTTGTATCACAGTCACACATCACAAGCAGCCAATAATCCATCCCAGCTATTGCAAAAGTGTTTAATTAGGCATCATATTAATAATTATTTTTCACTAACAACAGTATATGTAGGACTTTGGGATATGCTTGTGCCATATAAGAAGCCGCTGCTCTCAGGTGTCTGGCTGCTCTCATACATAGGCATTTTCAGGATCAAAGCTCCTATGAATGTTACTCACAACAAATAATTCTACCAGCTCTTGGGAAGAAAATACGGAGAACATTCATGTAATGCTGCCATCTCAGTTGGGGAGCAAGGAAATACGGCGACTGTAGGAGAGAGCAAAGCTCTCTTGGCGCTCTCATCACATTAACACTTACCTTCCTTCCTTCCTTCCAGTCAAAGTTCTCTGAGCTGCTGCTTTCCATTGTTTTTTATTATTCATTTGAATCAGAAAATAATATTTTTCCTCTCTAATTCAGGAAAAATTGTCATTGCCCACCTCCTGCTGAGAAAAAAAAGTGCCAGAGCCCATCTCCTATGAGCTCCTTCTCACTTCAAATGCAGGCTGCAATGGCTCCTTTGGAAATGTAACAGGCTATTATAGAAATATGTATTTACACAGTATTTTAAGATGCACATTATCCACCTGATAGACCATAACAGCTCACCATTACAGCCTATTGAATAAAACCTCTTTGCACCATTTTTTTTTTCAAAGCGGGTACTTTTTATGTGATAAATTGTGACTCTATCGCATAAAAAGTACGAGTTCGTTGTGCAGGACTGTAGGAGGACACCATTTATCTGTAACCTGCTGCAGTGGGAAGTTGGTCTGACCCTGTCCCATGCAATGAATTATTCTGATCAGAGAGATGCAGATTAAAAAAAAGGGGGGGGGGAGAAAAAGCTTCATGAACATAAAAGGAAAAGTTGCAACATTTTTTTTACCAGTCTGCATTAAATTATAAGGGAGGTCATGTCCTGCCATGCATGTCTATGAGCTGTAACCTACTGGCAGTCTGAGAAACCACCATTTGGGGCTCATGCTGTCCTCCCAAATTCCCAGGGAACTGGGAGCATCCCAGATATTTAAGGAGTTCTCCTATACTTCTTTCACCTCCCAGTCCTGGGTCCTTTCATCTCCTGCAGAGTCATTTTCCTTCTTCCTTAGCTGGTCCTAGTTTTAAAAGGGACCCGTGTATTCTGAAAACATCTCTGCTTGGCTTTCCTGCCCAGACTTCCTGTGCTTGTTTGACTCTCTCCAGCTAATCCATTCTTGAAGAGTTTCTCTCTTCCAGGAATTCACATTAGAACCTGCACAGGTGTCATCTCTCTCTTTGTCTGAGGATGCTCCTTTGGAATAGATAATAACCAAAACTTAACGAGCCTCCTTTATTAGCCAGGAGCGAGGCATAAGGGCTCTTTCTGTCATTTCCAGTGATGTTTAACTTAGCAAGAAAGAAAAGACAACAGAGAACAACACCACAAGACCCCAACTTCAAAATGAAACTCACAGCCGAAGTTCCTATTATCAAACAGACTGAATAAGCTGCAAATAGACAAGATCCCCAACTTGTTGTAAGATGAAATAGAACCCAGCCCCTGTTGTGAAATGATTTTACATTGCAGATGTTCATGAAAGCATGGAAAATGTGGTGACTTCAAGTCTCTTTTCGTTCCCTATCTTCAGGATGTCAAAACTGATTTTTTTAAAAGAAACTCTCTAACAGTTGCAGTTGACTCCTGAGAAGAACTTGAATGTGTGGAACAGAAAAAGACTCCCAGCCAGCTGAACAGCGTTGCCTTCTTCCCTCCCCCCACTCAAATTCAGCATACACAACAGAAATACCAAACAGGCATGGGTTTTACATATCATGCCAATTCCGATCCAAAACAGTTTATTAATATAAATCACCTCCAAAAAAGGGAAAGATCTTAAAGGGAAGCAAATAGCTGCCAAAAAGACTTACACACAGAGCCAGTGCCTGACACTAAACCTAGTGGAAATCATGTAGTTCCATTCTTCATGAAGCCAAGCAGTGGGGAGCCAGCGCTTTGAACCCTGCATGGGACACTTGCTGTGAGTTCCCAGTAGAAAGCATATGGATTGAGAGGAAACAGGAACACCATCCAAAAAAGTGCTGGTCTATAACCAGCAGATCTGTAAACAGTCTAAACCCGTTTTCCTGCCAGAGGGATCCGAAGGGCCCGGTCTAGCCTTTTCCATGACTCTTCCTCTCTGATGTGTCAGCATGAGCTCCCACCCCTCTGAGATGACTCCAAGCACTTCTGAGAGGACTTTTCTGCTCTCCAGCCCAAGGGTGGAAGCTGATCTTACCTCTGTGGTTTTGTCTCAAGCATCTTTTCCTTTACTCTTCACTCTTGCCTCGTTCACCAAGAAGGACCGAGCAGCCGGAAGTTGTGGTTTTCTGGATTTCCTAGGGGTGTTTGGGAAAACCGTCCTCACTTTTTAAACAGTGTATCCGGTTTAATTTTCATTATTTTTAGATGTTAAATTTCACATCAATACAGTATGTCTTAAACTACTGTATTAGAATGCTGCTTGACTCACTTCCAAATTGAAGACCTTTTAAAAAAATTGAAGCAGTCCAATAATTTTAAATCACTCTGCACTGTGCATTGCAATTTAAAATTATTGGAGTGCTTCAAATTTTTATAAGCCCTTGAATTTGGAAGTGATCGAGGTTCTGGGCATACTCAGTGTAGAGCAATTTAAAATTATAAGAGCTGTCAAATTTTTATATAAGCACTTCAGTTAGAAAAGGGATTTGGGTTCTGGGCATGTGCAAAGGGGAGCAATTTAAATTATTAAAGTGCTTCAATTTTTTTTCTAAGCACCTGATTTTGGAAGGGTTTTGGTTTGTGCAGCCTAAAATGACAACTTCCTTTGAGAGTTTCTTCTTTTAAAGAATTTCAATCTTGCAAACTAAAGTATTCTTTAAAATGTGAATTCACTGATACTTTAAGAACTGATTTGTACAGAGCATGGTGCCCAGAACATCTATTTTTTTTTCACTCATTTTATCATTTTACTATTTAAGGGGCAAATTGATGGTATAGGAATAGCTGCCTCTTTGGATTTTAAATTTTTTCCAACTGTTGCACTCATGCACAAATAAAAAAATAGAGTGGAAAAATGAAAAATTTGATGAGAAAAACTGAATGCTTTTTCCATGCACTATCCTGCCTGGCCAACAGAATTTAGAAGGGATGCAAAATTGAAACAATTTGTTATTAAATCTCATTTTAATGTCTCTCAACACTCGAAATGAAAGCCATGTGATGGCTGATTGAATCTGAAGGAAGGAAGTTGGAAAGCAGCTTTATTTGCACACTTGTGCTCTGTACTGAAGTGATTCCTGCCAGGAGCCGTGCTGGGATTGCCATCTTTGCCCCAAATCCAGCTATGGCCCTTGAAATTCCAGTGCTGGGCAGTACAGCGGGAAGAGCAGCAAGGGGAGAGGGCAAGATGAGACTGAGGGATGCTCTTACCGAGCTGTCAGAGGACAGAGATAAGGGAGGTGAGCTCTCTGCTCTCACTTCTCTCTGCTTTCCCATTATAAACCCAGGGATTCACTCTACAGGGCAGGAATTGGGGTAATTAGTTAATGTATAGAGGGCACCGTGTACCTTAAGCCTCGTGTATCAAGAGTATGGGCGGCGTGGAACTGTGCATTTCATCAAATGCCAATTCAGTT
This sequence comes from Manacus vitellinus, assembly GCF_001715985.3. NCBI lineage: Eukaryota > Metazoa > Chordata > Aves > Passeriformes > Pipridae > Manacus > Manacus vitellinus. The sequence goes on from NW_021940526.1 coordinate 4,865,385, forward strand.
TTTCCTTCCCCTTGAATGCTCCTTTCGCTTGTTACCAGGGAGGTGATAGGTGACCATTTGTAGTTGTTTTTTTCCCTTGGAAAATGAAGTTTTTGAATAAAAGCCAGTGATCAAATTAAATAGGGGCAAAGATATGTCAGAGGTGAAATTCAAAAGACAATACGTAATAATTGGTTTTAAAGCAGGAGCCAGATTAATCATATAGTCAGGAACAAAGGGGAAAATTCCTGAAAGCCTGTTGCATTTTAACTTGGATTTTTATTTTTTTTTCAAAAAGGTAAAAGTACAAAAATGGTTTCTTGCTGCCCCTGCTATTAACCGCGTCATCCTTTCGGGATGCGAAAACCCAGCGCAATTCTGAGCCGGAAGGACAAGGAACGGGAGACCAAACATATCTTTGCTCGCTGTAAGTTGGTTTGGGCTGTGCTTTCGTTGAACCCTTCTGGAATTTCGTGGCAGGCACTGTCTGAGCTCTGCCCATCCACGCTCCAGGGGTGTGCCGTGGGATCGGCACGAGCGTGGCCGGGAAGCCGCCGCGTGAGGCCGTGCCAGTGGCGAGGAAAGGTTTTCCCGGGAAGAGTTTGGTGGATGTGAGCTCTGTCCTTCCCTCTCCTTCTGCCCAGTGTATCAAGCTGGGTGTCTCAACACAGAGAAAGACCTAGCCCTGTCTGTCTGAATCCCTGCTCTGGCACAAAATAAAAGAGCGGGTCGACTCTGAGCCGCCGCCTCGCACAGACACACGTACGAGCACCGAGGCTGCCTTAAAGTTGCCGTCTCGCTGCCTCACTTCAGACGCTGCGTGCTCGAACCCCGCTTTTGGGCTGGATTCATGCTAATGTTGACAGTTTTTTCCTCCTTTGTTACATTGTGCAAACCAAATAGAAAGTGAGGTGAGCTTGTCTGAGCAGATGAAAGATGGCAAGAAATTGGCGCTTGGGGACCAGTGTCTTGGTGACATCGACTCTGCAGTCCTTTTTTTCTCTCTCTCCCTGGCTTCCCCTCTCCCTCTCATTCTCTCTGAAATGGTCTGTGCCTCCAGTAATTTACATAATACTCTTCTGACACCTTTACTTTAGTCATCAATCACGGTACCTTCTCTCAGTCTATCTTTTGTCTGAGCATGTCTCTTCTTTATCAGGCCATGCACAAAAGATTAATTTCACAGTTTTTCTCCCTTCTTTCTTTCCTTGCAAGATACAAAGCTCATGAAATGACAGAAGCAAGATAATGAAAACAACAATGCAAGCAATTTTTTTTTTTGTTCTTGCTGGTTGGATCTCAAGATACTTTTTTTAACCTCATTGTGTGCCATCTGTCTTAGAAAAGGTCTGCTCTGTATTTTTTAATATAATTCTCATGCTGTTCTGAAGACTACCTGGGGAAAAAAATACATATTTTAATCAGGCCATAGGTATTGATTTAAAATTAAATAATAAATAAATAAAAAAGGAATTTGCCGAACAATTAAAGTGAGGGGTCCATTTCTAATGGTGGCATGGGCTACTGCACAGTGCCCATGCCCCAATTAATATTAATGATCTTTTGTGCATAGCAAATTTATGGCATTTGATTGACTCACACAACTACACTTCAAGCTGTCACGTAAAGTGAAATATATGGGCACCATGGCCTAATTTGCATATGCATATGTTCTTAATATTAATTAGTCTAATGGATCTAAGGACCTGGAGATAATTTGAGTACTGGGAGAAGAGAAGCAAACAAACAAAACAAAACTCGCTGAACGGTGCCCTGGTATGGGCTTGTCCTACAATCAAATAACTCTCACAAAATGCAAAATAATTGGCATGAATTTCTCCTCCTTCCCCATGTCTCTCCCAGGACCGGCTGAATTAAAATCTTATCCCATATAATGCATTGTTTTGGCTCTGACCCTGACACTTTTTAATTTGAAATGCTTAACATGCCAAGTAGATTACAGAATTATGTACAGAGGAGTTTGAGTTCAGGCTTATGGGCGTAGGTCAGGGCTATGAGATTTGCAGCCCTGCGAGGGGGCTATTTCCCAATACACCTGCGTAATTACCATTAATATTAATGGGAACCATGCAAGTTTATTGGGGGGAGCTTGGTCTCCCCAGCTTAGCTTTGTGCTTGCATTGCCTGGTAACTATGGCGCAGATTTCCAGAGGAAACGGCCACTTTTGACCATCGGGTGTTGGTCTTTTAAAGTTAGTGAAAACTTGCTTTTCTTGATACTCTGGGGAGCAAGAGATGCCAGAGCTCCAAAGCAGGGAGGTGTCAGGGTGGTCTTTTTTTGTTTGACCTGTGAATTGGCTTGTGAGAGGGCTGATGTCCGAATCATGGCTGCACTCCTGCATCTATACAACTCTTCTCCGTGCAAAACAGCTTTAAATTTCCCCCAGGTTTGGACCAGTGAGTTGAAGCCAAGCGAGTGGTCAGGGCAGGCTTCCATCAGCCTATGGGAGCACTGACTTGATGTGCCCACATTCAGTGTTGTGCTGGTCCTTTAATGTGCACAACCATGAATCCACAACAAGTCACCTCTTGTAAACTGTGCCCAGCGTTCTTAGACGTTCACTGAGAGGAATTAGTGGAGTTTGCTCTCTTGGATGTCGAAGCCATCCTACAAACTGGCACATGGTCTCTGCCTTTCAAACTCCCCCTCCTGCAATAAGTGAGTCTTTTCCCTGGTTCTGCAGAAGTAGTACCGTGCTGCACCGTTGGTGGTACCTGTGGCACAGCAGGTGCCACCACCAGCAGCTGCTCCCAGCACAGTGCTGGTGACTTCAGGACAGGTGGATGGGTGCCTTCTTGTGGGTACAGCAAGTCCTGATGCACCAGTGTGACAATGCTTTGTGCAAGACGAGGAGCACATTTGTGTGATGGTGAAGAGGAGGCTGGCAGTGGGGTCCAGGCACTAAGTCCTTCCAGGACCACAAAGTGCTGTGGGAGTTAGCGAGGGAAGGGAGGGAGGGATGCTTTGGTGCCCCTGCACATTGGCCAAAGGCAGGAGGAGGTGGCTGTCGCCCTGTGCAGTTGCTCAACCGTAATGTTCCCAATGGAAAAGGAGAGTAGGTTCAGCCCTCTGACTGGGAGCTCTCTGGGATCAACTGTGGCTTAGGACATGTCTGTGTGGCGTTCTGCGGGAAGGATGTGCAGGACATGTCTGGCTGGAGCTCTCTCACGGCCCAGGCTGGTGTCTGTGGGGCTGTTTCTGTGCTGATGGGGAGGTGACAGAGGAGCGACCGCTCATCCAGCATCACTGTCACCAGGGGAGCTTCTGCACGGGCAGCTTCGGTGTGGCTTGGGCAGCCAGCCGAGGAGCTGGGGCTGCAGCCACGGCACCGCCCCTTCCCGGGCCATCTGCAGGGAGCAAAGCGCCACTTTCAGCAGGGAGGGATGAAAATCCCAAAGGCTGGGGCATAACAGAAGTTTCTGGAAGATAAGGGTGTTTTGGAGCTGGGAAGCTGGTTAATGCTGTTCCCAGTCTCAGGGGACGTGGGGGGTGCCTGACTCACCTGGGTTATTTCGGATGTGCTGCCTGACTCACCTGGGTTGTTTCACCTAACAAAGAAAACACCCCACGCGGCTTCAAGCCCATTTCCAGCCTGCAAAGCTGTAATGAATCTGCAAGCTGCTGATTGCCTTTACGAGGTGCTAAGCACCGATGGCTGCCTGATACCAGGCAGGAGAGTGTGGGCTCTTGGCCGGATCAGGTCTACAGTGAGTTGTTCTATAGAAAAAAAATGACTTTCCTGTACGAAGGCATCACTTATATACCGAATATATATAACAAAACCTGGAAAGCCTCTAGTCACTCATTTTAGCTGCTAAAATGCCTTTAGGCCAACATTCCTGCTGTGAAAGGGGTTATGGACATGTCATATGGGGGTCATCAGTGAAAAATATACCCAACTTTTGTTATTCTTAAGTCTAAATCAAAAACCTCTTTTCACAATCCACTAAGGGACGATTTACTAGAGAGTAGAATGTGGTATCAATTATTTCTGTGGGCATCCTTTTTGTTATAAGAAGCAAAGAGGATTGCTTGAGAGTCAATAGCATGACTCCATCTCAGATTACTAAATAATGAAATGCTAAACTTGGCCTAGAGTAAGGACTATTGCTGTCTCAAAGGGACCAGAGGCTTCAATTAAATCAGAGGACAGTGTTCAATGAATGAGAAAAGGATGCTTAAGGTACGATGACATATTACCGGATTTTACATTTAATTGCAGTGCTTTGTTCTTTTAATAAAAGCACAAGAGCAGTGGATCTCCATTATGGTCATCTGGTAGCATTGTTCACTGTGGACAGTTTATTGTAATTTATTGGCTATGTTTAATCCCTCTATTTTTCATATAAATGAATCCTGTCTGCTTTATTTTATGAATTTTCTTTGCTTAAAAAAAAACAACAAACAACACCTAATATTTATTTACGCACAAAAGAGCTTTTTCACTGAACTACTCAACGGTGCAAGAAAGAAACAACCCAGCTTCTATGAGACTGGAATGAAAGGGAGAGCTTCTGCCCAGAGGGGTGTAATTCTGCATCACTCACGCAGGTATTGGCACTCGCAGAGCACTGTGGCTTGTGGGGGCAGCATCTTGTGAACGCTGTGCAACCTCAGGGGTGACAGAATGTCCTTGCTGGTTTTCTGGGGCTCTGTGCTGCTGAACTTGCCTGTGCTTGGACTGTGCCAAGCTCGCTGTGGGCACTGGGGCCTGTGCATGGAGTGTGGCTTTCTGGATTTCTGGTCCAGGAGAAATTAGTTTCGAACTCCCCTGTGCCCAGAGGTGGGTTTTCAGCCTTTCTGCTCGGTGCCCTGGGATAACGTACAACACATGGCAGTAGTTTAGCTGGAAAACCACAGGAGCATGTGAATGTGATTATACATGTGTGTGTGCACACACACATGCATGTATGGATGTGTTTATAGTTTCGTGTTTGCATATAGAGTGATACGTGTTTATTTTAAAATGTAAATCTGTAAGTGTTTTTTAAAATGGTTGTCAGGAAAATACCTCTTTTTAGGCATTTTTACTGTGACTTGTCTCATCTGAGCACAGCAATCGTATTCCATTATATAAATGATGGAATTGTCAGTGATTTAACTAATGTAACCTGATGCATCAAGGCAACACTGAGGTTACTGTCAGCTTAGGGAGGGAGAAGTTGAGACCTGAAAAACTCAGATCCTTTTCTGTAGTTTTAGGATGTGGTTGGTTTGTTTGTGTTCTCTTTTTATTTTTCTTCTTTTCATTAAAAGGTCCTTGTGCAGGAGAAGGGACTCTTAAATGCAGCTGAAATACCATGTGCATCTAGCACAGGGAGGGGAGACACCCTCTCTTCAGACCTGGATAGTGTGTGTCTGTTTTTTGGGCCAGATCCTCCCTGAAGCAGGGTCACAGTGAGCCCTTCACTTCCCTGTTTAAACAGGTTGGGTGTCTTTCTTTTGTTTCTGCCTTGTTTCAGCTCGCCTCGTGTCAGAGCCTGTCTCTGGAAACGTGGCAGTTCAGTGAGGAAGGTGGGATGAGATGACTCTCAGAAGTAATGGCACAAGACGAATGGCAGCCAGCCCTGTGTGAGGTTTCTGGGCTCAGGGGAAAGTTGTGAGCTGCGTTGCCTACTGGGAGAAATTTCCCTGCGATTTTATCTGAGGGGTTTTTCGGGTGTGTTGCTTTTCAAGGAGGGTGCAATGCTTTTAACGGCCTGCAGTACCTAATTTTTATAACATCACTCAGCCGTGTGGCAGCGCCGGAGTAATGAATTCAGGAAGTGTGCGGCGAGGATTGTCTGTGCAAGAGGGTGCAGGCAGTACTTAACTCCCTATCGATTGCAGTGAGTGACTGATAAACAAGTGAGTGCCTCCTGAGCAGCTTGAAAGGGTGCTGCAGGCCCCAGGCACGTGGCTGTTCAGGTGTGGGACTGGGACTGTAGTCGGCAACAGCAGCGTTTTGCTCGTTCTGGGGTGGTGGGATTCAAAGGCGGCGGTGTCAGAGAATTCCTCCCAGCTGGCTGTACATCCAGGGCCCGGCTGTGTCCGAGTGTAGGACCAAGCAGAACACCCGAGCACCGCTTGCACCGTGTGCCAGCGCCCTTGGCATGGGGTGTTGTGCTGCACAGAGGAGGATCACAGCTGTGAACTGGGCAGTGGGTTCACCGAGGGCTCTGTGTTTGTCACAGCTTCCTCTCGCAGGGGCTAACGCAATGTGACTCCGCCGAGCGCGTGTTTGTAAATCACCGTGTGATGAATATGGGGCCGTACCACGGTGGAGTCTTCCTCTTGACAAAGTGCTGTGCCTATTCCCAGTTCTGCCTGGCCTCTGTTTTTGTTAATTTTACACTGAAGGATCAACATGCCCAGGATGCACGCGTGCATCCATCTCTCTCCCTCTCAAAGGAAATTAGTGCTTTCCTGTCACCGCAGGTGATATGAGAAGGGGAGGAAGTACACAAACTGATTTATCTGGAGCTGTCAGCTGTTTTGAGGATGTTGACTACTAAGGGTGTCAGCTCCTCCTCAGTAGTTGGCTGACTCTGAAGAAGACCCCATTCCTCATTAAAAGAGCACTGAGCTGCACTTGAAAGTGACTTTCCCACTTGTTCTCCTCTCACAAACATCACAATAACAGATTCGCTGTTTAAAGTGGCATGATCTTCATGCCAGGCCCAGGCAGCTTTGTAAAATACACCTCTGCAGCACCCGGTAGCATTGGTACCATCCATGCAAAATTCATTTGAGGTATAAACTAGAGACTATCATCACAGATGACAGTTATAGCAAATCAGCACGCTGTGTACAGTTTCATCCTTTATTCACATTATGTATCATAATAAACGTCGTCCTAGCAACACAGTTTGTTGAGAGTCAAACACAATACCCCACAATGCCTTGCCATGGATGAATGTGAGGAATTGTGGCTGTAAGAGCCTGGTGCAGCCTGGAAAGGAATCAGCGCTTGCTACTGTCGTTTTAGGGGACTCTTCTCCTCCCACCACAGCCTTGGGAGAGAGATGGGAAGGGAGCCTGTGTAAACTGGGGGTCCCTGCTGCACGCTGGTCTGTGTGGGATCAAAGCAGAGTGGTAGGAGCACTGGGAACTGGGTCAAAATGTGTCAAAACTCAGAATTGTAAGGCTTGAGAAACAAGAGGAGGGACTATTGCGTGGGTAAATTGAGTAATATTGGGGAAGAAATATTACTCAGGTGCAAGACTATATTTTCCTTCTTTTTAATAACTGCTTAGTGAAAAAGCACTTCCAAGGTATTGAATGTGGAAAGAAAAAGAAATCTGAATGTAAAAATGTATGTCTTTGGTATAGAATTCTACTCAGACCTGAGAGAGATGTTTCCTGAGCAGAGTCGGGTGTGATTCATATAACATTTTGCCAGCCCCTGGGGAATGTCATCTCCTCTTGATGTCTCCATTTGCAGGAAAGGCTTCATTGCAGGTACAGCACGAGGCTCCTACACCAAAGGGCTGAGTTCGCTCTCAGACCCTGACATGTGCTTGCTCTGTGAGGTACAGCAGCCTGTTTTCTGTAATCCTTGCCCTGGGACCTGCTCCAGCATGTGTTTTCCCTTATCCCTGGCCATAAGAGCCCCTGTTCACATGCTCTGTGTTAGAGGGGAGCTGCTCTCCCCGGGGTGCCAGTTGGGCCACGGTGGGGCTGCTGGTTCCTTAACACTGAACCCCTCAGGTGGGGCCAGCGGGATACTGTCCCCTGTCCCTAATGAAGGTCATGTGTTCCCTCTGCTGGGAAAGCTTTGAGAAGAGAGGCTGAAGCTCCTGTCTGAGACATGTCTGGTAGGTGTGATCAGAGATCGTGCAGATGAGCACTCTCACATGAAACAAAGCTTTTCCAGGATGAAGCACTCTTTTCAGAAGACCCTGGTTTTGTTTTTCCCCTCCTCCTACCCTTTTGAACAAATTTATCACTTGGTATCACTCTGAGATAGAAATATACTAATTAATAGGCTGTTAGAAGTGAGGAAATATCTGGAAAATCACCCCAAGTGTTGCACCCAATTTCAGAATGAGCTTGGAGCCACGTTCAGAGTGAACCTGATCCAGTGTGTAGTTCTGCAGTTCAAAAGTAACAGAGCCAGTGAGACGCAAATGCCAGATGAGATAAAGACAACCCTTCCCTGCACAAATCCCCTGGGAGAGGAGGTAACACGGATACCACAGGAGTTCAGCCTTTACACAAAGCAAAATGTAGTACCCAAGCAAAGGCCTGAAACTTTAAAGCCTGGACATCAGTCCAGAACAGAGCCCTTCCAACCTTGTTGGGGAAGTTTATGTCTTTCCCAGGGATGCTGCAAACAGGATCATCCATCATCCTTAAAGTTTATATCTGGGTCCTCAAGCAAAATACGTAGAAGTCTGAATCCAGAAATGGGTTTGGGGGCTCAACTCTGCATAGTTCATTGTTATTGTGGAATAGTCCTGTAAAACAAAATAAGTTAAATAAGTTATCTTGCTTTTTTTTTTTTTTAAAGTGTGTGCAGGCTTTGGTGTTACAGCTGAAAGGACAGTTGGGCTCCTGTGGGCAGGAACCCAGAGAAACGCTATCAAAAAAAAAAAAAAAAAAGCAAGCCCTTATGGTTATTAATCAGAATTTTGTCTACTTTTCAATTCTCTTCTCCAGGACTGATTCCACTGCACAATAATTAAAAAGAAACCCGTGCTGACTGTGGTGCCCCCCCGCCCGTGGAGCGGTGCCTGGCTGATCCCATTGTCTGCACCCTGAATGCTGAGCCCACAGTTAATAATTAGTGAGCAGGGCTTAAATGAAATCGCACAACCAATTCCCTGGTACACTGGCAGAGGCGGCGGCTGAGCCAGCCAGGACTTTGTCATCTTGGCAGGGAGAGGGAGGACTCGCTGCCATCCTGCAGCCAACGTGCCGTGCAGGGGAGCTGGCGCTGCCAGGGTGGTGGGACCAGCAGCAGGCTGAGCCCGGCAGAGGGGTGCAGGCAGGAGGGGAAAGGGAGTGTTTTTGCCACCTTCTGGGGGGAAAAAAAATGGGAAAAAAGGGCTCTTTTTTGGTAAGGAGATTTCCAGGAGATGTCCCTCAGGTTCATATTTATTGTTTATTGCCCGTAAAACTGTGTTTCTATGCTTCACAAAGCCATCATTTCGATGTAGTCTGCCTAGCCTGAAATGATAAATGAAAGCAATGAAGGGAGAGGAAGGGTGTTCTGGTGATTAAAACTCTGGATTTGAGTTGAGAAAGTAGGTTTCAGCTCCATCTCTGCCACCAACTTTGGGGTGACTTTTGACCGGCCGTTTAATCTCTTCAGGTTTATGTGAGCTGGGGAGAACAGGGATTTCTCCCTTTTTTTTAGTAGTTTTTTTGTTGTTGTTGTTTTTTTTTTCTTGTCTGGTTAGGCTGTCCAAGTGTTCCCGTTGGGATTCCTTTTTACTGCATCAAGTGTGACCAACATAGGATGCCACTGTAATTTTAAACTCCTATTCCCAGCATTTTACCAATGGGTCCATGGATGTACAGAGGGAAAATAGTACAATTAGGAAAGTACAAATTAGAAAGGATGTGAGTGGAGAGAGTGTGAACAGTGGCGAATGATGAACTTCAGAGATATCCTTTCCTGACTGGAGCAGGTTTATTTCCCTCAGTGGTGATTGAAATTAATATGGGCTCTTATTTTATGGAGGTACTCGTAAACTGGAGGAAGTGTGATGGCCTGTAGATGTAAAAGGTCAGAACAAATGATCTAATAGTCCTTTTTAGCCTTAAAACTATGGAGGAAAATGAAGGCTTTTAAAAATTATTCTTTTGTCACAGTTAGGCAGGAAATGGAGATGGGGTGGCAAATCTAAACCCCAGGCTTGGACATTACTTATCCCTGTCCCTTTACTCATTCCTATGCCAGTAGCTTTCCAACTGGGTTGAAGGTCCCAGAGGGTCTCTGAGCCACCTCTCTAAAGGGTGGCTGAAAGGCAGCCGAAAAAAACCTATTGTCAGGAGGCTTTAATTCACTGTTACAGGTGATCACCTCTCCGTTGAGAGTGTAAGGGTCCATAAATCAAGAAATGGTTGAAAACTTCTGCTCTCGTCTTTGCCACTGGTTAAAGACAGCTCACGTGAGCCACATTTATGTGCCCATCTTGATTCCCCAGGCCCGTTCCTCTTGCTGAACAGGGCACTTCTTGCCACCATTGTCAAACCAGCCTGTGGCCCTCTTTTAATTTTCTCTTTTTCTACTTACCCTGCAATTAAATACCCCTAAAGTGACAAACACACAAAGAGCTTAATCCCCAGCCCTGTTGCATACCAGCCACACAAGTGCACCTTGGTAGGAGTGCTTTACAAAGACACATAATCGCTCATCAGTGCGATTGTTTTTTGCTGCACGTGTGGTCTGGGTCAAGGGCTCAGCGTGCACTTGGCAGTGCTGTGATTCCCCCAGGGGTTTGGAGGTACTGCTCTGACCAGGAGCCCTCCTCAACCGCTTCCTTCGGCACCTCCAACCAGACCCAGCCAGGGAAGGAGGTCCTGTGAGCAACCCACGCCGTGTGGTGCACATCCTCCCTTTGCAGAGGTGTTTTTACATCCCTGGTGGGACTCTGCATCACCACAGTGTTGTCAGGATGGAATTGCACAGAGAAGGATCTCTCCCTTCCCCAACCTTGCCCAGGCACTGTGTCAGGGACTTCCCAAACCATAGGCTGTGCTGGATCGTCGTGCTTGCCAGTCCTCTGTAGACCTCTCCTGTAAATTTGTCTAATCGTGTTTACAATCCATTTATATTCCTGGTCTCTGCAACCTGCTGTGCACTAAGTTGCATAATTTAGTTATTCTTTGTAAAAGTGTTTCTTATGGGCTATTTTAACCCTGCTGCCTCATAATTGGGTGCACCCTGGTTCTTACACTGTGAGAAATAATGACTAATTCTTTTCTATTTGCTTTCCCTGTACTGTTCATAATTTTATAGGCTTTATTGTGTGTTGTCTGATTTTCCTCTATCATTTTGTAGCTTGAAGGGCTACATTTTTTACAGGAGTCAGCACAATGGGAGATAAGTAGAGGATTTGGTGGGTTATTGCAGATCTTGAAATGTAGAAGAAAAATTGATCATCAGCTGAACGAAAAATTAAATTTTAGACTTTTTATTAAAAAAAAGGTAAAAAAATACCCTTTAAAAGGCCAGTTTGACGTTCAACATTAGTTTCAGAGTTCCATTTTAACACTGAACCCTTTTGTTTTTATGCAAGCCAACAATTAAAGAGTATAACAGTCCAAGAGATTTCACACTAAAGAATTGAGACATTTTTGTTTTGAGAGTTGCAAAATGTTTGCATACTGCTCTGCAGCTTTCCTCCTCAGCTTGCCCATTCAGTCCAGTCAAAATCTCAGCTATCAGCAAATCTGCAGCTTTTCCACCCAGGAGATTTGGTTTTACCCAGGTATAAAGAGAAGCTGGCTTGAAAAATTTAACCTAAAGCACCCATATTTGACTGAATATAAGAACTCTCCAAACACAAGCCCATCAAGGGTCTCATGCCAGCCAGATTTCCCATGGATTTTATTTTATGTGTGCTAAACACACCACAAAACAAAGCCTGTCCAGAGAGGTGAATCTGAGGGCTGTTTAACACCGCAGATTTTCCCCTTGTATAACAATTATGGAAGCAGGAATGCTAATTGACATGGGATGCCACATTGTGGATATGTCAATGGTGTTCAACAGCCATCATAATTTCTCATTTTCCTGCTTTTGGTCGTGTCAGGCAGTAGTTGTACATGGTAGGAACAAAACACTCGGAGTACTAGCACCAAACTACCTGAAGATTGTTGCTTTTCCCTGCTGGCCAAGCGTGCCTGGATTTTCTCACCTTTTCAAGCTCAGGTCTTTGTTCCTTTATTTATGTTTTATAAGAGGAAGGAACTAATTAATCTCCTTCCCAAAGAAATGCGGGCGTGTGCTTGTTCCCACCTGAATTTCGCTGAGGGTGAATTCCTCACCGCTGTGGTTTTGAGTCCTTGGAAGCGAATGGGAATGCATCTGCCTGCTCCTGGTGTCTGCTGGAGCTGGGCTGGCTGGCTGTCCTGAGGTCCTTTTGGGGACCCAAGAGGGTAAAACTTATTGGCAGGAGGTTTGCCCCTTCTGTGGCAGTCAGACCCCTAGGTGCCAGGAAGATTTCTCCCAGCACAGATACTATAGGATAGTTTTATGGTTGGCTGTGATTGCACATGAGAGTTCTACCTAATCTAACCAAGCTTTTGTTTCCTTCCCATCCCTCTAGTGTGAGATTCAGTCTTAGTCTCTGTATTCCGAGTCTGCCTGAAAACCGATTTTTAGTCATAAAAGGAATTAATTTAAAAATTGATTCAAACCAAATATATAGACTTTGCTGAAATATATACAATATCCAGTAAGAAATCCCTTGTATTGTATGCTGGGTTTATTTAGAGTAAATCTAGAGAAGATCAAGACACATTTTAATATACAAATTATATTTGTTTTTAAGCTACAGTGTTCTGTCTGGACTCAGCCTGCTTCCATTTTTTTAACCATTAATCTTGCTTTTTGCCCCTAATCCTTTCTTTGCTACAATGAGCTTTCACTATGTGTGTGTGGGGAGGGAAAGCCCTATTAGATTATAACATTTTATGAGTTGTCAACGATATAATGACATTAGCCACCTGACTGAGAAGTAAAAACCTTTGCGGTGTCACATAACAGGTTAGAATGGGCTGGCAAGCCCTTGTGAAATAAACAAGGTAAAAAAAAATAAAAATCCTCCAAAATGTATATTTAAATGGGTGGCTCTGACCCCTCCCTGCTTATTAGACCACCGAGAGCACATTAAATATTTTATATGTATATATCTTCCTGCCTCTCTAAAATACAGATAGGCACACACACATCCGTACACACACACACACAGGCATAGACACACAAGTCTTTCAAAATCAGAAAGGTCTCAAATTTAATTGGAATGGAAAATGCTAACTAATTGGCATCCAAATTTGATTTACTGTAGAAACCTCATATTTGTTTGAAACACAACACTGTGTCTTGGAACACAAGCCCAGTCCTTCAAAAATCATACATGAGAACTGTGGAAGAATCAATTAAAGTTGATTTGGCAGATCTGCTTTTGACAAATATAAAGAAATCTCTGATTAGGCTGAGAAGAAAAGAATCCCTCTTTCGTGCTCTCTCTATTCTCTCCCTCTTTAAAGGCAGTAGATGTCAGAAGGGGGTGGGTAGTGATATGCAAAACATGGCCTCCATAACCAAAGTAGCCTGCAAAATTAGGTGTCAGCATGCAAAGCTTATTGATGTATGAATGCGGAAAATGAAAGCCGGCAGTAGACAGACGGGGCTAAAGGTGAGACAGCCACAGTGAAAGCAGCTGTACATCTACGTCAAGGTGTTGCTATATGAGCCTGCTTTTTTCTGGAGGGCCACAGCCTAACAAGCTGTGCCTGGCCATAAAATGATGAAACAATACAATGTAGGCACACACTGTGTGAATACCAAATAAATTGACTTGGGCCCCCCCCCCTACACCCCACCCCTTCAAAGTAGGCCTGTGTGTTCATTAATAAATTCATATTCTGAGTTTTCAATAAAAGAAGAAAATGCAGTGTAAACTGGAGTTACTTAGTGACACCCAGCTCATTGCTTTTTATTGTTGCTTGCAGCTACGAAGCCTTCGCTGTGCACTAGTAGAATTTATTACTGTCTGTCTTTGTGGCAAGTTGGCGAAGTGAGCCTTTTGAAGAAAATTGACCCACACTTCATGAATATGATGAAAAATGCCAATAACACTACAAAGACAAAGCTCTTGACATTAGTGTGCAAAGAACTAAGAGACGGTAATGAAAATATTGCAATTACAAATCATATCCCTCCTCCCCGGCCGAGGGGTGTGGGCATTCGGGGGCCACTGGGGAACCCCAGGACCCCACTGGCTGTGGGGTGGGCTGAGGAGTGAGGGGGGGTGGGCACCGTTTCACTGTCTGGCCCCCTCCCCATCCTCCATGCTTTGAAGGAGGAAAGGGGTGAGAAGAGGAAAGCAAGCAAAGTGCTTAATCCAGCAAGGATTCCCTCCTAGAAGGTTGCACAGCTTCTCTCTGAGCCTGCGTGCAGAGGGAGAGTGGTCTTGTTGCTAAGGCACAAGATTAGGAGCCATGGGGTCCAGCTTGAGCTTGCCCTTCAGCCAGAAGCTCCTGGACACAAATCACTGTAAGATTGTGCCTCGATTTCCCCCTCTGTAAAATAATCTTTCCTTCTATGCTTTATGAATGGAGCTTTTTTGACTGGCATCTCCCCTGAGCTACCTCATTCTGCTTGTGTGCCTTGCCCCCCTCCACTCTTTCGGTGTTGCAGGAACAGTGATAGGTTCAAAATTAGCATCTTGCAAGCATAAAGGTCTGTCTCACAGGTTCTGTCCCAGGAAGAGACAACAAGAAGCAATGTGACATGCAAAAGTTCTTAATTTAATTCTTAACCTGGTAATAAGAAACTTGATCAGTGAAAATACACAAGGATCAAATAGGGCAGGGTTTTTTTTCCCCCCACCCAGCAGATGGAACACTAGAACAAAGCAGATTCAAGACAAGAAATGTGAAGGCTAAGAGAAACTGAGCTTAAAAAAAATAAATAATTAAAATCAACAACTAAAGGTTATTTAGCCCTGTGTTGAAAATTTGCCACTTTCTGAACTTACCATCAATCAAATTTTCCGTCACCAAGATAAACTGTAAGTGCCAGGCACTTTGTTTATGCATTCTGCTCTTATATTTATTGTGGAGAGACCTGCTAAAAATCAAATAAAAAGCAAGCATGCTATCTACTAAATTTGTATGTGACAGTCATAGGTATATCTTGCCACGTTGGAATGCTGGTGCCAGAGCAAATCAGCTCAGCTCTGCCGTTCCCGTGCTTCTCTTTCCATTGGTAGGAGATGACACTGGCAAATTACAGCAAACCAGGACTGTTTCCTCTGTGATGTGTGGCTGCTGGTGAGATAACCATGGAGTCAGCTGGAGCGATTCTGCAGGTCTGTATGAAGTGATGGGCACCCGAATATGGGCTACCTGGGAATGACGCTTCCATCTGACTCCATCAGACCTGTGCCACTTGTGGATCCTGTGTGTGATACCTCACGTAGTACAAAGATGCCCCAAAGCACTCAGAACCCCTGAATGCATGTCAGGGTTATCTCAGCATCATGGCCATCTCATGGTGTGGTGTCATTTCTCTGCCCTGGGCATGGGAAAGACTCACCACATCTGAGGAGTCAAAGTGAATGCTCCTGGGTGGTTGAATCCTTCCATGGAACATCCTAGTTAGAGGCACCTTCCACCCAACAGGAGGAAATGACTCTGCTTTAAGGAGAACTGAACTGGATGCGATACAGTTTTCCATGTTTCATAAATCACTTAAAGTTTTACAGTACATTATGAGGACAAAAGAGATTGGAAAGGAAAGTGAGTAAAGAAGCAGCATCCAAACAGCGGGAGCAACTACTGTATAACAGGTGAAAAAATAGCAAAATGGACTGATTGTGTCTGAACATCCATCCTTCTGAAGCAACTGCAGGTTAGAAATCACTGCTTGTGTTATTGGGCTTTGGAAACAAGGCTCGTGCAGAAAGCTCTAGAGGAAAATGTGAGACCACCACATAGATCAGAATGATGCCAGTGTAAGGAGCAAAAAGGACAGAGCCAGCAGATTGCCCAGCTATAAAGAGCAGCGTTCAAATCCGGAGGAAAGTTTCATCAAAGGCTGACTTAAGTGCAAAGGTTCAGACCTGACTAAGGAGCAGCTCATTTTTTGTTGCTCTAGAGCAAGACCTGTCTCCCAAGATCTGAGCGAGCGAGTGAATGTTCCCTTGCTCAGCTGAACGAGGCAGTGGCACGATCTGGCCACAGATGGGGGATCTCACAAGTAAAGATGAAACCATTAGATAACATATTGGAGTGACTCTGCTGAGCAGGCTGAATGCCTGCTCAGAGAAAAAAGAGAGGAAGAGAAAACACCGTGCAATTATAAACCAGCCCAGTTCTACCTTCTCATTCCTTGTTTCTGTGTTCATCAACATTGGGCTTCCACAATTCTTTCCAGAGCATTTTGTGGCTTGTGTCTCTAACAAGCAACATCTCATTAAGTTAAATAACCTTCCTGATATAGCTACAGGTTTCATGCTGGGACTCTCCTTCCTGTTGCTGGAAACATGGGCCAGCCTTGTGCTGAGCTGATCCCCTGGTCAAAAATGTTTGTTCACCTTGTCCCTGTAGCTCGCAGGAAGTGCAAGTAGATAACGGGTCAATTTATTTGGCATAATTGATTATGGCTAATGATGACTGGAAATCCAGTTGTGACATTTCTGGACTTGTCTGCACTTTAGATACGAGGAGATATATTTTTCAGATCCTGGCATGTTTAGCATTTTGGGATGAACAATTTATCCACCTGGGTTCATTCTGCTGCTCCCAGAACTGATTGTATATTAGCATGTCTCACAAAAATCATGCGTGACATTACTCTTGCATCTATATATTGAAAAGAAATGAAACTGGGGCTGGATAAAAGCCCTTTGAAGTCGGTGGAAATGTCTCCCATCAACTTCAATATGAAGAGATGAACCTAGAAATATAGGATTGCAAAGGACCTCCTGGGTCACTGAGTCAGTCCTCTGCTGTCCCCTGCACTCCTTTATATAATCCCTTCTCCACTGGTTGTTTCTCTTTAGCCTGTCTAAGGCTGAGGATGTGCTCAGCATATTGCTGAAATCGTTATCCAGAAGGAGATTTCTGCATTACAGGTAACCAATGGTTCCTGCGTGTTTGATTTGTCAGCTCCTACAGGCATGAACAATTCCCAGTGCGTCATCTTCAAAATGTAGTCAGGTGAATGGATGCAGGTGTCGGGAAGACTGAAGGGGGGACACGGCTATCTGTATTCAGTCTGTGTGTTTGTCACAACTCTGAATACTCACATTATGGTTTCCAGTGAGTGGTGGATGGGATTCTTCGTCCTTGCAGCAAATAGTGGGGACTGATCACAACAAAATGAAAGGGGCCCGGTTTTGTGGCAACATTGAAAGTTACAGGTAAAGAAGGCTCAGGTTCTTTGGATTTTTTTTTTTTTTTTTTTTTTTGCTCTGCACAGTATTCTGAATGATGAAGGTGACAAGAAATCATTGAAGGGTAGGACTGAGAGGATTTCATGCCATTTTATTCAATGCCAATTATTTATAAAGAGAAAATAGTAGGGAGGGCTGGAAAGGGTTAAAATTAAAAGCTATTTCTAAAGCCTGCAATAATAATACAATAGACTGGTGGTAGCCACAGGCAGAATTTACTGTCCTTGGTCTAGTGAACCAGTATTAACCCTTCAGGTGTCCATGATGGCTCCATGCACAGTGTCACTTTCTGCTCCAGTGTAGGGATGTATGGTTTCTGTCAGATTGCTCAATTAATTATAATTGTCCTACCTTTAAAGGGATGGCCCTGGGCATACTAGGGGGTGTGGCCCTCATGGGGTTTTATTTCAAGCCATATCCTACTGTCTCCAACTCACTCAATGAATCTTACTCATCAATATTTAATGACACAAGTGTACCTTCCTTTTTTTTTTTTTCCCCCTTCCTTTAAATTATTCTTCTGCACAGCCAGACAGGTGCATTGTCTTCCCGTTATGTTCTGGCGACAGAGAAGATGCTACCTCGCTCTGTGTCAGCATCTAAGAAAGAGGTGGGTAGACCCACCAAAATATTTGAGCAACGGGCATTACAGGCCTCTTGTTCTGCCTCTGAGATGTGACAATAGGTGTCTCGGTACAGATTCATTACCCAACAGGTATTCATCAGCTTCAAAGCTGCTTTTACTGACTGTGTAGCACACAGGAAAAAATTCGTTTTAAGGAACAGGGCAAGCGAGACGTCTCAAAGACTGTCCTTATTTTATTCTTTTAGTGCTACCTGTGCTGCTCTAAAAGCTACCAGTGACACATATTGTGCTGTTCACACCTTGGTATTCTCTTGGACAAGAACCACATCCTGTGTATTATTGATACTTTATGACAAAGTAAAGCAATTTTAAAACATCAGGCTGCCCATCTGCTCTGAACTACTCTCCACAATATTCAAAATAGATGTGTTTCCCTTTCCTGTTTTCATATGAGTGAAATGCAGACCACAGTTAGGTTATGAGACTGGGGGCCAGGAATTTTTCTACTTTTAATCCTGTCTCTGACATTGATTCCTTCATTAGCCTTGGGCAAGTCATTTCACTTGGATATATTCGAATCACCACATCTATAAAATGGAGATGCAGTGAGGTGTCATGGAGATTTATTAGGCTGTGTCTGCAGCATACTTTGAAGAAGTCAAACCTTATACACCTGTTAATGAATGGAATTTTAAAATATGAATGAAAACATTTTCTCGTTTCAGAAGCCCAAGTTCTGACGAAGTGTCCCACAGACCTGTGACTACCACCACAATCAGCAGGTAGGATTTTACACTTACTATGTAAACTCATCCAAGAAAAATTACCTGAAAGTTAGCATTGTGGCAGCAGGATTCCAGACAGTTTCCCAGTCAGAAATGTGTTGTTATTGCTGGATCTCTTACTGTCCCCATGAAATGCAAAAAAGCAATTTTTGCAGTTAAAAAAATCTCCAGGAGTAATTTAGAGGGTTGCTGCTCTAGGACTGGTAGATGTGCAGGGAAATTAGATTCCTGCACAATTTGATCACTATGGAGTAAAACCTTAGGCTTATATGAGTGTTTTGCTACCAGCCTCGATGAAGCCAAGGTCTCATCCAAGTGACTGGTAAGCTTTGGTGGGAGATGTGGAGGATTCACTAGGACTTGGAACCTTTTGCACACCAGTAGCCTGGTCTGGTGAAGGTTAATAATCAATTATTTTAGCCTGAAGATTGTGAGAGGGTTGGTCTCATTCTGTACTGCCCTCATGGGCTCTGCTGAAGTTTTGGTGTTGGCAGAAAGGCATTAAATGGGACGTGTGGCCCTGTTGGCCTCACCAGGCTGAGCTGCACACCTGGGGATGAGACACAGCTCAGCTCTGGCACCGGCCAGAACCGAAACAAGCTGGTGCCAAACTTACATTGTCTTTAGTCATGCTGGACTTTCTGCAGACAAGAATAAATCTCCTCCATGACTAATCTGTGCATGACTCACCCGCTGTATCATAACGCGAACCTCGAAGAGCTGTGGGAAACAACGGTGCACTGAGGCGTGTTTTAAACGAACACTGACCCCTCTCAGCAGCCAGAGAGGCTCACACAGAAACTCGGGGTAGGAGGTGGTTTCTGCAGGGATGGGGCAGTGGGAGCACAGTGTGGTTCCCAGCCCTCCTGCTGCCCCGCTGCTCGGCTGCTTCCCGGCTGGTCCCTGAGGCTGCCAGCTACCAAATTATTGTTGCTGTTTTCCCAGCATCTCTGCCCAAAGCATGTCAGCAGTGTTGCAGGGATTTTGAGGAGACCTCGTGAAGTAAAGTGGTGGTGGTACAGCTGGGAACGGGAGCAGGTGATAGGAGCGCAGTCTAAAGAGAGGACACCTGGATTAGGGAACAGAGGGGTTTTGGGGTGCAGTGGGGTTACAAGGACATAGAACAGCAACAAGAAAGATGAGTCTCGTATAGGAGATAAAGTAACCCCCCAAAAATCATGGTGCAATAATAAGATCAAGTTCATTTTAGTCACCCAAAGCAGTTTGAATTCGGCTCTTCCCTCTTCAGGGATATTTAACATACAGAACTCAGCTGTGGCTGTTTCCTATGAGAGCTGACAGCTTGCTTCTCCAGCCCCTGCTTAACTTGATAGTCATAACCAAACCCATCATTTCTCCTAACATGTAATATTACAAAAAGGGTGTTTAAAAAGTCAAGAATTTTCCTGCATGTTCTAGTTGTAATATTTTTTAAAAGCCTGTGCTCAGGCCTTGCTTCCCTCTGAGCACAAAGCAGCTGGGAGTGTTGCAGAGGGAGCTTGATCAGCCCCGGGGGAATGGGTGAAGAGGGTGTTTCTGTGACTTGCTTGCAAACCCCTGTGGCTGTTTTGAGGAGAGGCTCCTGGGATTTTACACAGTCATGTATATCCCTTCTGACTTGGAAAGATGGATCCTGTCCAGGGTTTGGCTAAAAAAAAAAAGAAAAAAGAAAGGAGGGGCCCCGCTCAAAGGCTGAGTTTTGCTGTTTTAGAAATAAAATGTGGGCAATGGACCCACCATTAACCACCTCCTTGCAGTGCTCCTCTGCCCATTCCAACATTAAATAAGCAAGCTCAGGAATGAACACAAATGCATCCAAGTTTATTGTGGTCAGACCCATGGTAATAAGAAATCATCAGGCTCCAAAGGCACCTGGAAGTGCAGGTAAGGTCAGATCAGGTCAAAGAGGGATCCTGACAACCGTGGTCCTGCTCTGTGGAGCGTGGTGAGCCCCAGCCCAGCTTGCCAGCAGCACGTGCCACTGGCTGCTCTTCCGATCTGCACCCTGCCAGTGAGGTGCCAGGTCCTTTCCCTGGGAGAACGTGGGCTGTAGAGGAGGGAAATCACAAGCAAAAGCGGTTATTTCCACTTTCCTTAGTACTCCACTGTGCCCCAAGTTGCTGCTTGCCTGTTAGGCTTTAGGCTGTTTGGCTTTGTTTTTTTTTCTTTTATGAATTCGATGGTGTCATTTTTACACTGGAAGCCTGTTTCACCGCGTTTCTGGCAAAACCCCATTGGTTAGACTTGTTTCACCACATCATGATCTTTTTTTATAGCCTGCATCTGCCAGGAAAACTTTGTCATTCATCATCTTCCTTTCTGCCGCGTTCATTTTCAGCAAGGCACAAAATGTCCTTGTGTTTCTAAAGTAATGCAAAGCCTTCTGGCTCGGTGGTCAGAGCAGAAGGGATGGATGGTGCGCAGACTTTGCGCCGTGGCATGTAAATAGCGTTCAGAAGTGGGGAAGAGGAGGAAAAAGAAGATCCTCAGCACACACAAAGTAGGCCACTCCTCAGTGGCATCCCTTCAAGAGACAGCTGCCCCGGGCACCTCCAAGTTTGCCTATGTTTAATGCTGGCTTGTCCTGGTGGAGAGCTTTTCCCCACAAGCAGTCCCATGTTTGTAACCTTCAGGGCTGCATTTTTCCTCCCTTTTCCTGTTACTCATCTTGTTATGGATGAGAACCACGTTGATGCTAGAAACTATGTTTAAACTTGGGTCAGAACTGAAGTGCAGCTGTGTTTTGGTCAGTGGGTGTCTGCACCCATGGTGGAACTGTTCCAGAAATATGTAATAACACATATAAAGTTGTTTAGCTGCTGTTCATCCATGGTAGAATTAATGGATATTTTGCACAAGGCCTAAAGTGGGAACAAAAGTCCTCCTGACTGTGGTTTTGTCAATCTCTTGGTTGCACCATGTTCAATAAGAAGCTTTCTGGAAGTTTTTCAGAGAAAGCTCACGTGATTTTTCAGCAAACTTGTTTGGGGTGAATCTGGGATGGTTGGCAATTCGGGTATAAAATTGAGGTTTTTGCAACACATCTGCTCCAGGTCACGCCAACCTTCATGCTCAACTCAAAGAATGGTTGTGGTTGCTCCTCAGTTAAAGAGCTAAAACCATTTTCTAGGCACAGAACATCATGACCACCTTTGCCAGAAACTTGGTCATAGGTGGACCAAGGTCAGAATTTAACATGTGAACAATAGTTCTGTTCTGCTTGTTTGCTGGAGGTGGATTTGGATTCCTGATCTGAAGTACCCACTTTTGATATTTTTGTAGCTGTGTGAATGCCTGGAAAGCAATGAGCAAATTCCCTTTGGCCTTCATGGGCTCCAGAGGAGAAGCCACACTGAGGCAGTGGGAAGGCAGACGTGGGAGCCAGAGCTCTGCTCTTCAACACCAGAGTCTGTCTCACTCCTCCGTATCTCACTTTTACAGAGGAAAATCAAAATTCAGGGACTTGTGCCACACTCTCTTCATAATGCATGTGTACAAATATTTGCATGCAGCAGTGGTTCAAAGGAGCCTGAAGATAGTATCTTAACTGTGGTGCTTTCCCAGACCATTGCTGTGCTTTGCCTTTGTGAATAAAGGCAGTAGTGTCTGCAGTCAGGAGATCTCTCATATAGATTTAATCTGGCTGTTTTCCTCCCTGGGGAGCGGAGTTGAGGATGGTGAAGTTCAAGGTAGCGTGTGTTTGAGTTTTGCAAGCAGAATAGACATGGAAATTTGAAGCCTAAATTGCACATTCCAGTCTTCTTATGGAAATGGTGAGCAAAGAGGAAGCAGAGCCTTTGGTACTGATCATGTGCCAGTTTTTAAATACCAATACAGATCTAGAGAGTTTATTTATAAACACGGCATGTGTGTATGTGCACATGTACGCCCACCCTGATACGGATACACGCCTATGTGTGATGTTTATAAACATCACACCACCTATCTCTGCTTATAGATTCTATTGATGATTGCTTTATTCATCTCGTGGCAGACCCATTTAAATGAAAATATGTTCCCCATTTCCTTGCTACTATAAATTCTGCGCTATGGGGAAGTAGCGAAGTGCACTAGCTATACATCCATGGAGAAATGCCCTGTTGAGGAGAGGAGTATTATACAGGGAACAATTGACAGCCCTTCACTTCAGTGGGTACATTTCTCTGTACAGCTGCATCACCACTAATGATAAATGAGTAATGTTTGATAGCTGGCTCCGTTGCCTGACAGCTACAGTTTTGGCCAGAGGGCCACGACAGGCTTTAGACTTCTGTTCAAAATGAGTTAAACATATTAGGTATTACGAAGCCACAGAAGCCTCGAGAATGAGTGCTGAAATGAGTTATCAAGGTATGCTCCTGGGTACACAACTTGCAAAGCAGATGTCATTCTAATAATGTGTGATATAGAACATGTCTGGCCTAAACCCTGCTGGATGAAATATGAAGCCCCGTTGGTGATATTTAATACCATTTTATGAGGTGCCATCTTATAAAGACAATGCCCGCCTTATGTGGAATGCTTAAGGTATTTTGCCAAAGGCACTGGGAGGTATCTGAACTAAGTAGAATTTTTATTATTTTATAAGCCTTTACTTTGTAATATTTCTGTTTCTACATTATTGTGGTACTAGCTGCACTAACCCTTTGTGTAGTGAACTTCATGAGCGGTTTGCTGATAGATTGACTGATAGCCACGGCTGCCTGTGGATGTAAAGGCCAGTTCCTACCTAAATATATTCCTAGCAAAAAAACAGAGTAAAGTAGAAAGCAGACTTCAAAAGGAAATAAAGCTTTACAGGAGGCACTCTTGGAAAAGAGGTCCTTGAAGCTATGAGATCCAGAGGTTTCAGTGTTTTTTAAAGGAGTGAGGCCTGGCAAGGCTGTGAGTTTGTGTATTACAGCTGCAGTATTCGTTTTGTCTTGAATTCCTGTTGTAAACTTTGACTTCCTGTTGAGATTTCTGGATCCCTTTGCCGATATCCCAAGGACATGCACCGAGTCGCTTAGTTTAGGGTAGATGATGAGTGTTTTCACTCTCCAGTTCTCTCTTTATTTACATATTTTCATTTAACGCTGCTTTTGTGGAACAAAATTGCCTCCTTGTTCAGGTCTGTTGGAAAGCGAAGGCAGAGTGAGTCCAAGCGGTGATTCTGAGCAAATTAGGTACCTCCTTCCTGGGATGCAAAGACCGTGCTGACAGCGCTGCAGAGTTAAAGACCCCAGTGGGGGCAATACTTACATTTCAGTGATGCTGAGTCAGTGCAAATGGGCTCAGTGCTGAGAGCCCATCGCTGCTGCCGGAGGATCTGGTCCAGCGCAGCAAGGGAGTAGTTTTCTTGTCTTAAATCCTACATAGTTCTGTGTCTCGCAGTTCTTCTAGTCTTCCATGCTCCTCCGTTTTGCCTCTCCCGAGAAAACAGTGCCCATGACCTAGAAAGCAGCCGCTTCCCAGAGCACCCACCAGGGAAGCTGATGTGGCCCAGCAGCTGCTTTTGCTCGGTGCTGTGATTCAGTGGGGTGTCTCTTGCAGGGCAGGCCGGGACCCCCAGTTCTTCTCCCTCAAGTGCCTCCCGCTCAGCCGTGATCTGACTTCATGAAACCCCCACTACCAAGTCCCTGTGACTACTTCTGCTGATTTGCTCGTCTGAATAAACATCAGCACTAAAGAAATTACTCAGCTTGGTGTGCCAGTGACTGCTGTGTACAATTTCCAGCTAGAGAGACGTCCCTTTGCTAAAATATGTGGTGGTTCTTACTCTTAATCCTAACGCTCTCCTTCTGTCTCCCTGGGTAAGTGATCTCTTAACGTGTAGTAGTGCAGCCTGATGCGAGGAGGTGTAAGGTCAATTCCCTTTGATAAAGCCCTACTAACTTTTTTTCTGCCCTTGAAAAACTTGCTTTCCCTTCCAAATGCATCATCCTGTGAGCCCAAGGTTCGCAGATATTCAGATTCATCTTCCTTTATACCATAAACATGCCAGATATATATAATCCATTTGGACACTGGCAAGTGATGACTATCAGAGGCAGAATGGGTACTGAGGGGCCCATAGTTATACAGTAACATCAGCTTGGCAGCAGCTCATCCATCGTGCGAGATGATCTGTCCATCTCCCTGCCCATGGCTTGTAGCACGTAAAATACAGAAGAAAAGTCAAACCAAATATTCTGCGTGCAAAGCTCTTCGCATCTCAGCCCAGCTTTTCTAGCCTCGGTTTTAAATGCACTCGTGGACCAACTGTCTGGTTGAGACGCTGCTTTTTGAAAGAAACGTGTCTTAGAAATTCCTGAAAGTCTCTGCTCAGTGTATGACATGTCAAGTTACATCTGCTGTGTCACGAAACATCAGCGTGTTGCGAGAGACCATAATGGAAGGTGACAAGATACGCTGTAAACAGTTTCGGTCGATGTTTTTATTTATCCCAGAGCAAATTTCGTGCAATATCATGATCGCGGGGAGAGCTCGGCTCCTGCTCCATCACTCAGCAAAACTTATGCCTGTGGTGATCAGTGGTGGAGGTAGGTTAGCCTTAAAGCCAAGCGCTCTCAGGATCACTGTCCCTGCCCCGCTCACGTGGTGGTTGGGTCTGTGCTCCGGCAGACCCCGGGGACCCGCAAGGGGTCGGGAGCTCTGGGTGGCATTTCCCCCCACCCTCAGCTGTGTCCCACCACCCACGCAGGTGCTGCATGGGGAATTCCATCCCCCTGCCCCCCAGCACACGGGTGCCTGGGCACGGGGCTCCCCGAAAGGACCTGTGTGTGGTGTAAATCAGGTTTCCCACGGCGAGCTGGGCACTTCTTGGGGCTTTCTCTGCCTCTCAGAGAAAGCTCATAAACTCATTTGCAAATCCTCCGTTTGAGCTGTACAGGTGGCTCATGTTTATCGAGGTTTTCTACTTGGAGCTCATTTCCTTAAAATCTGTCCTTATGTTTGCTAAAATCCACACAGCCCCTGTTCCAAGCTGCACGAAGCTTTTAGCTCCTTTTTTCCTCTCAGCGTTTTTTTTTGCCTATATTGTTGCAGGAGTCAAATGGGGAAACGCGCAGAGCTGGGAGATTAAAGATGTAAATTTTATAAACAGAAATCAAAGGTCCTAAATCCTGAGCAAAGAAAAGCCTACATAAGTATGAACATTAAAAAACATACATAAATAGTACTTCAAGGCTGAATGTGTTAAATTATTCAACAGTTAAGTCATAAGTGTTCTTAAACTTAAGTATAAAAATGCCCTTGACAATATTTCATAGCTGTGCATTTCTTTAAAATATTTAGCATTCTCATTAAAGAGAATGACTTTATTTTATATATTAGTTACACTCCTGCTTGTTAATATGAAGGAATTTAGTAGCGAAGAGCATTCTTATGTATATAAGCCAAAGACAATTTACATATAAAGTTGGACGACTATTCACTTTTTATTTATTCCTGGATCATCTGCATCCATGCATAGCTATAGAGCATTTAAACAAATTTGTTCCTTAATGTGTAGTATTAATATCTCCTGCCCCAAAAATATCATTTGCTAATGCCATCGCGAAGACAGGTTCATTCAAAGCTACATGGAAGTTCTTGCCTTTGAAAGACTTAATGAACCTTACATTTTTGGTGTACTGCACAGTGTAATGCCTATTACATATTCATTGCCAGAATGGAAGATTTCCTTTAACTCTGAGCTTCCTGGTCTAGTTCACTGTAAAACATTGTCAAAAGTCACAAGAGACTTTCGCTGAAAATTGTGACTCTTGATAGCAGGATGTAATGGGGAGGTTTAGAATAGAAGAACCAGTGGTATATGGGCCCAGGGGGAATCGTTCTGACAGACAAATGGATGGATAATACAGTTTTTGACATAATGGGATGAAAAAGTTTATGCCAGAAAGAACTGAATTAAAGTTATTACTTTAAGGAAATTCTGAAGTTCTCAAGACCAGTGGTATTATCTGCGTGCGTTTCATTTTACTGCATCTCTGCATAACAGGTTTTTAAACAGGCTTGGTTTTGAATTGATTTATAAGCTTACTAACAAACCTGCAATAAAATCACAGTTACTTTCTTGGAACTAGCTCCAGTAACATCATTTTACAGGGGGTTGTTTTGGGAGCAGGATTTTTTGATCTATCTGGTTTTTGCAAGTCCTGCATCATCAGTTTGCCTCTCAACTCCCTTTTGTAAGGACAGCAAAACAAAAAAGGCTATTATTCTGCATTTTCCTGTGGAAAAGTTGGAGGCTGCAGGGAGCTGTATTATTTTGTATACATTTCTTTTTCTCAGAGCTTTGTGAACTTTGGAAATTAACAGCTCTGTGATCCCCGAGCCCCGGCGAGACACAGAAATCGGCTGATGCACAAACCATTGCAAAATCCAGGCCTTAGTTAATCAAGGCCAGCCAAAAAAAAAAAAAAGAAAAAAGGACTGTACGTTTTTCCACTTGTTATTTTTAGGTGATGGCAGGGCTGAGCTGTCAGTCAGCCACGTTTTTCAGGGGTGTTGTGTGCACGTGTGCACCCAAGGGTTTGACCGCAGGTCCCCGGAGAGGGGACAGTGCAATAACAGCCGCTCCTCCCCGAAGCCTCTGGTGGAGCTATGTTTCATTTTAGCTGGCAGTGACTAAGCCAACGGCTAAAATGCAGAAATAAGTGCGGCGGAGAGAGGCCCTCATAATGGCAGAGATGAAAAATGTGTGAGCGCAGAACAATGAAGTGATGGTAAATCTGAGATGTAGGCACCAGTCACCACTTGTACCATGCTGTTGTCAGAAGTGTGTTGAGATATCGGAGAGAGCAGGCTGAGAAAGGGAAGCTAATTATACCACATTATTCACTTCTGCTCATTAGGTGTAGTACAAAGGCCCTGCTTTTTATGTATATATTAAAGTGCCGAGGACTACAGGAATAGATAACTTCATGTTTCTTTTGTCTCGCTAGTGGGTCAGTTCAGAGAGAAAAATCGTGTTTTCACGGGCCTGCAACTTTCCATCCTGCAGAATTAGGGATTTCCTCCTGCATCACCCCTAACTAATAGGAAAAGGCAACTCTCCCCCTTGAAACCCAACAAGCAAAGCTCCTGTGCCCCGTGGCAATTTCTCGCCCAGTGCCTGTGTGAGGGTGTGGGAGATGGTTCCTGCCTTCTCCCCTCTGCTCAGCGTAGGCACCTGTGTCCATGAAACAGCTCTTCCTATATAATCCCTCTTCCCTACATACCCTCAATAGCTCCAGGGGCATTTTAACAGCCACAACCTACCCCACTGTGGATATCCATCCCTTGGGCACCCTGTCCCCTTGTGCTGTCACTTGTTCCTCCATCATCCCGAGACCAGCTGAGCATAAATGAAATTAATTCAGCTGTTTAATCAACTTTGGATTGTACATTTAATGTATTCACTCTTAGATGTTTTACCTGCCTCACAATCCTTGTATTGCATTCGGATCTGTAAATGAGCCATTAGGAAAGATGAACGGGAAGGCAGAGGATGGATTTATTGAAATTATTTATATATGAGAAATACCTGACTTTCAAAATTCATGGCTCTTTAATGCTCAGATCGCAGAGAACACATTAAATCTGAGAGGAGAAGAACAGGTATTGCACTTCCACTCTGAGGTGAATGAAATCAGATTTGGGCATTGAAATCCACCCTTCTCAACAATGAAAATTGCCTTGCTCTTCTAATTATGAGCATCACAAAAGTCACTGCTTCAGTGAAATACCCTGCAGCTACACAAAAGGATAGACTGGAGAAGCACACATCTACCAATAAGTGGCACTGAGCATCTACTCCATTTCTCACACAGGTTGGCATATCTCTCAGTGGTCCATCTGGTAGAATTGGATGGCATTTATCAGGAAATAATCCAATTGTGGCATGCCAAAACCTGAACATGAAAAGTACTTGTGCCTAGTGTCAATCATTCACCCTCTGACAGTTCAATAAACATCCTTTCTGTGATGGTTTTCAGGAACACTGACACCCAAAATGCTGGAAACAATGCCAGAGATGGAAATGACAATGCTTCTGTGAAACATCAAAAGGGACCGACACAACCTGGCATGGATTTTGCCAAGTGTTGCTTAGCAATACACTGTGCTTTGGGCCGCTGGCGTGTCAGGATTAGCTGCGAAGGGAGCGCTATTCACACCTTTGCTGGGAACGAGTCCTTCCCAAATAAAGGAGCACAAAGCAGGGAAGTGCAGCATCAGCAGGAGCAGGGGATGCAGCAGCCACAATATACGATTTTAGGCTTCTGAAAAGCCATCTGCCCTCCCCAGTTGTCTTCCCAAGGCATGGAAAGACCACGTGCCTCGTCCCAAGTGCCACAAGGACACAATCCTGTCCTGCCCAGCTAGTGATGTGTGAGGGTATGAGGAGGTTTCATGGAGGTTTTCTTTCAGAAGGGACTAAACTTTGCTACCAGCAGCTCTTGCAGGAGGTGCACGCAGGCAGAATTTGACTCGGACTGGCTTGGCCACTGGGCTTAGCAGATGGTGACAACATACAGGAAGAAAGCCTGATCCTGGAATTGGGAGCTGAATGACCAGTATCACTCCTAACAACTGTGAAATAGGGATGGTCATTTTAACAGTGGAACTGGTGGCAGCAAGGAGGTCTTGGTAGCAAAAGAAAAAACTTGTCCACTTCCCAAATTTCCCAGGTGAGCCCCTCTCCCCAGATGCCTGGATGCCGCCTGTGTCTCTCCAGCCACCCCTGCCCTGCCAGGGATCCTGAAGGGTGAAAGCAGCTTTCCCAGAAAAATGAAGAGTGCTCAGTGGCCGTAGGGAAAATCTACTATTTGGTATTGCAAGCACCACTGGAGGAGGAAACTGAATTGGGGAAAGTGAAATAACTTGCCTGAAGCCACCGACAGACCTGGGAACTAAACTCTGGCCTCCTTCATGTGCCAGATGATCCTGGAGCAGAGGCTCACGAGGTCTAACCAAATTGCTTTTTATCTGTGTGCCTGGTAAATGGGAGTGGGAGGAACTTCTGCATATCAAATAAGGGGGTTTTGTCTGTCTCGAAATTCCAGGTTTTCAGATCCAGGAATCAGCCGACACCTGGAGCACATAAACTGCCTTTTTGGTGTGGTGAGGACAGACCCGCGGGTCCAAACTCAGCCCTGCCGGCCAAGCCTGTCCAAACAGAGGTGCTGGGACCTGCTGTCAGTCCGGAGCCTGGAGGGAGGCAACTGCCTGGGGAGGCACTTGTGGGGTGGCACATGTTTGCTGCTCCCCTGTTGGCTCAGGGCTGTCTAATCCATAGGCACCACGGTGGTGGTGAGGCCGCAAACATCATGGAAAAGGTGCTTGGAAAAAGAGTGCTCCGAACAGAAATCCTGAGGTGTGCAGATTCTTATATATACTTATGACAGTTTTCCAGGGAGAAGTGCAAGCTAACTCCATCAGTGCCTTTGAGCCTTGACTTGTTAATTGGCATTACTTCTAATTCCCAGCTATATTTTAAGGTATGAACCTAAGGAATTTTAAAGTCATTATGTGGATGAGGGACTGATAAAAATAAATCCTTCAGGTTTGAAAGTGGCAGAGAGGGAATAAAAGGTGTTAAGAAATCCAGGAGTTTTCAGCCAATTGGTTCAAAAAAGCATCCGGGTGGACTGCAGCTCCTGGAGAAAGGTCACTGATACTACTCTGGATACCTCTTTTTATGAACTTTATGCATCACATAAAATAAATTTAAAGCAGTTTAATTTAACAGTCTAATTAGTCATGGTTTTTTCATCTTGTCTATTTAACTATACATAGAACAAAGAGAAAGACACAGGGCCAAATTCAGAGCTGGCACAAATCAGCTCTGCAAGTCGAGGAAGCCATTCCTGCTCATCCAGGGCTGAATACGGAGCCAGTGGCCAAATTTGTCCCTGCGGATAACACCCTTAATGTCTGGAGACTTGCACCACAAATGAATTTGTCTGCCAGGAATTAACTCTCTGCAGAGCAGATCCTTGGGTCTCAGTGTTCAGAGCTTGAGCCAGGAGAGCTGAAAGGTGGGAGAAATAGTTTAAAGATTCGAGGTAGTTTGGAACAAAACTCCTCTGTGTGTCGGCTTTGCAAAGACTCCTGCAAGCCTTTCCCTTTGCCTCAGTCCTCTTAATTTTCACCCTCTTTCGCTTTAAATTGCAGTGTACACATAATCTCAGGATCTCCAGCAAACACCAGTCACATGAATGAACCCTCCACTGGAAATGAGTGTCTCTCTGCTGTCTTTGATGTGGTTATACCGGTTATACCATTGCACTAAATCGGCCTTGCTCTTCAGCTCATGTACAAAAATCCACTGCATTAACCAGGTCTTGATGTGGAAACATAAATCCATCCACGTTTACAGAGGTGAAGTTTCTGAGCAGATTTCCAGCTCATAAGGTCTTAGGCCAGGTAAAACCTAGACCTCCAGCTCCGTAGTTATATTGTGGCATTTAGGAGGGTTGTGGTCCTGCTGCCAGTTTTCATTAACGAAACAAATTATTTTCCAAATGTTGTGGATTCCAGCAGAAATCTGCCTCCCATAGCTTGAGGCACAGGTCTCATTTGTTTTGTGATGCCCATTTTCGAGAGCATGTACCAGAGCAGGTTGCCATCTGATGGTGGCAGTTACTAGAAGGGCTTGGGAGGGGACTGAGGTGGCTTAGCCATGTGTCACCCCAACCCTGAGTGACACGAGTCCATTCCAAATGTCTCTTTTCAAAGTTCCTGCAAGTTACCATTTCCCCAGCCAAAAATAACTACAACAAACAACATGAGCACAATTAAAGAAATTCAAATGTATCTCAAACCACCTAATGATTAACCGTGTTCAATTAGTCTCCGGGCTTTTCTGTGCTGCTGTGTGGTCTCCCTGAAGGCACCACCAAGCACCCCAGAGGTGAGTTAATGAGTTCTGGTTGTGTCTTGTCCTCAAGCTCAGCTGCATAACCACCCTCCTCCTCTGGCCTGCTGTTCCTAGGAAGAACACCCACTTCAGAGGGCTTTCTCCCTTTTCCTGCTGGAAGCTGATGAAACGCTTGGTCTTCTCCTGTAATGCATTTCCAAGGTGCTGCCTCTGCAGGGCTGTGCGAGTTCAGGGCTCAGCAGGGTGCTACCCCAAGCCTCTTCCTGGGCATCCTGACTGAGTTGGTCGGCTTGGTTGCAGGGTGTGGGTCCCCACATCTGTCACATAAAGCCCAGGTCACTATATTGACAATATAGTTTCAAGACTGTGACTTAATCCTCTCTTTGGGGTGGTCTGTAAACATCAGTGCTTCCAGCCAGGTCTGGCATGTGTGTAAATTACTCCTGTTTCTTTTGCAGCTCTGTGTCACTGGACCATCAGGCCTTTTAGCACATCTTTCTCTTACCTCAAATTCATGTTTTTTTTTCATGGCAATACACTCTTCTCAAAGTTTCTTGAAGCTCTGATTATATTTTTTATCCTTCTTTTCTTCAGGTTCAGCCAGCACCTGTGCAGACCCTGGGCCTCTGCATTGTCAAGAAATTGCATTTTCCTGTGAAATGCTGCACAGTCTGAACAGTGCTACAGGTTAAAGTCCCCAAAGGGAATCATGAGCCTGAAGGAAAATGACCCTGTGGACATATCCAACACATTGGACATTAGCCCAGCTTTCAAATGCATCTCTCTGTTAGGTAATGGGAAAGGTACTCGTATTATACCTCTATGTAAACCCCTATACAAGAGGATGAGGGGCTGCATTGGCTCCTTCAGCCCTGCTCTGCTGGGAGCTTCCATCTTTAACTTTTTCACTTCCTTATTTTACCTGGGGTTTTTTTCTATTAAAAAATGTGTGGAGTTGACCCCACACTGGCTTGTGCACCACGGCTGGATTCATAGTCACGAACCCTCTTTTTCCTCTCTGGGCTGAGTTTGCCAGCAGCAGTTGGTGCCAGGAGAGCCCAGAGCTGGCACTGCTGCTGCCATTTTGCTTTCCCTCTGCTCCACATCTCCTCTCTTGTGTCATTTCACACAGTGGACAGTTTAATGCACCATTTTCTGCAGACTCCAGCATTCCCTGCCTCACGCTGTCCTGGCTGGGATCTATTTTCTTGCAGTACTTTGCATGAAGCGTCTCACAGTGCTGCTTTCCAGGAACTCTGTTCTGGACATGATTAACTCCTCTGCATGGCAAATTTTAATTGTTCTATCAAGGAATTTTTTTTTTTTTTCCTGAGTTTTCCAATCTCTTTCCCCGGTGTTTTGCCTCAAATCCCAGCCATAATATGTTCCTTCTAATAAGAGACTCCAACCTGACAGTTGTAAGATTGGCACTGCCACCACTCGTTACAAAATCTGGAGTTTGTACCGTGTTATCTTTTTTCCTACGGAAAAATAAGATACTGACATATGGCAGCTCTCAGGAGAGTGGAGGCTGAGAGCGGGAGGCCAAGAGAGCGGAGGCTACGAGAGATTTGGAGGCCCGCAGTGGGAGGCTGAGAGAAGAGAGGCCAAGAGTGGGAAGCCCAAAGACTGAAGGGTGCCATAATCTGCTCCTCAGCCATGCTCTTGCTGTTTTTTCCCTGAATTTCCCCAATTTTGCACTCGGTGCCTGCTGACGCGCACTGTGTGTGACCCCCCGCACCTGAGGGGAGGGCGTGGTCGCCTCAGGGCTCTCCCTGCGACTTCAGGCTCCGAGAGAGGCTCGTAACCCCTGAGCTGTGTCTAATCAGGCAGCACCTGAGATTAATTGTGAGGGCTTTTCTCTACCCGCCCGCAGAGATAAAGGCAGAGGAGCCATTTTGGTGCTTGCATGTGTCTGGGTGCTGTTCCGAGTTGCTCCTGGGCCGGGGTAAATCCGGGTGAGGGAGTATTTGCTGAGTCATGAACTGGACGCTTGCTGTGGGCCCAGCTGATAAAGGTACCGGGGTGTCTTTAATGGGACAGGGCCAGGGAAACAGGGACCTGGTGGGAGCAGTGGGCTGGGAAGGGGTCAGGAAGGTTGTTGCAGGTGAACGCTGTGGTGTTAAAAATAACAGAGGGGAATCCCCTGCCTTGGCTTTGTTTGACTCCTTCCTGCTTTCAAACAGCTTTGGAACCTGCTGCTGGGATTTCCTACTGGATACCTTGAGCCAGAAAGAAGGGGGCAACCATTTTGATCATCCTCCTTGAACCGGCCACAGCTTGGGTGAGATATCGTGGTGACAACTCATCTAGCAACACCATTACCCAAAGGTGAGGTGCTCTTGTTTGGTTTTGTAACCTACAGCTTTGTCAGGATGGTGCAGGACATATGTTGCTGCGTCATCCAAGATGCTGGGGTGTAAAGAGAAATAAAGGATGGGGCGGGACCGATTGGTGTTTTACTGGCTGTGGGTAGGTAGAGAGGGGGAAAAGCAGCCTTGGCACCTGTTAGTGGCCATTAAAAACTCCCATGTTCTGCTAATATGTGCTCGTAAAAAGGCCATCTGCTAATGCTCAAAGGTCATTAAGTTACCAGCCCTGTTTACTCCTCCTGCTCTGCTGGGCCAAGCCTTTCTCAGAAAAGAGGGCTTAAATGGTTATTATGGTGGCGCCTGCTCACGCTGCTGTGTGGTTAAGGGTCTGTCAGTATTTTCATTAGGAACTCAGACTTTCAGGGCTTTTTAAACTTGGCCATTAAAGTGCCTGCTTCTTGCTGCCTGGCCATGCTTTGGAGAAGGAATTTTTGTGTTGGATTGGTTTATGATGAAACTGCTTATTGCCTTTGTACTTTCATTACATGAAACAAAGGGAAAGCATAGACAGTTTATGTGCAGCTCTAAGGGCTGTGTTTGCTGTGCTGGGTGTTGGTTTTGGGGTTACAGGAGTCAGCAGTATGATCTGCCCATATAGGTGACACTCTCCCCAATCAGGCAGTGCTTGTACCTCACACAGTCTGGGCACTACAGGTGGTTTAGGGAGGAAGCTGAGGCCTGAACTGTGAGTTGCCTTGATTTCATAGGTTGTAGTCAAACCTTTAAGGTTACATTAACATAGTTTTCTTGTGGTTAAATGGAACTATCAAAAACTTTGATAATTCTTTCTTCCTTCTGAGACTTCCCAGCGATAAAATAAGATGTAGCTGCTCAAGTTTTTATCCTTCATTTCCGATAATGATGGTGTCTGTCTCATAAAAACCTGCCTTTTATCTTCCCCAATTAGCTGAGTTGCTGCACCCTTGTGCTGCGAAGTTCTGAGTGTGCTGCAGCCTCTTCCTGAGCACAGTCAAAGCACCCCCTCCCCAGCTCTGTGGGGCCAGTCTGTCCACTGCACCCACCCTCCCATCCCCACTCCCTTTGGCATCAGTTTAATCTTTTGCTTTCTGCATAATATAAAGAAGAAACCTGGGTCAATGAATAATGAAAGCTCATTCAAAACCTGGACTCTCAGAGTTTGGTCTCTGCTGCTTTTTATTTTAAGTGGAACTTCTTTCACAGATCTTTTTAATTTTTTTTCCTTGTTAATGCAGTCAAACTTTCCCTTGTGGATTTTGTGAGGTTTTTCATGCAGGATTTAGGGGAAGATCACACTGTTTCTGTGATGCACTTGTTCTTCAGATTGTTTTTATTTCTGTTCTGACTGAGCTCTGAGGCCAGCCAGGGACAGGATGTTGTTGTCTTGGCCACTGTGTGTAAGTAAGGAATATGGACTGCCTTGGAGAGCTGAGAGTCAGAAAAGGGCATGAAAAATAGGGAAGGAGTGTATCTTAGGTTTTTAAAACAGCCTTTACAAACCATGATGCTGAACTTAAAAGAGAAATCTAAAAAAAAAAAATAATTCCAAAGCCTCCCTAACTCAGCAGACATGTTTTTTACCAGAACTCTCTTCTCACCAGCCAGTCCTTCTTAAATCTGTAACAACCCAACAGGTAGTTAAAATAGTCCCAACTAATTGTAACCAGGACTGCTGGCTTCTTCTGAGCTATTGTTCTGATTAGGCACCACAGCCAAAATCATCAGGAGGTATATAGGCAAAGTAGTTAGTGTAAGAACTCAAAACAAGAACAACTACAGGCCTGGTTTTTTTTAATTTATTATTAAACTGCTGTAAAAGCAGGCCCTGTGTCTCTGCTGCAGATGTGTCTGCCATGGGCCAGCTCATCTAACTCAGTATTGCTCTGGTGACTTCATGAGAAGAATGGATTACAGCACGTGTTACAAATTGAGGTTTTAATTCACATTTTCTTGAAACACGTAGAAGTGATAAAATCTGTACAACTTCCCACCCCTATTCTAACATCAACTGTTTCAGGAAAGGTCTTTTTTTAAAAAAAAAAATGCAGTCTTTAAAAAAATGTTTCAACTTCTATTTTTTTAATTGTATGCCAAATGCTAGGCAGAACTTGTCCTTGTAAGGAAACCTCTCTTCTTCAACAAACAAGTGGTAGAGCAGGTCAGAGGGGTGTGATGTGATGATCTGTAGCCTCTGAGGTTGGCTTAGCCCACATGAGGACAGAATTTGCTGGTGACAACAAGGAGTAGAGACTTTAAACTGTTAAACTGATCCAAGAAAATGGATGTGGTTGGCACGTGAAGCCAACATTTGGAGTCTCTGGGACAAGAGGCTATGGGAGAAATTATCTTGTGGTAGACACTGTAAGGCATTTGCAAAGGCAGTGAGGCAGTGAGCAGCCACTCATCCTCCACACTGGAGTGGTGGGAATGCCACTTTCCTTCCCCCTTCATCCCTCTGTTTGAACCAAGTACTAAAAAAGGTGTTTCATATTTTTGCAGTAGTCAGCGCTTAAATATTTTGGTTCCTTATAGGTACTGGCACAGTCTGTTTTGGTAGTACACATGAAAACAAACAAGGAAAGAGACAGAAAGCACAGGCAATTCCTTGGATGTCGTGCTTTGCCGAGGCTATAAAGTGGAGGAGGCAGAGATTTGTTGGGATTCTTGCTCGGCACACACAGCCCAATTATTGGTGAGTTTTGGAGTTGAGGGAGAACAATATTTTGCCTGGGGAAGAGTGAGGGATTTCACTTTGCAGATATGCTTCTATTTTACTGTGTGTATTTGTCTGTCTCCTGCTTAGGAGTGTTAGGTAGGTTCTGCTCCATAGGATTAAATCATATCCCAAACCATCCTGGCTTTGTGACAGTACAAACATTATTGGATTTAGTTTCCTTCTGCTTATCCACCTCCTGTCTTCCAAGATCCCCGTTATTATTATAATAATACCCACAAAACTCCTGCTCTGAGATCAGAGGGGTTTTCAAGTGCCAGAGCAATCAACAAAACATACCTGGTCCTTTTAATCTCCTTTAATCCCATCACGTGGGACTATCCCAATAAATGATCACATATCCAAGAATTCTTTCTGTGTAATGACATTTGAGTTTTAGCTCACAGTTTTCATGAAAGTGTCTCAGATATGAAAGAAGATGTACTGGGACCTTCTTATACCATCAATAAAATAAAAGTTTGGGTTGAAAAATTATCTTATGGAATAAAACAGAATAACAAAAATCCATCATTATCTGTGTTTCAGAAAGGGACTGTGTTTTGTTTAGCATTTTAGTTAGAAATGATGTATGACTACATCATAAAACACTTATATTAAAAAGATCTTCTCACCCTGAATTCAAAATATATATTGTACTCTCTTATCATCCAGTCATTTCAGAGTGAAAGTTAAAAATGCCCATCCTGTGGTGGTAGTCGCCTGTGTTATATCTTATAGCTGATATATTCTTCTAATACTTTTACTTAAAAGGGCTTTTACTTGGGGCTCATGAGAGCAGATATTTATTTTCTTATTGATAATGGTAACGCTATGGGTGCTGGTTTTGTGTTTAGATCAGTGTTTATTGTTTTCCCCGGGCTGCTGAATCAGCCCAGCTTGGGTTCCGAAAGTTTGGGTCGTGTCTGTACCTCGTGGAAAAGGGGAAAATATTTCCATTGGATGAGAAGAAGCAGAAAGCAGGAGCTTGTAGTGTTTTGCCAAGGCTTGGTCTGTGCTTTCTGTTGGATTTTCTTTTTTGTGCATATGTGAAAATGACTAAATTTTAAAGAAAATCAAGTGTTAGCAGAATAAAGGGTGGCCCATGCCATGGTTCAAAGTCTTGAGGGCTTGAGCTGTCCAGGAGTTTTCACAAAAATCCCTGTGTCAGGAACAGGAAATATGACAAAAAGCAGGACTCTGCAACATCCTGGTTTGATGTTTTAGAGATGAAAAGTTTCTCCTGCCTGAGGCATAAATTTTGGCTTGAATGAGAGAGCCTAACCCTAAGGGGAAGATGCTGGGACCCAGATTCCTGTCACTGGTTTGAACCACACACAGCAGAGACTTAAAACTGACTTTATCTTGTCCTGAGTGAACGTCCTCACCACTAAAAAGTGACTGTTGTCAGGGGAAAAAAAGGAAAGGGGAATTTTTTCTGGTGGTGGGTTTTTTGTTTCGTTTCATTTTGGTTTTTCTCCTAAGGAATGTGGATCCATGCAGAACATCAGCATCTCTGAGAACTCAAAGTTCTACAAGAATGGGAAAAAAAACCTCCTTTCCCACACATTTGATAAGAGATTTTGAGTCAGGTTGTAGGAGAGTGTAAGACAGAACTGGGTAAAGGCAGGCCAGTCACTTTTGTGAGGAAGCCAATACTGGGAAAGGAGGGAATTCTGTGAAGTAACTAACCTGGACACTCTGGCCTGCAGAACAATTTACTGAAGGGGTGGTTAAATGGCACAGATTAAGCTCATTAATGGTTCAGATATTTGCTTGGTTTACACAATGCTGTCCAGCAAATTATATTGATGCTTGACAGAATTATTGTCATTATTTATTTTGCTGTAAGCCAGATTTATAGATATTTGTAGCTTTTGTAAGACTAAACATAAGAAACATTAATGGCTTTACTAATTATATCACTGCTTTAGAGATATAAATAGTGATAAAAACGCCAAGTAAAGTGAGCTAGTAAAACATTTTAAAGAGAATTTTAAAGTGAGTTACTGATTGATGATCCCTTGGGTCAGTCTTAACTTTTGAATGTGAGAGCACAAGTGCTTTTTGCCTCCATCAACTCTTCGGGCAGAGACAAGGAAGAACAAGAGTTGTATTGAACGACTGATTATTAAA
Source organism: Manacus vitellinus (assembly GCF_001715985.3). NCBI lineage: Eukaryota > Metazoa > Chordata > Aves > Passeriformes > Pipridae > Manacus > Manacus vitellinus. Next base: position 4,903,915 of record NW_021940526.1, read on the forward strand.
TCAGATTGCATAATCTGAAAAATATTGAAATCCTATAGTAGCATAAACTGAGGCTGAACTTATTACAGCAGAACAGAGGGGTTTGGTTTGTTTTTTTTTCACCTTTACATTGTCCTCAACCCCTCCTGCCTCCTGGATGGTTTATCTGCCCTTCTTTGTCTCTTACATGTTAAAACTGTGAGCTCTTTAGAGCAGGAGCTGCCTTCTCCCTCTCTCTTATTACACACAGTAATAATCCTCTGATGAGGATTTTGGGGTCCTAACAACAATATGAATAATAACTTCGTGGTTGTTAAAAAATAAATAAAATCTTTAATTGCTAAGCAGAGTCTATACAGGGCTATATACAAATTAAAGGTGTGTTTTTTGCGCAGCTGTCAAATGAAAAAATCTGTTTTCCTAACTATTGATCCCGGTTTTGCTGTGAGCACCCTTTCAAGGAGGGAGATAATGAGTGAGAAAAGAGTTAATAAATGTTCAGCCATTACTGCAAGCATGAGTGGAAATCCATCATCGGTTTAAGTACTGGATGGGCTCTAGATGATAATCCAAGGCTGTTTGACCACCATCAGTGCCACTGTGAGGAAACCCACAGGGCCCTGGGAGCTGGGATCCTTAGGGATGGTGTGTGGTTCCCTGCTTTCCTCTGATATACAGCACTCAGTTTTATTTGTCACTGGGTTTAGTGATGACCTGGTTGAAACTCCCTTGAAGCCACTGGAAAGACTCACAGTCTCCAATGGCCTTTGGATCAGGATTATTGCAGTGTTTTCTTGGAGTGAACACCAGTGGGAATTTTCTCCCAGGTGTGTGGGGGAAAAAAAAATTTCTTTTTTTTTTTTTCTTTTTGTTTTCTTCCCCTCTTGCAATTTCTGATTAATTGGTCTTCCTAACACACTTGTGAATAGTGTATTGTGGAGGTGGATGTGCCCAGGAGGATGAAGTTGGGTCCCACCTCATCTATGGTGACACCTTGTTGCTGTTTGATGGGATGAGCACAAGGGCAGTGGATTATGGGCAAAGCTTTAGAGCAGACCAGGCCAAGCTTGTCATGAGGATGGGGAACGTGATCCTGAACCCACTGAAATCCTCAAAGTTTGGGCTGCCTCCTTGCAGTGTGACAACAGGTCAAGCAAGTGACAGTGGGACTCCAAATCCTCATTGGGAAATCAGGATGATGCATCACCGCTGAGCTGGGAAAGCTGCAAAAATCTGGCAGTGGCACCCAGCCACGCAGCATCCCAGTGCTCACCCACCCTGCAGGGTCTTGGCTGTGCTGAGCAACTCAGAAACCTCATGGGCCACCTCAAGGCTTTGGTGGAAATTCCTGGAGTTTCTTTCTAGGCATACTGTAAAAATGACAGGGGCTGTTCTCCCTTTGATCCCAAACCACAGACCAAAGGGACAATTCACACCCATTGTCGAACCATAAAACACATGTGGCTTGACACTGGTTCCAGAAACAGGCCAAGGTGTAGGACAATCTTATTTTTTTCTGAGATATTTGAACTGTCTCTTCTCACCATTGTATGAAGCTTGGCCATAGCCTTAGAATATAAGCAGAGTGTGCTGTGGGATTTAATTCTTAAACTGTGGGTAAAAGGAAGAGTCTGTTTGACTTAGGTTAGCAGAACTTTCTACTCAGCACTGAAGCTCGAAATCAAATCACTGTGCTGCTCCCTGATTTCCTTCTCTAATATAATCTGTAGCACAGAACTGAAATTTAGGATCTTTAGAGGGGAGGTTATTCAATTCTTGTGGGTTGTGAGTATGGGGAAAAGGCTTCATGTGTAGTTCTAGCTTGGAAAACAAGATAAACAATGCTTCTAACGAATAGTCCTACTGACTACTATTACTACTCTGTATCCTACTTTTATGAGCATGTTTTGGACCACTGCTCTCCACCTGCACTCAGCTTCATGGGCTTCCTTTGCTTTCACACTCATTCCCAAGGCAGGTGTTCAACTTACAGGTATTTTAAAGTTCTTGGAGCCCCAGAATCTGGTCAGCTGTCCTAAAAATATGACATCTGCCAGTCTGTGAGTGTAAATCCCGGTTTACAGGTAAAATCAGAATTTATATTTGCCCTCTGTTGATCTTCAAATGAAATTATGAAAAAATTGTGGGGGCTGAGGTGGTTTTATGGTTGTCAAGAAATGCCAGTCCTGAAGTTCCAGAAGGTTAATGACTGTCTGTATTGATAAAGAATACAACCCCATCTAACTGTCTTGTGCCAATAAGGATAAGGTTTGGCAGTTGAGTGAGATTATGTCAGGACTAGTCAAATAACATCGATATTTTTTACCTCCATGCTTTTTTTACCAAAAAAAAGGGGATGTAGCATCTTTAATTAAATGTTATATGAATACATTTCAGATAGACCCAAACACAGGGCAACTGTGTTTCGGAAATGCTGTTTCTACATTTAAAATGTATTTGAAATGTAATTTAAGAAAAAAGATAATAGAAAAAAAAAACCCTAAAATAACTCGAAACAAGCCAGAATATAGTAGCTCATCATTACGCTAATATATCAAACAATATGAGCTTAGCTTAATTATCCCCTTTGAGAGTTGAGAAAACTAAGCACAACCTTCAATTTACAGCTGTTTGGTGCCGGGAACCTGAATTATTATTTGAGAAGAAGGGGGGATAAAAAAAAAAGTTTATTTATTGTGACCTACACTCAGTTTTTATTCATCATGGAAAATCTGTATATTCACAAATGAGGGCTATTCATCTGCAGACTGCAGCATTCTTCAGCTGTCCGGGGCTGCATCAGCCGCACTTCTTCAGCTTTTGTGTTCATCTCGAAGCCTCTTCATCCAAATTGTTCATCATCTTGATGGCGGAGCTTTATCTTGCTCTAGTGCAGCTGCATTCCCCTTATCCAAAGTGCCGAGAGATACAAGGGAGAGGGAGAGAGGGAGAGGCAGAATAGAAAGGAGAAAAAGCAATGGCCAGTGCTCATATGAGGATAATTTGTAGTTTCTCAATAATAATAAAAAAAAAAAAAAAAAAAAGGAGGACAGGCTAATTACTGGCTTAACTAGGGCAGCCTGTGGATCCTCATGTCAAAAGGACTAGCGTAATTATTTGCCATCAAAGCACATTCATATTGTGGTACAAAAGAAGGGCCTTTCGCAAATGGATCTCACTAATAAACAGGGCTGAGAGGAGCATTATGTGTCTCCCTGGATGCAAGCGCATTAACACAGTGACATGGAGCATAACTCTCAGCCTGGAGAGTGGGGGGGGTGGAGAGGAAGAATGATAATTATCCCCCCTCCCCATCTTTCCTCTCCTTTTTCCTTTGTGCTGGGCTAGCAAGCCGAACGCGACCCGCTGGAAGGCCCAAGGCAGGCTATTAGTGACCTCTGAGCATTGACAAGGTGGCTACACTCTTAAAAGCCCGGCTCTCCATGTCAGGAGGGTCGCAGGAGCCCGGGAGAGGAGCTTTAAATGGTCCAGCAAACACTTCAACCTTAAAGACACCTGGAAGGTCGCGACCAATTTAATGTAGATGAATCTGGCACGAAGAGGGCTCTTTTGAATCCACAGACAAAAGTTTTTGGTTGTTTTTTTTTTTCTTCTTTTTCCTTTTTCTTCTTCTTTTTTTTTTTATTTTCCTCCTCCTCCACGTTGTTTTTTCACAGATCTTAGCATGAGAGATGCTGGAGAAAGGGACTTGATTCTGGAGGCCACTCCTGCACTCGCTGAGCAGATGTGGTGCCGGGCGGCCTCGAAAGGCTGCGGCTTTTCATTAGCAAAAGTAAACAGGTTTGGAGAGAAAGAGAAGGGACTTGTGTGTACCTTCCAGGGATGTCTGCAAGCATTGATGCACTAAGACATTACAAACTCAGATATCCTGCAAAACGTGTGTGTGTATCTATAGATAGATGTGTTATATGTTAACAGGACTGTTTGTTTCTGGGTTTTTTTTCTTAGTCCTCCAGCTACATCTCTTGCAGCCCTGTGCATAATGGGGATGAGCCACCCAACCCCAGCACTCCTTTGCTCCGGAGGAACTCAGAGGTTTACAATGTTGGTTTTGTTTTATTTTCAGAAAGAACTCTAATTTCAGTGTTCACCTCACAGCTTCTTTTAAGTGATTGGGTTCTGTGTGGGTTGTGTGCTGTAAAACAGCCCTGCTGGTCATCAAAACTGGGATAGTCCTTTCTTGTGACAGCCTTGCCTGACACTGTGAAACACGGAATGTGCAGCTGGAAAGAGGGAAGGTGTCGGTCTGAGTCGGGAACGCGTGGCACACGGTGACATGAATCCCTGCATGTGGCCACATGTGACTGGGATCAAGGGATTTTGAAGCCCAACTCGTCTGCGTGACAAAGGGCTGAAAGCCAAAGTTGTTTCTTTTCCAGCACTCTTCTAGGTCACTTCTAGGTCATGGCACAGAGAGGAGCCCCTTTTCCTTGCCACAGCACTCAGGGACATCCTTGTCCATGTCATGTTGATGGGAAGTAGAAGCTCAGGTCTGCACATGCCTGTTAACATCACTCACCTCAGGAGCAGCTCATGGAGCCACTGGGTTTAGGATGAGAGTTGCCAAATTGTCAACCTGACACACTCAGTTGTGAATCAGATTTGAAAAACGAGGAAATGAGGTGGCTTTTAAGTTTGTGGAATTAAACCAGTGGCAAATCTTTTGTTGTTTCTTCCTCCCACCTTCCTTTTTGTCCGTTTTATTTTATTGTTCCCCTTTTCCTTCTTGCTTGGTAACCTTAGAAAATAGTTGGATGCTTTCTCCATATTGTACTATGCAAGGAAGAAGAGTGGTGAACATGGGCTTGAAGGGGGAGAAAATAACCCAGGAGGAGACTTTTTAGTACAGGTCATGGAAACCTGATGCAACTCATAGTAAAATAGCAAACATTAGCAATACAGGAGTACAGCCACACTCCTGTCCAGGCAGGGTTTTGGGCTGGGCAGCGCTTCTAGGATATAACCAATGTCTGTGACATAAAAAATTCCAAATATTCACCCACCCAGGAGCTGTATAACCCCCCAAGCCCAGCATGTAGTGCTGGAGGAATGGGGACCCACTGGAGCAGCCAACAGCAGCAGCCCACCACCAAGGAGACACAGCTTGTGCTCTTGGATGTTTCCTTGTCTCTGTAGCCCTGCAATATTTTTTTCTTTTTGCCCTTATTTCCCTGGATGTTAGAAAATTTTGCATACAGCCAATTTTGCCTTTAGTTTGAAGGAAATTGTGACAAAGGACCTAACAGCAGAATTGGATCCACTGAGGTATGGATGTGCTGGAGTATAAAGAACGTAGTTAATATCACCTTAAAATAAATATTTCTAGGAAAGGGATTGGAAAAGTCAGCTCTGTAAAGGTGTGAGAATGGGGTTTTTTTGGCATTTTTAAATTAATCCAGGTAAACTTTCCTGGCATAGTTGTATCCATCCATGCCAAGGACCATGATATTAGCAATAAAGACAATGTTATTAGTATCATTACATCAATGTAAAGAAGGTTATAGAGTTAGCATTTGTTTAAAAAAAATCTGTTAATGGTGACTTTTTCCCATTAACTCACTCTTTTGCAGTATTTTATACACTTATATACTGTTTATGAACCTGGGTATGTATTTCTACTGTTGCCAAGAATAATCAAAGATAAATATAGCAGTTGCAGAGTTTCTTTCCTGATGAAATTGTACTTCAGCTTCTAAACCCAGAGCTGGCCTCCAGTAAGGGACTGTGTCCTCTTAAAGTCGAAGTGTGGTGCTTGAACTTTGCTATCACATAATGCTTTCAAGGTTGCTTGTCTAAAGTGACTTAATTTGTACTGCAGAACTAGCCTTGTACCCACAAACACGCCAAAAGCCGCAGCGAGCCAGGGCAGCAGGGTTATTACTAATTTTTTATTAAAATCCCTTAGGCGCTCACAGAAGGCCCAAAAGCAGCTTTAATAATAGACAACATACAGCACATTTTTCTTGTATTGCCATGTAATCAAATCTAAAGCTTCTGTTCACTTTCTTTGTTTTACCTAGAGGACCAGCTTCCAATTTAGTTGTGGCCTGCACTAAACTGATTTTTCATTGTAATTAATGCCTACTTTGGCCTCAGCCACTTACACAACTTTCCATTAGAGGTTTGCAGCCATCCACAGAGAATTTCACCAAGTTACCCTCCCGATCCTGCTACACTTGCAATTTTTGTTAAACTGCTTTTTTTTTTTTTTTTACTTTATTATTATTTTGCAAAGAATGTTTAAATTACTGGGCCAAATCGCTTTCTTTTTTCCCTTCTATTTTTCTCTTCTTTCTCCCCCCCTTTTTTTTTTCCCCCCTGCCTGCTGCACCTATTAAAGTGGTTGGGCAGGAGTCCAACTGGAAGGAAAGCCTTTAAGTGATTTCAGAAAGGGCTAGTGGAACTTATTTAGGCCTGGGGTCTGCTGTGGTTAATTTTCAGTCTGTGTTTTGTGCTGTCCATTTCCTCTGAAATACTACCTGGGGTTTAAGGTTCCTCAGCACAGGATGTTAATAGGCCTCTGCAAACATTCAAAAGGCAGCTTTCCCACCACTAACCTTAAAAAGATTGTGGCACTGGGCCCAGGGTCAGATTGAATAGATGAAAAAGTATATGCTGTGCTTTTGCTTGCTCCTTGGACCTTTCCCTGTTGGCTTGCCTGACATTTCCAGTGACTTTTCTTAGTACCTTATTTTCAGCGTGCTTCCTAGAAAATTCTGCTTATTACCTTCTCCTATCCCCCAACAGCATTACTAACTCGAGAAGCACAACAATTTGTAACTGTACTTTGCTGTCTCCTTGGACTTTTCCCTCACAGCCACGAGCTGCTGCTTCCTGTGGCCCTGGTGGTCCATCCGGGCTCCTTGGTGTGCCATCCACATGCCATCCCTGATACCTGGGGATACTGGGGTCCCCCCTGCAGATCTCTGGTGTGCCTTTTCCAAGGATAACGCCTCTGCTGTGAGGCTAAAGCAGAGCTAATGACCAGATATGTGTATGCCTGTGCTATATGGGCTTTCCTCCCCAGCACAAGAAATGCAGCAGTGGGAACTCCAGGGTAGGCACATGGGTTTTTGTGCACTGGGGTCCCACATTTCCCAGTGTTTGGATTCAGGTACTAATCTTCTTGCCTTGCTGTGGCGTTGCAGGGTTCTGGCTCTGTGTGCAACCTCCTACACGCGAGATTAGAGAAACCCAGTGCCAGAAGGTGTCTGATGTCTTCCAGTCTGTGCCAGCAGGTTGTTGGTTGTACTGGTTGAATGTACTGACCTGGTGGCTCCATGCTAAGGGGCCAGTTGTGTTGGTCTCCTTTTTGTAGGTGCAGCTCAGCTTAGGAAAGGGGGTGGATGCATTTAACTTGATTTTAAGGGCTCGCTTGGGGGCAGTATGTGGGATTTTAGAAATGTGTCCCATTAAACTTCCTGGGACTGAGGAGGAGAGGTGGATGGATACCTGGGATCACATAGGTCTGCTCTGTGTTGTTACTGTATCAGATGTCCCCATCTTAGGGTGGGAAGAGTAAGAAGCAGGTCTTTGTTATTTTTGTTTTTTTCCAAAATAGTGGTAGCTCTTCCTTAATTGACAGGGGAACCAAAGTACCATTTGAGAAGAGTGTGTGCAGACTCCTGGATGTTCCAGGTGTGCACATGATGGCCACAAGCTAGGCCTTTGAATCCCAAACAATGGATTTATATCCCTACCCAAGCCAGATGCCCTTCTGGCTTTTGGCTCTGGTCCACAGCTTGACTCGTCTCTCATGGACCCATTTGCCATCTCAGTCCTTTCTTGCACCTCTGGGAACCAGAATTGTTTCCGGTGTAGCAAACTGAGAAGGAAAACCAGACCAGTGGAAAGGCAGATCAGCACCTGCTCTGTGCGAGCTGGCGGTGTGAGATGCGGATACACCGAATCTGGGATATGCAGGACCCGTGTTCTGTTGTAAGGATCTGCCCCCTCACACCTGATGGCACAACTTCCAGGGATGCTGCCTCCAAGGGTGACCTGCAGCACCGTGCTCCTTCTGCATGTACGGTGGCAGCAAATCCCTTGCTGTACATGTGCCTGTGTGGGCACCCCCCCACAGAGAAGCAACTGATATTGGTCTAAACACATTTGTGTATCTCTGCCTGACATTTGCTCTGTTAAAAGGTCAGGCTTCTGCAGCAGAGACAAGAGCCGTCTTCCTCATTATCACATATTACTGCAAATTTCCATTTCCAACTCCAAAGTTTCCAGTGATTTTTTTTTTTTTCTGCCACTGCGTCTGATGCAATCCAGCGCAAAGTGCCATGTGCCAGCCTGGAAGCTGTGCCCTGTACCACACCGGTGATGCTCTGGGAGAGAAGCAATGACTGTTTGGGGAATATTTGGGAAAACCCAGTGAATTTCTTGCTGCAGTAAGTTCCTTGCTTGCAGTGACAAGCTGGAAAAATATGTGACAAATTCAACTTAGAAATGTAAGCCTGTAGAAAGGAAGGGCCGTTCTGCAAAGAGCCATTCATATTTTTCAGTCTTCCCACGGAAGTGCTGCTCTCAGTTTCTCTGTAATCTCTGATATTTCCTAATATCAGAGTGTGGTGCTGGCAGAGGCAGAACCTGAGGCTAAACTTCAGTCTGTGTTCTTGCTCAGAGGAAGTGGATTCTGGGATCTCTTTGGCTTTTGAACGTCAAGAGACCACACTCAGAAGCAAAGGAGAAGGGGGGGGAAAAAAGGTATATTTTTCCTGTTAAATGAAGGTCTTGCTGATGGGGAGACACAGGTGCCAAAATAAAAGTGTGTGTGACACTGGAGTTGGGCAGGCTCTTTGGGAGTTCACTGGGTAGGGTTGTTTGTTCTCTGCTTTCCATCTCACCCCCCCCCTCCCACCAACCTCAGGAGCAGTTATACAGATCTTTACATATAAAAGGGACTGCAAATGTCCATGGGGTGTCATCACTGTGGAGAGAGCAGATTTTGTTCTTGTTGCATTTATCTGGTTATGTCCCCACAAAGAGGCTCAGGAAAAGTATTTGCTTGATTGCTGGATGACCTGGCTGGGACATGGATGGGTGTCTGGCTGGTCCTGCTGGTCCTGCTCAGAGTCCCACGTGCAGCATGGATGGCCACTGGCTGACTTTCCCGATTTTTCTGCTGACTGCTAATGTGCTGTAAGGTGGCCACTCAGCGGTGGCCTTGGGAGAAGGGATGGTAAACTGCTGATTTAGTAATGGAAGAGCCGGGGGAGAGGAAGGACCTTACTTACTTTGGCCTCAGATATGGGTGAGACCTGGGGAGCCCTTTTACAACAACAAAATTGAAAGAACAAACGCTCTGCAGCGTAGTTTTAATGTAAGGGGTTTTTTTTCCCCAGTAACAGCCATAAAGAAAATATACTTTAAAAGCAAAATATTTTTTTCACGTTCTTCCCCTTAGTTTTCATCCTTGATGTGGTGGTAGCAGACCACGGAGCTGCAGTCAGGGAAGGCAAAGTCCAAACTGGTATCTACTCTTAAGATACTCGGATACTACAAGTTATGGTGTAGTAATTCCTCTAAGAGCACCTCCCTGCTCTGTTCTGTAGTGCAGTTGGGTACCCACTGGATAAGGATTCCCTTTAGGATGGGCTGCCACCAAAGCAGGGTGAGTCTGCAGGATGCTTTAACCATCCACCCTATGAACCCCTAATGTGTCCCTCCCTGCCAGATCTGGAGTGACAGAAACACCTGACTAGGAAGGAGTATTTCATATCATTTCCTCGCCCTTGCGTTTTTCTCTTATAGAAAACATTATTGGGTTGTTTTTAGGTGCTCAGGGTACCCCTTTCCCCAAAGCATTTATGGGTACTTTAGGTACAATGCCTTGCACTAGTTTTTTTTGTGTTAATTCAGTAAAGCAAAAAGCACTGCATTTGAATTCTTTGCCATTGAATTGTGACTGAGGACAGTTGTAATGTGACAAGATGAGGATGACCTCTCTTTATCTGCTCTTGCCACTGTGGAAAGTTAGTGGTAGCTTAAACCCCTGGTTGCCATTAATGAAAAATTCCACTATTTTTATTAAATTTCAGAATCACCTCAGCTAGCATGAAAAACAATGATATTGGATTTCTTTTTAAAATTAACAATGTATGTAACACAGTAAAAAAAGCTGACATTTACTTAGTGCCTGGAAGCAAAGAGAGTGCGAGGCGGACGGCGAGCTGCTGCGCGGCTCCCCTTCATCCTGCAGCCTGGGAATGCGGTCTGGAGACGTGGGGAGAGGTGGCTCGGGGTGGATCACACAGTATAGGACAGAAGCCAAGAAACACCACCACTATTGCTACCTTTCTCCAGTAGGAGAACATCAGGGCTCACAGGGGAAAAAAGAAAAGATTTATTTTAGCAGCTGGCCTGGATGTCTGCCAAAATGAGAGGGAACTCTGAAGTGAAGCTGGGGATCTCGCTTCAAGGAAGTGTGAGCTGGGGCTGGACAGTCACCAGCTCTGATCTGTGCCGTGGTCAGGCTGGGAAGGGACCTTAAACCCCCTTCAGATGTTGAGGGACATTCTCCATCCAACCGATATAAGAATCGGGGATGGTGCACAGAGTGAGGAGCCAGCCAGTGAGGGGAGCTGATGTTACTGTAACTTGACTTGAGACTTTTAAGGCATGTTTATTTATGGTTTAAAATTATGGAATTAGTATTTTACCTTGGGTTAATTTTCAAATTCACTGTCTTTAGCAATTTTCTACTGCAATCAGCAGGATTCCTTATAAAAGTGAAAGCAGGGAGCTGCTTCATACCTGTTTGCAGTCATTGGAGAGGTTGCAGTGTCTGGTAGAGACCAGCCTGTCTTAGGCTGAAAGTGTTATTTGATTAACAGTCTGAGGGAACCTGGAAATGAGCTTGCACTTGAGGAGAGTCCACAGATCACTGGGAACATATTCTTGTAGGGAAGTATCCTCATTGTCTTCCTAATTCATTCCTCCTCGCTTTATCCGACATGCATTACTACTGGATTATTGACTATGTGATTCCATTGCTTGATGCCACAATAGAAAAGGCATTACAGTACAAGACAGGGAAATAAAGCAGGGCTGTGTGTGTTAGACTCGTGGTGGTGTTGAGGAAGGCTGGTACATGGCATACTCGTTCTCATTTTGGGCTTGGTCCCCACCCTCCTCTGTGGATGTTTAGGGGATGCTCTGGATGTGCAGAGCAAATGTGGGACCAGAGATCTGTGCCAAGGTCTCCCTTCCACCCTTGCTGTGGGGGACTCTCGATGTCTCTGGGTGGCCTGTGTAGTACAGGAACTGCCCAAGTCTAATGGGGGGCTAAGTGATGGCAGGCAGGACAAGGCCTTGTGGGTTATAAACTGATTTACCTGGAGCTGGGAACAGTCATCCCACCTGCAAACACAGAGCATCCAAGGGAGACTGTACGGGAAACACCAGTAAAATTCTGTGTGTCATGAAAACATCAGTGGCACAAATCTGCTCTTGGCACTAGAGGGACTGTAGATACTCACACTCTCCATCCACTCCACCTCCCCAGGTACCGCTCAGGAGCAGGATCTCACTGTACCATGTGTTGTGTTTAAATTTCATCCTTTCAAGGACCACTTGTGAGAGGATGCTGCAGATTCCTCCTGTTACCTACCTCAGCTTGCAGTCCTGGTTTGGTTTGCTCCTGGCTTTGAGCTCCTGCACATGCTAAACAAGGACAGATATCCAAGTAAAGGGTGCTCTGTATATCTGTACGATCATCTGATCAGTTCTTATCAGCAGTTGGGAATTATAAATAGCCTAAAAGCAGCTAACCATCAGCCTCTGCCACCATGGTAATAAATAAGTGCATATTTTTGAAAGGCTTTTACTCTTAGAAGAGAAAAAGATATAATAGCTTTTTTTTTTTAATATGTCACATAATTTATTCCGAAAAACAGATGTATTTTGTTGTTGCCATTATCATTTGATGAAATACTTTAAAGCTGGTCCAAGGTGGTGCATTTTCAAATATAATGTATACAGTACATCTAGCAGTTAACGAAATTTGGATGTGCAGCATAGAATGGTCATTATTTTTACTGAAAAAAATAAAGGCACTAATTACTTACAGACAAGATACTTAGCACAAACAGATAAGCTTCAAAATGAAAAATTCTCGGTTTATGATAATTATGTTCTCTGCTTTGTTTTCAGAGACTGATAATTTGAGGCTTTAAAATCACCAGGAAGCCATTAATTGGAATTCTTCAATAAAAAATAAATTACATAGAAGTTCATGATGAGTTGTAAAAACACAGAGACTGTATTATGCAGTGAGCGACATTGCTCTACTATTTATAGACATGCACAGCTATGTAACAGCAAAACTGTAAAGAATTTGAGATGTGCAGATAGCAATTATTCACGGATCCCAACGATCTGCAGATATTTCAAATAACTGCTTTTAGCAGATCAGCTATCCAATAAAAGCAGGGCTTTATTTCCAAGTGGCACTCTTCTAGCATGTTGCTTCTTGTTTTTGACATCTTATATGACATTATTCTCCTAGAGCTGGTTATAATGAGGAGACGTGGAAATCCAGGTGTCGGAGCAGAAGAGCCACTCCATGTGCGTGTTTATCTGTAGGAGCTGAGGGATTTTCTCTTAGAAGGGTCACTGTGGCCCTTCCTCCTATACCAGGCTCAGATCCTGAAGCAGCTGACCAAAACAAAGTGTTTGATTTCTCTGTCTTGTCCCACTTTTCTCCTCTCCCCGTCTTCTTTGCTTTTCACCTAGGATCAAATCCTCAGTGATGATCCTGTGAAAGCTGGTAAAGCAGATTCAAGGACTAAGGAGCTGCCCAATGGCAGTGATCACAGAATTTGTCTTTGGCTTATGAAGCAGCCAGACTGAGTCCTCATTAGAGCTATGTAAGAAGTTTGAAAGAGTTTAGGAGACCTACTATAGAGATCTTCCATCCACCCAGACCCCTTAAAGCACCCACTGCTGTCCTTCTAAACACATGGGGCAGAACCACCAGGCTTCCAGCAGCTTTCCATCAGAAGTGAGTCTGAAAAGAGTGGTAGACACAGTAAAGTGTATTTCTTTATTCAGCTTTTCTCCTGCCTTTCTCCAGCATCTGGGTGAATTCCATGAGGAGACTGATCTTCCCACTTTCCTGAGGGAGAGCTGACACATCTTTGCTATTGCTTGGATCCAGGCCTGAGACTCGAGCTGCTAATGGGACTCAGTTAATTGTCTGACCCAGAGGGTATAAAATACTGTTGTATTCCAGCAATGCTCTTTTCGTGACCACTGACACCCTGGGCTCCTGCAAGGAGCTCTTTAGATAAAGCAAGTAATAAAAGTGATCGCAGGGATCCTTGACACGTGCCACCTAGTAAAGGAAACAGAGCAGGTTTCAGCTCATTCACCAGTGAGCTCAAGGGGATGCACAAAAGAGTGAAGTGGCCTTGGTAGAGCCTGGTCTAAAGTTACACTTCAGGAAGACAGAGGAAGTATTTCCTGAGGACCTGATCAAAGGCTCTCTCTTCAATGCCAGTATAATGCCTCCTGGCCACCTTCGTACACAGGTAGTGTTCAAGGGCTTGGTGTGACTTGATAGGAGTTAATTCTCAGCAAGCACAAGAGCTGGTTTAGTATTTTGTGGCTAAAATTAATCAAAAGTATCAGCTGGTTTATTCCCCTCTCCTTGTTTGTTTGTTTGAACCCGAGTTAGTGTGATCACAGGGAAGGCAGGACAATGCAAGTCCAGGGAGACAAGGATAATGTGATACAGTAGCAGAGAGTCTGCAGGGAGATCACTGTGGTGTCAAGACCAAATGGCTTAGTGTCAGCAGACAAAGCCATACAAAAAAAATATTGGGTCTCTGCTGGCACTTGAGGAGTACTGTAGTTCTTGGAGAACAAAACCTACCATACATCATCCAAAATCAATTGATAAGAGATCTTGGAGAGATTAAAAACCGCTCCCTCCCGTTCATTAGTAAAGGTGGCTTCTGTCCAAAGCTGATTGTTGGTGTGGGCCAACGATGATAAATGCTCTCTTATCCACCAAAAAGAAACACTTCCTAATGAGCTATCAGCTTGTGTACATTTTAATTTCCACATTGCTACCAGGACATACAGGGTTCACCAGAAGTGACAGTGCTGCTCAGAGGCACGATACCACAAGCAATACTTTATTTTTTTTTTTTTTTTTTTTTTTTTTGCTGAACCAATCCCATGACCTGATGACTGTGTATTAATAATATTGCAGCAATGAGCTATTAACTTTTGTTTTCATGCATTGTAGTATTCCTTACAGGAAGGTGTTTGTAAGTGGTATTAGTACCTGTGTATTTGTGGGATGTGACTGCAATGAGTGAGCACCCACTGCTCCTGTTTACTCACGAGGCAGGTACTGAGCTCAGTATCTTTGAGTGTCAAAACGTTTCGTTGTGGGAAAAGCTGCTTCCCAACAGAATGGTTCTGCCTGTGCTCCATGGCTTGGTTGTGCCCTCTTTGTCCATGTGTGTCTTAGCCTAAGAAGTGTCCTACAGTCCTTGTGCTCCTTTGGGAGGGCAGAGACCAGGATGTCCCATGGAGCAGCCTCAGAGAAGTTGACAAGGACACATGGAGCCTGCCTTTGCTTTCCTCCTGCATCCCTGATGTTTGCAGCTCAGCACTGAGCCAACTCTCAGTCCTGGAAAAGTCTTGCATGTCCCATCCTGTCACAAACCCCACAGCTCTTAAAGAGCATTGGTGACATTTATCCTGTGTCTCTAAATTATTCTCACTAGAGTGGTGCTTGGGCCAATGACAGGGATGCTGCAAAAGGTCACTCGATGGACCTTGATGCTCTGTTTTATTTACTTAGTTTATTCAGCTTGCAGTGGAGACAGGACATGCTCAGTATGTTGTCCACATAACAGGCAGCCAAGCTCCAGTGCTCAGGACCTCCTTGGATTAGAGCCTTTGTAGGAGGTGTTGGAAGAAATGGAAAGAGCTCAGCATGTTTTTTTTGGTATTTCAGAATTTCAAAGGATTTCTGAAATTTAATGAACTCGTTTAATAGGCATAATTGTCTTGAGTACATGTGAGAAAACTTCTGAAATAGCAGAATTAGGCATGCTCCATTTTGTAGCCTTTCAATGACCTCCAGCAAACGTGTGACCCAGATATGAGAGCCTCCTGTCCACTTGCATAAACATGATGTTTTAAAAAGGCAGGGAGGGGGTGGTGAATAAAAGAATTGAGCTCTTAATGGCACATGGACAGAGACATACTGCAATTGCAAAACAAATTCAGGAGCAGATAGAGAATCGCCTCGAGACTCTGCACGCCAAAACTCAGCCGCCTCCTGCGAGACGGAGCTCTGATGGGCATGGACCTTCGGTCCAAACTGCTCTGGAATTCCCTATGCAGAGTTCCAATTGTAGCAAGGGGCACAGATCTGCTCTAGGCCTGTGAAAATCTCTGCTTTAAAGCCTGAGCGATGTCCAAGGTGCTGTTACACAGTATATTCAGGATGCCCTGTAACGTACAGCACTTTTTGTTTCTGGGTCCTGTTGGAGGATATGTAGGGGTTGCAGAGGCAAGGAGGTGGTAGCTGCTCGCTCCAGCCCTCCTGCCACTTGCATACCAAGAAAAAGCTGTATTTTTAAAAATTTCACTAATTAACACGCATTTTTAATACATCATTAACTTCCTATCACATGTCTGTCCTGCTCTCTCAGTCCAGAGGAGCTCTGCGGCTGGATTCTGACCACGGACTTCTTCGTCCCTACTTGCAGAGAAGGGTGAGTGGCTCTTGATTAGTTTAGACCCACCATTACCATAGTAACCAGCCCTGATTGGCAGGACTCTGAATTAATATGCACACTTAGGAGAAGTGGATGGGGGTCCTGCCAGGCGTGCCCGTGCCAGCACACATGGGGTAGTGCTGCCACTGCCGGCCCTGCTCATCCCAGGCTGCGGCTCCAGCATCCCACCTATCAAATCCCCGCTTCCCGCGTTGTTACGAGTCAGGTTTAATTAAAAGCAGGAACTAGCAAAGTGTGGCTGGGATTTAAAATTATATGCTGTTAGTTATTAACTGCTACAAATTAGGTAGATGTTGTTTCAAGGAGAGCAATTTCCACAGACGGCGCTGGTAAAGCAAGTTGGCGTAGGGGACCGCACAACTTTCCAAAGCAGGGATTGCCAGCTTTCTCAGAAAAGAGCTTTTTTGGCCACTTCTTGGGTTTTATGCATGACTGAGATTCAGCATTGTTCATGCTTGCTTGCAGCAATGATACTTCCCTGTCTATGAAAACTCATTTTTCATTTTAACAATAATTCACGGGCAGGAAAAAACATGTCCCGGTTTCTCTGCTGAGCCAAACGCCAAAACAGAATATTGGGCCAAATTGTGCTCTGATTTTGCAACTTTAAAATCTGCCTTTGCAAGTTAGTGCTGAATTTAGTTCATTCCCCTCAGGCATTTTCCATGCAATAAAAATTGTGTTTCTTTTTTTTTTCCCCCTCTTTTTTTTTCTTCTGCCATTTGGGGAGAAGGAATATTCAAATGAGAGAATGAAGTCAATTGTTAGATTAAAATTATCTGAACTCTTGTTGTTAGAGGAAAACCATAAGGAAGGATCATCTTGCCTGGAAATCTGAATTATCAACGTGACTAAAGCTGCTGATACAGAATGAGGCATTTTTAGTTGTGGCAGCCAGTCATAAAAAAACCCAGAGAAAAATAAAACTTCGAGACTTCAATCCTTCTGTTCAGCAGTTTAAAGGGAGAAAGCAGTGAGCTGGTCTGAAGATTTTCCTTCCCCACTACTTTTGCTGCTTCCACAACCCTACAGGGGAGAAGCAAACAGTCTTTGAGCTGTAATAGGTGTAAAACTAGGCAAATTCAACAAAGTTTCAGTGAGCGAGAACGGAGAGCAGTGTTCACAACATTTTATTTGGCACTCCCTTTATAGGTACTCAGAGGAGGAGACTGGGAGTGTGACACACAGAGACAGATTGCTCTGGGCTGGAGAATGGGGAATTTAAGGTACCATGCATAACACAACTTTTACTGGGCTAAAAAATGCAGAGTGCAAACCATGGTCTTTGGCACAGAACAAAAAGAAAGAAAGAACTCCTCAGTACCGAAATCTTTATGTTAATCTGGTAAAAACTATTACAATATCTATCATTGCTAGCTTTTTAAAAGCCAGTCAGGCTGAAGGCCACAACCTCCACATATCTTGAGTAGATAAATCTGAAGTTAGCTGATAAATGGCCTGTATGGGTGTGTAGATGTATGTTTGGGTGTGTATAAGTATGTATAGGCATGTATATGTTTTTTTGTGAGTGTGAGAAACAAAGTAGTTAGCAAGGGAATGTAAAAGCTTGTTGATGTGTGGCAAAGGAACAGAAATTAAAGAGGCTGGAGGGGAAACAAGCAGCTTCAGCTGTACTGACGCCAGTAACTTTTCACGGGCGTGAGCCAAAGCATCAGGATGTCAGACCCTCGTCCTGCCCTTTTGAACTTACTTGTATAGATCACGATGAAATAGAGAAGTGAGAGAAAGATACTCCTGTCCCCGGTGGGGGGAGAGGAAACTGGCCACTCATGCAAATGTTTCAGATGAGAAGCTGAACACACGCCCTGCCCACATCCTCAGGGACAAGCAACACCAATATGTTTGGGAGGGCAGAAACAGGTACAAAGTAACAAGTACGTGAAGAAGTGGGGCTTCCTCATGCCCACTCATGTGAAGTGTAAAATAGTAATTTAGCCATTACAGGGCCTTGCAAATGCGTTAAGTGCAATGGTGGTGCTCCTAAATGTGGGTGATAGGAGGTGCAGGAGGAAAAAGCGCCTCCTAGGACGTGGGAGCATCCCGGCCAGGCTGGGGCTCAGCTGTCCCCAGGCACAGGCAGCAGCTTGGTGGGTCGTGCTCTGGCTCTGGGCACATGGATGGTGTCTCTGCCTGCAAGAACCAACGATGTCACATCCCTGCTGCCACCAGGGCAGTTTACGCTGCACTGGCACCAGTTACCCTGTGGGACAAGGAGATGTTTGTGCTTGGAGTGTTTTGTCCATGAGAGCTGGCCCTGAATGTCCCCTCCATGCTGGGGCGTGACGTGTCAGCAGACCTGTTGCTGAGACTGCCAGCCCTTCTTTTGATCTGGCCACGGGGCTTTCCACAGGGCCCCGCATCGCAGGTGTCGGATGTGGAGTGGCCACCACACGCCCCAGTAGCTCTGCAGATGTTTTTGGTGTCTGTCTGCTACTCAAATGGCAGTGGTCGAGGTCCCACTGGGCTCAGGAGACTCTGTGCCTTAACGCTGTGTGGCATCGCGTGGCCTTTGGTTTGTTTTCTGAAAGCAAAATGAGAAGTGAGAGGTGGCTGGCACACTCACGGACCTTTCATGAAAAGATGGCCCCCAGTTTGGTCTCTGGGACAAAGAAACAGAGTAATTTGCAAAACCTAAATTCTCCACCGTGGTAGCACAGGCTGCCTTTTCACTCATCTTAAGAAACAAAGGTAGCAAGTAATGCACAAAGTTGAATGATACCCAAGCGTATTTTGCTCTCTTTGGTTAAAACAAGCCACCTCTGAAATCAGATTTCTGCAGAGGCCAAGAGGTGCTGCTTCTCACCTGCTCTTTCTGCTTGATTTCTTGCCCCAGTACCTCAAGGTCCCAGCTGAGACACGAGTCCCACCATGGCAGGAACTGTACACACCCCATTGAAGAAAAACATTTGCTGTCTCACAGAGATTCAGATTTAAATAGACAATGGTGGAGGGGAAAAAGGAAGTAAAGTGACTCAGGGTTGCTGGGCTGGCTGGTGGCAGATGTGGGACTAGGCTCTCCCTCTTCTGCTGTTCTGGTGGCCTCAGGATAAAACCATAGTGCTCTGTCCGGATGTGCTGAGTGTGTGACCTCCTGGTTTGTGTGGACTTCGTGATGGCATTAAGCACAGCAAAGAATTGGGGGTTTTATGCATGTGTGCATGGTCAGTGTTGTCCTCAATATTACAATGAGTTATCATTGATTAGAAGTTCAGCTGCATTGAGCTGGCATGGATTGAAAAGCTGGAGACACCCGTATTTCCAGAAAATGCCTGTATTTCCAGACAGCATCGCTGCTGCTCCGTGGAGCAGTGGAGGAGATATTTTACATGAGTGGATGTGTTATTTAAAAATGTGAAGACCTCTTGTGTTACGTGGAGAGGCACATTTTCAAACAGGGAAACGAGCACAAAATATCCTCTGAAAGCCCCTGGAAGTACGAGTGTCATTAGTATCTCTGCAAAAGTTGCCCTGTCTGCGCTCCTCTCACAGTGCTTTGGTGACAATTTGTGAGTGACACTTCAAGGCTGATTTTAGCAACCCTGATTCTGCCTGCGCTTCCCAGACCTTATTACCCACGCCTCAGTTGTCCAGAATTTGCTGTTATTTCAAAAAACTGTGTCCCAAGGAAAAGTCCTCCTCACTTCTGTCGGTTAGCCCAGAGTCTGATCATCTGCATCTTTTCTTTAAGTGGCTCCAACAGTTTAGATAGTTTGGGGACTTGTAAAACAGTGAGGGATGGTTGTCCTTTCACGCACTTCAAATTTTCACCCATGCACGTACTGGCATTGGCGTTTATTCTTTACTGTGAGTAGTTCAAAGGGAGCATTGGTCTGAGCTTCCCTGATAGTAAATATTGCATAGCCATAGCTGCTTTTACCCTTAGCAGCACAGAACATTTTCTGCATAACTTGGTTTTATATTCAGCATTTCTTTTCCAGCAGCATTTTGGTAATTTGGGTCCCAAGCCTCACTTTTAACATATTTTAACACTACTAGGTTGCATAACCTTCCGGAATTAAAAAGCAGTGGGCACGTTACAACTGTTTAGTTTGTTACAAAACCCCTTCATGATCCTCATTGCTGCCCAGATCTTTTGGGAAAATTCCTGCTCGCACAGTTCCTGAACCTCAGGTATAAGTATTTTGGTGAAACTCCATCACACAGGTCGGTGTTCACCCAAACTTCTGCTGCTGCTGGGGATGATGGACAACAAAGTAAAATACTACATTCAAATGCTGAGAGGTAGAAATGTCCTTTCAGGAAGAAATATTCAAACCAGGTGCGCAAACACGAGGAAAAGTGGAGCGGGGCAGGAGTCAGGGAGCAGCAGCCTGTCCCTTGCAAGAGAAAGCAGCAAATAACGAGTTGGTTATAGGAGAGATAAAAGAAAAGCTGACCTCTGCGATAAGCATGGAGGTGGTGGAACGGTGAAGCAAGGAGGCAATTATCGCAACTCTCCGGGATGAAGTGGGTACAAGAGCTAACGTGGCTGAGCAGTGAATTTCAGCAGCAGCAGAAAAAAAAAAATGGATCGTGCACAGCTGCAGGGGTTACTGCTGGAGACTGTATCAGAAAGAAGAAAAATGGATATTGCCTGCAGAGGGACTCGGCACTTTATTGGGCTTCCAGGAGAAGTCGGCTCCAGCGTACGCAGGAATTTCTGAGGAGATGATTTTCCGGCTACTTTAGATTCACTGCAAACAGGTTTCAAGTGATAAAATTCTTTGGGGGATATGGGTTATAATGAATGATCCATTTTAGAAGAGGAAACAAATAGTGGGATGTTGCAATGTTTTAGCAGTGAGAAAGCCATTGTTTCCAGATTTGTATTAATGATACGGAGTAGAAGGAGAATGGCGAGATGACAGCGTTTGTAAATGAGGGAAGTGATCAAAGATCAGCGGCAGTCCCAGGAGGAAGGGTGAGAGCAGTCGGAAAATACTAAATTTCAGCTCCGATTCTCACATATCCCTTAGGATATTTTATAAATTTATTTTTTCCCCAAAGAGTTTGCTGGGCACCTCAGCTGGAGACAGTGCATTAAGCCTCCATACCTCTGTTATTTGGCCAGCAGTTAATACAGCTTCAGCTGCTAATATGGATGAGCCTGGAGTCAGGAGAGCCTGAGACCTGTGAGCGACGGCCACCTGACATTATTCCAAGATTCCTGTCGTGAGCACAGCTCTCGCCACGTGAACGAGCCTGGATATTACTCACAACTTGTAAGAACAAAGTAATAGTATTTGAACTGCATTTTCCAAACACAGCCACAGGTACTGTGCTTTGAAAGGAAAAATTTCCTGTCAGGAGGCATTTATATGAGGCATCAGGAAAAAGAAATTATCTGCTCTGGAGATATAGATCTGTAGGCAAAAAGATGCAAAGTAGGAAATCCCAAAACACACAAAAAATTATGTTGCTTGACTAACATAATATTTCTTGCATGATAATAATTATAAACAGACGCACCATTTGATGGTTTACAGATTTGTTTCTCTTCTTTACTTAGTTCAGCTAAAATTTGCAAAGTATTTCCCTTCATTTGTGGAATAATTGACTTGTTCTTATGACATCCCCAGGCTTATGATCCAAAGCTGAGTGCGATCTTTCAGTCGAAGCCGGATGTCTCCCTGAAACAAGCACTGGGATTTCATCGCATCTTGCTGGGTTTGGTACAAAAATTACTGTTGGATGTAATCACCTGGGATGTGCAGAAAATGATGCCAGATGAGTGGAGGGATGACTTGCACCCATTACATCCACTGAAACAAGAAACCCGGTGGCTCTCCCCTTTACACAGTGTCTGTAGGGGTGCCAAAACCAGAAGTTTTGGAGATACAAATGTTTCAAGGAACTGCATGTCAGGGAACAGCATGAGAAGGCATTCCGTTCCCAGAGCTGTGAAGGTCAAAACCCAGAAATTTTGAAGAGACAAATGTTTTCAAGAACTGTATGTCAGGGAACAGCACGAGAAGTCTTTCCATTTCCAAAGCTGTGCAGGCTCTTTGGAGAGCCCTGCTCTGCTGTGACTGTTGGTCAGGGTCCCTGTACTTCCTTTCCTTTACCTGCTCCCACCACCACCTCATCTTCTCCATTTAAAGATAATTTCTGCTGTTGATGTGTTCTTTAGGTGAGTTTGCTGACTTGTTTTGCTAGGCTGTTTGATGCAGTGGGATGCCTTGCCGCAACATCAGCTTTGCCACAGCTGGGCTTTGCCACTGGGTTCCTCCCCAGGCAAAGCCCTTGTGTGTTCTTTGTCAGCCCCTGACACCTGTGATGCTTTCCTCTAGTTCAGGTGAGGATGCACATGTGCTCCCAACTCTCCCTCCTCTCCATCAGCCCTTCTGTGTTCTCCTTGCAAGAGCATGGACCTGGAGGAGGGCTCTCCTGTACCATGGAGTGAGCAACCTGTCTCACCTCTGAAGGCACAGGTAGCTGCCCCACTTCTCAGGAGTTCATGTGACACAGAATACCTGTCTGTATATACAAACTGAGTCACCTTCTGCCTGCAGTTGCAGTCCTTGTCAGACGTTGTTTCAAGCATTATCCTTGGCAATACTGTCTCGTTCAGCTCAGCCTCTTCTCCCCAGTGACCATGCACTGTGGTTTCCCATCTTTTATCAGAGTGGACAGCTCTGTACTTAAAACCTGCCTTTGTTTTTGCTGCTTTGTGTTTTGTTGGACATTTTCTGGTGGGGAAATTGTTTTCCCCCTGGACCACGCTCCTTCACGCTGCCAGTTTGGTCTGTGCCTCCTCACTGCCTGGTTTTCCCAAGGAGCTGGTCCCTCTTGTGTGTTTCGAAAATTTGCAAAAAATATTCACTGGGAATCAGATACTAAGATATTAAATAGAGTTAGAAGAGAAGATATTAGTGGCATAATCCCTTTTATTATATTCCCTACAGATCTTAAGTATAAATATTTCCAGTGTTGTACAAGTGCTATCTTAAATCATTCAATCACTCTCTATAGGATGCAGCTCACTCAACAGCAAAGCTTTGTCCTGTTTCCAACCTCTCCTCAACAGGCAACACAGGATTGATCCATCGTATTCTCTGTTTTCTCTTGTGCTTCCATTTTCCATCCTTCTTGGCCTTGTACTTTTTCCCCAGCAGGGCAACTGGTAAGCAACCAGTATCTCACTGTGATTATTTGACTCCATTAATTTAGTCTTTGCCTGTAATCAGGTGCAAATCCAACCACTTGCAGAGTGTCAAGAGTTTTTTTTTTTGTATGGGTGACGCACCATGGATGATTGGGGCCAGGCTCCCTTGGACATCTTGTCCGGTTCTGTCAGCAAAGTTACACCAGGGAAAGGTTTGACACATGCTGTAAAAACTAAACCTTGACCCAGCCATGATCAAATGAGAGCAAGGCAGCTGTTTAAAATGCCTGATGGTGAATTCAGATTAAACCATTTCAATATTGACTGAAATACTTAATTTTATCAGCACTGGCTACTATGAACATATTTTCCTCTCAGTTACAAGCGGTGGGATTACCCAGCTCAGAGGTCACTAAGTGGACTCTCCATCCTTAGCTCCTCTCTGAGGACAGGGCTGGGAGAAAGGGTGATCCTTCACATGGGTCATCATCCCTGGGTCCTCACGCCTCTGCCCTTGAACACCAGGGAAAGATGAACCAGATTGCAATTGGCTGGTGATCTGGTTTTCAACCCAGTGGTTCTGGCCGGAGGATGTTGGACTGTGTGGCCAGAAGCCAATGAGCTGCCAGCAAAGTATTTGCACGATAACACATCTAACATCTTTTGGCTGACAAACAGCATTATATGTGCCCAGGAGAAAGCAGAGCATTGCTTCAATTCACTGTGTTACATATATCTCTATCGATATAGATATCTATCTATCTATATATCTGTATCCAAAAATGTAAACTCCTTTTGGTGGTGATGTTTTCCAAGCTATTGTCCAAGGCAAAGCCAATGCCCCCGGGACCTGTCTTGAGAAGGGGAAGGCACTCCGTCTCAACTACTGCTGCCTGATCAACTTGCTGACACCAGAGTCCCTAAAAAATTGGCTTAGCAGCGGGCAGTATCCGAGCCAAAAACTGGCAGATCAGCAGCTGCTGGAAGCAGACACTCCTTCGCAAGTTCTGGTCCTCTCTGGTGTCACCCAAGCTGCTTTCCTGACTTTGTAGCAACGGCTTTTTGTTAATTAGGTCACGCGTGGCCCTGTGTGCGAAGTGCTACACGATCCAGCAGGAACAGTGTTTTGTGCCGGTGTGTCTTTTCACTCTGTTAAGTCTCGCATTTTCTTTGCTCTCCAGGTTATGCTGACACGGAAGGAGGGACTTGGAGAGGGGAGATTAACCTTTCGCTGGCCACGATTCGTTCCCTCTTATCGCGGAGGATTTGGCAACCCACCCCCCTCCCACCCAACCTATCTGTCTGAATTGCTGAAAGCATAATGCTCCCATATGAGAGATAAGTAAGCGAGCTCTCTTTCTTTTCCGTAGGGATGAACTATAGTGTATGCAGATTATTAGGGGAAGAAAATAATATCAGAGAAAGGTGGCTTTCTTAAAAGGCATCGGTAGCATTAGTGTCATGTGTGAAGCACCCATTTGTGACAACTGTACAGACCTTTCAATGGAAAATTGTGCTGTGCTACCTTTTAAAGTATGAAATGCTAATTTTGGATTTGCAGTTTTTGAACTGGAGGGCTGCATTTTGCATGGAATTTTGTTTAATTTCCCAGTGAAAAAAGGCATTTGAAACACAACTGCCTACAGCCAACTGTCAACAAAAATCAACTGTAATAACACGCGGCCTGTCACTGATTTATGTGGTGATGTGGTAATTCTCTCAATTTAGCTGGATATTTCTTCTTCATACCAAATAGCTGAAAGTCTTGCTAGACATTTATGAATATCGGGAGGTACTATTAGGATGATAATGGGGCAAGATTAAAGAGGTGTTCACTAGTTCAAAGTGCCAGTTAAAGAGACAGGGAATCGAGAGGTGTAGATATATATGGCCCATTGGTATAAGTGAACTTTATATTCTCAGAGTTGCTTAAGATTTGGGAGACGGCATATTGAGATCCATCTGCCATGAGAGCATCTTTCTAAAGGGAGACTGGGGGAAACAGCTCCACACATTCTTTTTTTTTTTTTTCCCCCCTAAAAAAATATGCTTTTCTTTAGCAGGGGGTGAGTTGAAAATCTTAGGTATCGAAACTGGAGCAAATGATTTATGGGTGATGCTTTGGCAAGCAGGGTGCTGGGAATTTTCCCACCTTTTCTCCAAAGGTTTGAGCCTTAGACATGGTCATTTTGCAGCAAGCTGTGTCTCAGCCAGGACTGAAGAGTAAGACACCACACTCTGCATATTACAGCTAAGAAAAGTAATTGGCCTCTCATAAAGAGCTAGAACTAATGCAGACAAAACGATACTGCAAGACTTGAGCTGCAAATAAAGAGACAAGTTTGTGTTTTACAAAAATGTATAATTTACCAGGCATTTCATTATGCTGTATAAAAAGGCAAAAATGATAATTGAAAATAAATGTGGCTGCCTAGCTACAGTATATGCTGCCAGCGTTACTGGAAATAGAAGTGCTTTCTTGCTGAAGAGAGTTAAAATTTTCATACAACTTCTGTCTGCAGACTTGTGTAATGTATCTTGTTAAATTTGTTTCAGTTTGGGTATTTGTTAGAGAGAAGCAGGCAAAATGTGAGGCTCTGTCTGCGTATTTATATATCAAGGGGGTTGTACAATTCTATTAATTATTAGCAGTATCTTCTGCAGATGCACACATCTGTGGGCTCTGAGAGAGGATTCATGTTGCTGAGTTTGTTTCAGAGCGGGCAAAGCACATTGGTTGCCTTCAAGGTTGCCAAAGATATTCCATTGCAAGCTCCTGTATTACAGGGAACGTGGTTACAAATGTAAATATACCAAAGTAACTTTGTTGGGTCATTTTTCCCCTGAAGCAAAGGGAACCGTGAACTGCCATTTTATTTTGGCAGCATACAAAGATGGGGCTACTTGGGGATGCTGAGAATTACTGGAGGGGGAGAAGACAGGTCTGGGAATTGTCATTGCTTCTGCTCTGACAGCTTCTTTCAAGAGGAAGTTGCCACAAACACGGTGTCCATCTGTGTCCCAATGCAGCAGTCCTGGTGCTTTGCACACCCAACATGGGAAAATCTCTCCCAAGGGAGTTTTGGGGAAAAAGCTCTCTCCTGAATTAAGATTTTTTTCTTCCAAGCTCTTCAGTTTCTCAGCAGAGAGAGCTGCAAATGGCTCCAGGTTCACTTCACAGTGTGTGCTCGTGCCCTGCAGCAGCAAAAGGCTGGGCAGGTCACCCAAGGTATGAGTGAAACTACTGAGTTTCCATTAGCTGTGGGATTAAGCTGAAAAAGAAAAAGTAAGAGGCCTTCCCTTGACCAAAGGAGGCTTGACATCACCAGAGTGGCTTTAGAGGCTGGGGAGGTGGGGTGAGAGAAACAGTAAATGAAATGGGTTGCTGTTGGGATTCCCATTCCCCAGTTCCCCCACCAGGGTGGCAACACAGTGGGCAGAGTGCTGGAAAATGAACTATTCAGAAGAAAGGCCATACTTTTGCATATTTGTTTAGATACACTGTTTAAAATTATCATTTTTCCTTCTTTCTTTCCATTTGGGTTCTTTTTTATCTATAGGCTCGGCTGGGCCGCATTGTTCAGACAGTCGTGGTTGTGTTTGGATGGGTCAGGCCCTGTGAATTCACTTAGCCTTGAAGCAAAAAACTCATCACGAATAATAAAAGAAAGGAAAATAATGCCTGAGACAGAATGACTTCAAAAATGATTAATATCTATTCTTTCCCTCATAATTTGCCTCCAGACTTTTCCCTTTTCAAAATAGCTTGCCATTAGCAGTTGAACTTTCAATAGTCAGTACTTTGATGGAACTGGTTCTCTGAAGCCAAAGGGAACATTATTATTATTATTATTATTATTATTATTATTATTTTATGAAACCAAGGTTCATTTTGAGAAGTTCAAAGCCCTAGATGAATATGGAAAGGACCAAGTCCTGCCCTCAACCACATCCAGCTTGTTCAAATTGGCCACTTGAAACACAGCGATGTTTGCCAGAGAGATACTGAAATTCTTGAGACTGTAGATGTGTAAACACCACCGTCAATTCCCATCCAATAACCACTGACAGAAGAGCTGGTCCTGTGCAGAGCAGCACCGAGGGGATTTGCAATTATGAAGGAATGGGATATATCAGGGATGCAACTGACTGCCACTAAGTAGCTCAGCAACTCTCAGGGGCCTCCACTCAGGCTCCCAACGCCTCGTCTCAGGCAGGAGATTTTCTTTCTTCAAAGGCTTTTATTAAAAACCAGTTCAGGTAAATGCTGACAATAAGCAAGCAAACCTGTTGAGCCCCGAGTCCACAACTTGCCAGGCAACAGGATGCTTCTCCGTGACATTTAGGAGAGCTAACAGCTGAAGAAAATATTGCATGTTTTACCCTTTCTACTTAAAATAACACCAAAAAAAAGTGCTGCTCTTGCAATTACATTTAAGGCTATTTTCAGCAGGCTGTCCCCACCTCTGTCCCTGGAATCTTCCAGCTACCTCCTGTTACAGGAAATTTTTTCACTAGTGCCCTAGCCAGGACTTTGAAATTACCTAGAGCAGCTTTATCTACCCCAGAAGGAGATCCACACCAGAAATTAGGGTCAACTGAGTCAGGGCTCCTGGCAGGTGTGGAGTGATTACAGCCAATGAGCTGAAGGGAGTTAATTAATGTATCCCAAACACCTGTGGAGCTGTTTCCACCATAGTCTGAGCTTCAGTTAGCTCCTGGTGCAGGCAGCTTTACAGTGTGCTGCTCCACGTTCCCTCGGAGCAGCTCCATCCAGCCACATGGATCTCCTCGTCCTGGGCCACCCTGAGCTTCATGTAAGTCTTTCTATTGTTCTTAAAGTCTTACAGTGTTGCAGCGTGGCAGAGCTTCAGGGGTTTTTGAGGTGATAAACAGAGAAAGTTTGATGATTGTTTGGCCTGAAGTTGCTCCTTTCTGTGGCAGTTGCAAGATGGAGTAGCTGCTTGATGTGAAAAATGATGATTTTGTCTTTCTCTGGTGAGATCCTGATTATTTTTCATTTAATTTTTTTTAAGCCCTCCTCTCTGTATTTACCCCCCATTCCATAATTCTGCTTTGTTGGCATGTTTAACCTTCAGACACCTGTATGCATGTATTGCCTTTCTTGTGAGCCTTGCCCTAGCTGATCATCCGGAGAGAGCATCAAGATTTTATGGGAATTGGTGCTTCTTAAGTCAGACTTCTTTGATTTTCTGTCAAAATAGCAGATGATGATTTTGTTTGTAATGGTCAGGTGTGCCAGTTCTGTGAGCATTATGGTCTTTGCAGTACATGAAGTCAGAATTGTTACAGGCTTTAGTCAGGCAATGCTCCTGTTGAGTCTGCGGATTTTACCCCTGGTTAAAACAGGGATTGCCCCAAGCTTCCACTTCATCCTTTCCCTGGTCTCCGAGGAGGGTTGGGAGAACAAAAGGTGCATCTTTATTTTTCACTGCCAGAGTTTCAGAGAACCTCGTCAGTGTTAACAAGGCACAGCTGGCCCTCGTTTAAACCCTCAGGGGTAAAGGGTGGCAGTGAAGTCCCGAGAAGCTACCAGAACCTTCCGGGCCCTTCCAATCAGGCTCTGGATTAATTAATCATCTCCACCTGTGCTAGAGGTGGAAGAAAGCCTTTCAGTGTCTGCCAGGGGATAAAGCTCCTTTTGCTGCCCACTGAAAGCATGGCAACCTCAGCTTAAATGGCTGAACCTGTGTCAGGTGCTCCATTTTGGAGACTTTAAGGCTCAGGGGAGGAAGGCTTATGTGGCAAACCCCCCTGATTTCAGGGGTGGAGCAGGCTGGATTTTAAGACATAAAAATGCACTTGTGTATTACCTGCAGAGATAATTGAATGTATAGGCCCGTTCCCAATAGGTACACCTGTGCTGCCTCCCTGGCATGCATAAGTATTCCCTGCATGCCTGTGTGTTCTCTGCAAGCTACACTACACATTAATAAGACAATCCATATATTGCATTAGGACATACCGTATGCAGACAATGCTCCAGGTACTGATTTTTTTTTTTGTGTAAATCCTGAAATATGGCTGATATGGTCCACTGCAAAATGAACCTATATTGGAAATGGCAAAATTGTAATGTAAAATATACTGGGGTCAGTGGGGTGTGATGTTTTTTGCATACATTTTTTCTCCCTTGACCCATGCCATTCTCCTGCATATCGGGGGAAAAAAAGCTTCATCTCGCACAGAAATGTGATGTCCTTTACTGCCAGAGGCTGTTGCTGTTTTAAATGAGGAAAAAGCACAATGCATGAAGAAGGAAAATTAAAGCATATTCATTTTGGAAATTAGATACGGTGTCAGGAGACTCTCTGGAAATAGCAGGGTTTGAATGGAGCACCAGACTACAAGACAGTTCACTGAACTTTTGACCACTATTTATACTATGGGAGCTTTTGAAATGGGAAGACAGCGAAGTATTTTATAGCTGTTTAATAGTGGATTGTGGTTTTTACTAGACATTTATCTTCCCTCTGAGTGTATATAAGATAAGTAAACATTATGTGGTGTAATTGCGTTACGTTGGGAGCGCTTTAATTTAGGGTTGGTTTATGTTCCCTGTTTGTGGTACGTCTCATCCCCAGCAGCAGAGCCGCCCGCTGCTGTGAGGGGGTGCAGTTACCACCTGAATGCCTGACTCCATCCCAGGATCTAACGTGCAACTGAGGCCGCTCCTGGGATCTAAGGGTTGCTTTTGCTGTTCGCGTTGGGCAAAAATTTAAGTCTCAGGCATCAGTGGCTGTGGCCCTGGACTGTTTGGGAAGCTCAAGTAACTTCTAGCTCCAGGCCTGACTTAATTTCTCTCGCGTTTCTGGGTAGTGAAACTCATTTTAACCTCCTGTATGGCTTCAGTCCCTCTTTAGCATTCCAAGTATGCCGAGCAATGTACTCTTCCAGGGTTGGCAGCGGTCTCATTACAATTGTAACGATGCATCACTGGGCAGACATGCATGAATGAAACACTGTTTGCAAAACCAAAAATGTGTTTGGGGTATTTTTAGGTCCTATTAACTTGGCCTGTTGTTCAGGGAAATAACATGGAAAGATCAGAATTTTGGTGTAATCTGAGAAAGTGTGGTCTCGGTGTAGTCGAGACTCTTTTTCCCTTCTCCCTTTTCTTTCTGTCTACATAAATTTAGCTTCAGGTGGCATGGGGAGTGTTGCACCATGGCTCTGGATCTTACAGGGACCAGTCATCAGAGAGGGAAGTACTCTGGGGAAGGAGCTGCCACCATCAAACCAGCTATCTGCTGTAGCTGAGGACTCAAATGGAATCATGCTGTACTGTGATAGATGCACATGGTGCTATTTTCCTTTTCTTATTCCTCTTGGAGACAATTATAAAATGGATCTGTTATTGCTTAATACTGAGAAGCAAGCCATAAAGCCTTTTTTCTTTTTTTAATGTGATATTAGGGAAAGTCTAAGCTGATGGGCACCTGTTGTGTAGTCCCTTTGTCTTTTGTCAGTTAGCCTTTCATATAGTTTAGCCTATGTGGGAAAGAAAAAAAGAGATTTTCCTTCTGCCATGGAAGATGCTTTTCTTCCTTGGACCAGAAGCTCCTCTCCTATCACTAGCCAGTAACAACCCTTCTGTTCATCCTTATGTCAAAGCCACACTACTGAGCTAATAGAGATCGCTGACAATTAGAGATGAGCTGAAATGATTTGGCAAACTCCGGGTGCTTGTGAACCTGAGGGTGTTCTCGGATCCCTTGGAGCCTGCCGGGTGCATTGCCAGCCGTGCGCTTCCCACGTCCCCCGTCCTAATGGGGAGAGCAGTTGGGACGTGGAGTCCAGCTGGGCCCGGAGGTTGGAGGAGAAGGAGAGGGGGAGTCTATCAAGATACATCTCCTCCCCACTGAGAGATGCATCTCTTCCCTGCTTCCCTTCTTGGCTGCTCTCTGTTGCTTCTTCTTGCCAAGATGTCCCAGGCACTGTCAGGTTTCTTCTCCCTGTGGGAGATGGATGTGACAAGATCCCAGGAGGGCTCTCTGTCTTTTGCCTGTGAATAGCTAGATGGTCCATGGCTGGAGAGACAGTGTCACTGGAATAGACAAGAGACAGTGCATAGGATAATGTTTTAAAAGGAATACGAATTCCCTATCAGTGTACACCTCCTCAGCTGTTTGGTTTGTTGCCTCCTTTTTGTAATGGTTACTCATTTTACTTTATTTTTCTCTAGACTTCTAAAGTATTTCTTTCTGGTTGCTTTCCAGTCACCCAAGACAATATCATTAAATATCACGAGATCCTATTTGTGCTAAAACTTTATAGGACAAGTAGTAATTCCAGATGTTTTCCTTACTGTTTATTCAGTGTGAAACTGCTTGAATGTAACAACTCGAAGCAATACCTCAAGTAACCATTGGTAAAAAAGCAAACCTACATTAGCATACCCCCAAAAACGTCTCAAAAGAAAGAGTATGTCATGGGATGGTCTTCCATGGGAAAAGTGTTTGGCTGATGGCTGAGCTGTGACCAGCAGCTTGGCATCAGTAGCATGATTTCCACCTTGAAAGACTGAGTTTACCTTTTATGCTCGTTCAGTCCCAAGTAGCTATTTGTGGTAGTGTGGAGAGAAGCTGCTTCCCCAGCCTCATTAGGGAGCTGTGCTGCAGGAAAATTGCTCAGGGAATTTTTGTACATCATTTGAATCCCGTGAAACTGAAATGAAGAGGTGTATTTTCATTATTTTATTTTACTTTTTTCAAGGCTCCAGGGTCTCTTTCACCAGAGTGTGGAAATTTGTACCTCAGCGTTCCCGTCTGCCAGTGTGTCTGATATTTGTGGAGGACTTTGGGAGTGTCTTAGCCTGAAGTCCAGTAAATCTTTTAACCTGCACCATGTGCAAACTCCTGTCTATTGAACAGTAGTGGTAAAGTGCAACAGGTGGCCAAACCCTAGAAACTAGCAAATTTCAATTTGCATTTTGGAGGCGTATGAAATGCATCTGCCTGGGCTCTAGAAACGCAGAGAGGGACCATGCCGACAGTTAGATCTTTATCCTTCATGACTGCACATGCTTTTCTGTAGGAAAACATACAAACCCACACCAGAGCGAAGGCACAAAGGCGATGAAACAAAAAACCCAAATGACTTGGCCCCGTCGTTTGCATTGTAGGCCGTGCGGACACATTAGACACAAATTCTTTTTGTGCGTGAAGAGATAACAGATCCACATTAATTTCAGAGCTGATTGCTGTTCTTTATTAATAGAAATGTAATGTAGTGCCAACGCCAAGCCCTGCCAGCCTTTCCTTTTCATCTTCTCTTTCAAACATAGACAGCGTCGGAGGTCTGGTCGGAGCATCCCTGCTCCCTGTTTGTTTCAGAGCTGCTTGTTAAGCTGAGGGACAGTAGTGGCACCTTATCGTGGCTGAGGTGACGGTGTCTTGTCAGCAAACACTGTAAATATCACTTGGAAATTTTTTTTTTGAGGCTGAAAATAGTTTCCGTGGAATAATGCTAGTTTAATATAGTTTCATAAATTGAAAATAATTGAATGAATGACAGTAAATCTGTGAATAATTTGCAAATTGAAGCAGTGATAAAATTTGTCAAATAATGTGTTTTCTATTAATAGTTTACTCTGCTCTGTATAGCTACCGAGCTGTCTTGGTTCTCCATTTCTTTTTTGAGGAAAAGCTGGATTCTTTTTATTATTTTTGTTATTTTCTTAACACTAAGCCTTTTTTTTCTTTCTTTCCCCTTATTCCAAGGACCATTGTTTACTTTTGAAGCAGATGAAAGATGAATTCAGATTACGTTCTGACATTACAATGAAATTGTCAATAGAAATCAATGACTTGTCACATGATGAGTTAGGGGCTATAAGACAGCCTAACAGTGTCCCTACATCTTCAGCCTCCTTCATTGTGCTGCCCTCCTTGGGAGCCAAGTGAGTGTACTGTTATAGAAGGGTGTTGTCGTTGTTAAGGGAATAGTTATGGAGTTTAATAAACCTGGGAGCCCCAGAAAGAGATGGTCCTATGCAGAAATTATTATTATTATTAAATTTAAAAAACCCCAACAAACCCAAAGAACACAATTCATAACAAGACACAGGAACAATTTATTCTCTCTCCATGGATTAGAGGGGTGGTACTTGGAGCAGCTTGTTAAACAGAAGTGCTTGGCCCCTGGCCTTGCACTGCTGTTTAATGATCCACTCTTCATGTGCCACCTCTCTAATCCATGGAGAGATAGGTACAAATTGTATCTATAATGTTATATTACTTAACAGTATAATGTATTATAAATCATAGAATTGCATCCCTGCCTTGTAATTGGTGAGATGTGTTGCATGAGAAATCCCCTAATTCAATATAAAGTGGTTGCTCTTATGCATAACTACCTCTCTGGATCAAACCAATTCAGCCCAGAAGTGGTGAGGGGAAAGTTAAAGCTTTCATAATTAAAAAAAAAAAAAAAAGGGAAAAATATGACTTTGCATGGCTTTATGGGCCCCTCATTGGCTTTATAGGCTCCTGCCCTCCAACGATGGTTTAACAGTCCCCTGCTCTCCAGGAGCTTCTCTCTGCAGCAGGAACTGGTGTGCAGTGTGTCCTGCCTCTTCCTGGAGGATGCCTCCCTGCATGCCAGTCCACTTGCACCAGGAATTATCCTGACTTCTGGTGGTGGATCTTCCCCTCTGCCAGAGGGAAGGAAAAATGGGAGACTTGAGCAGCTGTGCCCCCAGCCCCGTTTGCGGTGCTCATCTCGGTGGTGTTGGAGCACTCCTGCAGGTGAGATCCAGACTAAGACCCATGTTTTATTAAACCCAATGTCTTGTCCTTCTGTAGTGACCAGGAACAACCACAGCTTCAAGGAAGTATCAAAAATATCCTTATTATGTAACACTTTGTCAGCAAAAGAAGTGTTTTTCCTGACCCTGATAGTAATCCACTAAAGTCCTAAAGTAGGTTGAGTGATGGGCTGTCTGATTTATTCCATGAAGTTGCAACTACAGATGTGTCTCCCCCCACCCAGTAAATAACTAACCTTTCTTTAATAAATAATAAATAAACCCTGGAGCTAGTCTGGACAAACTATGCTTAATTAAAGCCTGTGGCACTAAAAGAAGTTACCTCTCTTTTTAATTAGAAAATGCACTTGTGGCAGAAAAAAAGGAAAATTTAGGAGTAAGAGTTTGTTAAAGTGTGTGACAGGAGTGGGCCTTAATGAAGGCAAAGAAAGAAACCCTTATTTTGGTTTTAACAAAGCTTGGCTTTGAGATTAAGGGCTCTGGGTGATGGGTCCCTGCACCCCAGCCACAGGTGCTATCAGGGCTCCTGGCATTGACCTCACTGGACAAGATCCTGTTGGTCTCATATGGATTCCAAAAGTGCTGGAGACCAGCAGTCAGACAGGTATCCAATCTCTTCAAGCCTCTTGGAGGCAAGAAGTCTGGAAACCCAAGACAAATAGTAATTATTATTATTATTTTTTTTCTCTAATTAGCTCATTTTGGGCTAATCCATAAATATTTAGGAAACCTCATCACAGTCTTTCTGCAGTATTTCACCCATAAGAAAAAATCTGTTCGGCTTAAAACAAAGAAGGAAATAAACTCTTTATACCTTCTAATGACTTAAGATGGTGCAAATTTGCATTGGGACTGGGGGGAATGGTCGGTCTCATTTTAGGAGGAAGTGATGTGGGGTATGCTGCTGAAGCAAGGCACCTGTTCTGCCCTGGATTACTGACTCAGAAAAGTTACTTCACGTCTTTTGCTACTTCATTTTAAATGGGAAAGCAAATATTCCCCCTCTCTGTGAAGGGAGGTGGAAGGTTGTTTCTCCCCAGTTTTACATGAAGCACACTTCAGGTCCTACCGTTTATTAGGTCTTTTGGGAAAATGGGAAAGAGCTGAACTGTTTGTGTTGAAAGTTTGTTTTGCTTGGCAGATAGTAAGTAGCGAGAACCCGACAGATGATACTTTTATTTGCAAACAAGGCAAGTGTTTCCTTCTGAATCTGAAACTTGCAGAAAGGCAGGGAATGCACAAAATTGATGTTCGTCCCTGCAAGAGGCCTAAAATCTCGATACACTCATTGCTTGTGCTTTGACTTTTTGCTTTTGAATTTATTTTGCTGAGGTGAAAAGATGCCACCAAAACCCCTAGAGAAATTTTCCAGCCTTTTTTTTTTTTTTAACCAGGTAAAACCATCAGAATAATGACGATACTTTTCAGAGCAATTAGACGAGACTGTTTTTCACCCAGGTTGTTATATTTGTTTGTGGTACCCTGGTTTCCTTCCCGCTCAAGTTGTTTTGCTTTTGCTGAGTGCCAGTCGTCCACAAAAGGAATGTTTTTATACATTTCCTTCTCGTCTCCTCTTCTTGGTTAGTTTTACCTGCTCTTACCAGTGAAAGCCTGGGGGTGGGGAAGAAGGAAAAAAAAAAATTGTTATGGTTTCTCTCTGAAAGCCCCAAATAATTGTGATAAGTGGGACAAAGTATTTTTCTCTCCTGTGCCCAGCTGTAGTCCCTCCATGCCCTCTTGAACTCCTTGGGGCACTGGATTTTCCTCCCCAAGGTGGGCAGGGGCTGGGATTCTGCGAGTGACCCCGAGCAGAAAGGGGCCTGCCTGGCAGAGTTGGGTCGTGCCATGGGGAGCAAAGAGCAGGATGAACAGAAAAAAAAAGGGGGAAAAAAAAAATGCTCCTTTCTCAGTGAGCTTTAATCAGTACTCACATCATACATTTGTAAAAACGACTGCCTAACGGGGGGAAAAAAATCTATTTCTCCGGCAGCACACGCTTACTCTTAAATCAATCCAACACAGTAGGGCACTTATTTTTTCCTTCTGACTTTTCTATTTATTTGCTTTCTGTGACAACAAACTTGCTTTTTTCCTCGACTGAGTGCTTTGCCTCCCTCCTTTCTGTGGGATTATTGTGACTGGGGTATAAACACCGACTCATTTTGTGGAGTGTTTTTATATGCGTGCCTGCGTGAAAATTGGATGTAATGATTTGGGGGATTAAAGGTACGGTCAGAAACTTTTTAATATGGTATGAAATACTTGCACGGAGCGCAGCTTTTTCTGACCCTCCAGGACCTCCATACTGAACATACAATAGCAATAAATCCTGGAGCAGATTCAGCAATTTCCCCATAGTAATGTGTCCATTGGAGTTTCAAATAACCCAGAGAGGCTTGAAACATTTGGATATTCCAGTCCGTATCCCATC
The DNA here is from genome assembly GCF_001715985.3 of Manacus vitellinus. Taxonomy (NCBI): domain Eukaryota; kingdom Metazoa; phylum Chordata; class Aves; order Passeriformes; family Pipridae; genus Manacus; species Manacus vitellinus. The sequence goes on from NW_021940526.1 coordinate 4,940,031, forward strand.
TGTATGTAGAAAGTTGATGGCAGGGCAGCATCCTGAACTTTGACTCCTTGTAAAAGTTTAAATTGCTGCCCTGCTGGGCTGAGTGAATACTAATTACTTTGTCTCTTACAATACGTCCAGACTACTTATTTAAAAAAAAAATAAATCCCTGAAGACACAGCTTTTGCATGCCAAATATATTGCACTCAACAAAACACGCACAAAATAGTGGGCCTGTTTGCATACAGCCAATGCCACTGCAAATTTAGGGTTTAGCAGCCTTGAAGAATAATTTCAGTTTTTCATGTGAAAACTGGTTGATGAGGCCAAGCAGTGCTGGCTTGGGCACTGCCCACAGTGGCAGCTGCGACACACAAAAGCTGTGTGGGTTTCTCCAAGGACCTCAGAGCATGTCCCCCAAACAAAGATTGTCTCGAGACTGAATCTTGTGTATGCCTGAAACGAGCAGAGTTCCTTGCAAGCAATTAGGAGGCTTTTCTGGGCTCATAACAGGGCAGGCATTAGAGGTACGGTCAAAATAAGGCCAAAGCTGTAACCCATGGAAGTGGAGTTTGGAAGGGTGTGTGTCTTCCTGGAGATGCTCAAAATCTTTGCTGCTGGACTGCCAGAGTCTAATAATTATTAACAATTCTGTAATAACAATATTAATTACCAGGGAAGCCGAAGTTCGCCAATGGCTGTTTGGCTCCTTTCAGCAATCATTAAGCACAATTAAAAGATCAGAACTGATGAGCTCCTGGCAGTGATGCTCTACATAGGGGACACTCCTTGCACCACTGCTGCAGAGCAAGGAGCTGTGGGCAAGCGTGGCTGTTTATGAAGTTAAGGCTGAAAATGTGGCATCAGTTTGTCCTGAAGGGAATAAAGGAAAAAAAAATAAAATTCCTGAAAAATAATGGAGCTTATGAGTAGGGATGGACAAATCACCCTGGGAAGTGAGAATCTAAATGGTAGCCCCAGAATCTAAGTGGTAGCCCCTGCCCCCCTGCTCTGCCCATGCCAGAGTGCAAGCTCACTGCCCATGCCAGTGTGCAAGCTCACTCAAGTGCACCTAAAAGCTGCTTGTTGGCTACTTGGACTTTGCACTGGACCAAAAGCCAACACCCTAAAATTTTCCTGAGCTTTGGTGGAGCACACAGGGATTGTGGTCCCGCTTATTCTCTCATGGACCTTGAATTAACTAGAAAGTGGTGTCATGTTGTGGTGTTTTTTCCTCATGTGCAAAAAGCAAACTTGTTTATTGTCAGCCAGGATAAGCTTGTCCTGCAGCTGGGATTTATCTGTCACCCCGGGGAGTGCTGGGGATGCTAAGATTTGGGGAGGGACTGTGGGTTTCAGCCCACGATAAATACTTTTAATAGAAGATGATCTCCCAGACACTGGGCTGGGAGAGCTGCGTGGCTCAGAACTAATTTCAAATGTTGTATCCGAGTCCTACTCCCTTGCAAAGACAGCCCTGGAAATATGCTCTAACATGTACCAACTGCAGGGAGTTAAAGACAAAGGTAGGGAAAAGAATATTGGGATGTCCCAGGCTGGAAGGTGTTTGTACTCTGGGTGATGCTGTGGTCCCCTCAAAGACCCTTGGAAACGCCCTTGCCCTGGTTTCAAAGCAGTCAAGTCTTTATGTTGCCCTGTGGCCCTCCCAGGATCGTGTGAGGGGATGGGCAGGTGCACTGCTGGCCCTGCACACAGGGCCAAGGGAGTATTTTGGAAATAGGTTAAACGAAAGACATTCCTAACATGCTACCCACCAAATGTCTCTATGAAAAGAAATGTCTTTTATGGATGGAAGCAGCCTGCAAATAATTAATTGGAGTGAGGGGGGACAGAATTAAAGAATTTCATAATATTTCAGACTCAGAAAAAGTGTCACCAAATCAACAAACAGAGTATTCATTAGGAAAAATTTGCTTAATTTCAGACCAGGGATGTGGAAGTGCCGTGAGAGTTGTTCTGAGGGAATTTTCAGCCCAATCAGAAATGAGAGAGGACCACAATTATTATGGGAGTCTGTTCTTCTGAGAACGCCAACCCAGTTTTGCAGACCCAAGAGGTCTGAACAATCTCAAATCAGGTCTGGCTGTACAACTGTTCCTCTCACCGCTGTCTGTGCCGAGCGAGACGTGAGGTTTCTCGTTACTGTTTTCAAAATCTGCGTGGTGTTTAACCTTTGAGACTCTCCTTAACAGAGAGGGGGGAAGAAGGTTTATTAGGGCTACCTGTGTTGAGGAAAGGCGTTAAAATCCTACCTGCAAGTCAAACTCGACTCCAGAAAGTTGACTGGGTTTGCTGAAATAGGTCTGACACGGGGCAGGGCTGTGGGATTTTGGGAGTGTTGTGTACTGAGAGGACTCGCTGCTGCTCGGGCCAGGATTCAGCTGGTTACAGATGTGCAAAGTGCACATCTGGGCATTGTGTGAAGAGCCACAATGAAAATAATTGGACCACAGGCCGCAGCTCCTCCCTGGAGGAGCTTGCGAGAGGTCACCCTGTAGCTTTTCCCACTGATGAGCAGTCCCAAATACCAAGCTGGCAAATGCTTTTTTGGATGCCTCCTCCTCAAGAAGCAGCAGCACAAGGATGCACAGACACCGAGCAGGTCCTGATTGCTTGTCAACCAGGGCTGATTCAGTAAGGGACCCGCAGCGCAGGCAGCGGCGTGGTGGCACTGGAATTAACAACTCGGTGTTTTAGATTACTCCCTGGATTTATTACCTTCTGGGAAAAGAAGTTATTTCTAGACCCTCTGCCAACTCTCAATTTCTAGTAAATGAGAATATACTAGTTCTGGGACTTAGGATGCTTTATGAAAGGAGGGGGGGGGAAAAAAGAAATGATGAAGGGAAAATGATTTTGATCTGAGACAGAAATTCAGACAAAGGATTACCCGTGTTGTTTGAACAGACAGTGCATAAACATTACCTTATATTAGAAGGAACAGAGACTTGCAACATCCAGGAAACTACTTTATTCACAAAATAAAACTAGGCCCATTTCTGCTTATTCAAATACCACCCACAACTTTCTGGGGAAAGATCATATGCAGAGCATATTTGGAAACATTATTAGGAATGCATAAAGTACAGTATTAGTCAATTTTATATGCTCAGTTGCATGAAATCTGTGTGTTTAAAAAATATAATAATTTGCATTTCATGGCTTTTGATAACCTCAGGAGTGCACTTGAAATTCAGCACATGCCCACAGCACCTCCCAGCTCACCCCATTTTTAACTGAAGACCAATGGTTTCTATTAAGGGATCAGGCAGGGACTCTGACAAGCCAGTCAATAACTATGTGAGGTTACTTCATTAATGCTATAATGGCTGATAGAGTGAGAGGCAAAAAACAGGTTCCTGACAGCAGCAAATGAAAATGATAGAGATTCCTGAAGCAACGCGCCTTTCCTTTGTCATTGTCTTTTGCTTGGCTTATTCAAAATGTGGCATTTATGTATTCAGCCTTGATGAATGTTGCAGGCTTTAAGTACTTTTTCCATCTCTAATGCAGTGCCGATTGCACATTGTTCTTTCTTCCTCTCCCTCTCTTTTTTTTTTTTGCCTCCCCTCCTTTTTTTTTTTTTTCCCCTCCTATAACCTCTGCTGTCAAGGCATTGCGGGCTGAAGGGTTGCAGGCACCGGCTAAATAGCTTTTTTGCTGTAAACGGTGAGGGTGACGGGACGATGTATCATGAGCGCCGGCGGGGTCACGCGGCGAGTGGGTGGCAGAGGCTGGAGCTGCAGCGAGGTGGTGCAGGAGGCCCAGCCCCGCTGCTCCCCTCGGGGAGCAGGTCTTCAGGCACAAAAAGGCGGTGACCCACCACCTCACGTGTTACCGGGGTGGTTTAGGGGGACCCCGCTGGTGTTCGGGGAAGCTCGTTGCCAAAGGGCCCCATAGTGAGTGGTGGTTCTTCCGCAGGGCAAAGCAAGAGCTCCCAGATCTGCGGCATCCCAAATCTGCTGGGGTGTCCCCTCTGGCAGCTGTCCCAGGGTGGTCCCCAAAGGGGTGCCGCATTTCTGGTGTTCCCCCAGAGTAGAGGCATGTGTGGAATTTGAACACTGGGATAATGGGGCTGGATAATTTGGCTTCTTTAAAGGTTTGTGAGTATTGCATCTAAATGCCCATATTGCAGTTGGAAACATGATACTTTTGCAGTTTGCTTTCACTCTTATTCCCTTTCATTTAACTGTTTACGGTATTGCACGTTTTATTTTTGGTCACAGGTCCTTTCTAGAAATTGGGTTTTTTTTAGGACAGATAGACCAGAGGGTCAAGGCAAATCTGGCCCAAGGCTCGCCCCTTGCAGAACCCAACACCTTCATGTTTGTGCTGTGGAAAAAAAGCTGCAAATTTATCCCTGGCCAGTCCTTTAAAAGGCAGTGCTAAAGGTGAAACACAAACTTGTCAAAGTCACCATACAATGAGTTAAAAAAATATTTTTTTTAATTGTTCCCTTCTCATAATTATTCCAGATATCTCAGCCATATGTTGAGTATTTTTGTTAAAAATAATCTGTTCCTTTCATAGGGTGTTTGTGACACCTGGTAAATACCTTCCCATCCCCTGATTTTCTATTCAAGGCAATTCTTTATTTGCCTAAAACCAGTTTGTTTAAAGCCAGCTTCTGAAGATACTGAGGCTTAATTCAGTGCAGTGTTTAGGCATGTGCTTATCTTTAAATAGTCCCCCAGCAGTCACGTTGCAGAGGCAATATTAGACACATGCCTAACTCTCTGCTGACTTGAGCCTAAAAGGCCTAAATATCCAAATAATTAGATTAATTTGTGGCTTGATAGTGGAAGACTTTTGGCCTAGGAAATGAGAATGCAAAAAGTATGTAAAGCAGTTGCAGATGTGTATTTCCCAGCTAACTTGGAAGAGACCGCGAGGCAAAATGTTGATACTGGGCGTGCAAGTATGTCTGAACATTAAAGTACTTTAAGCTTCTTTAAGAAGCAGCTTGGGTATGAACCAAAGCTCGGGTTTAAATTGTTTCCGCAGCAGAAGCAGAGAGGCTCAGAGCTTGCATTATTTATTTTTTTAAAGGCACTGGTAACTTCAGGGATTTTCCCATGTTTATGGTTTAACAAGGAGAGAGCCAAGCGTGCTGTGGTTAATGACATAAGCATTAAAAAAGAAGGATGAGGGAGATCCGGGCTCACAAACCTCTTTGGGGGTTTTGGGGCAGCCAAATGACCCCCTCAGCAAAGAGGGTGGCCACTGCTTCCACCAGATTTTCTCTGTGAGCTCTCTGGCAAGGACTGCTGCTCTCCATGGGGAAGGTCTCCAGGAGAAAGTCCTTGGGCATTGCTACAATCCCTGTGATAGCAACTTAAAATCACCCAGATTCTGAGGGTGGCACAAGCTGCTTGTTTCCAGTGGCATAGGAGGACCTGGTGCACAGAGAAGGGCACTGGTGTTTGTAGCAGGGGTGGTCATGCAAAGTACGTTTGCCTCTCTCTGCGGGCTGGAAAGGGAAGCCTAGTTTGGATACATAACTTTTTTTCAGGTGTGTGGTTTAACAAGTCATAAAACCTCCCTTGAGGTGGAAAAGCCTATGTTCATCCATATATAGCAAAACGATTTTCCCTCTTAACTAGCCGAGTTCTGGGTAATTCCCACCTATTTGTTGAAACAAAGCTGTGTAGAAACCACCAACCTCTTCCAAGAGGAAGGAAATCTCACTCACCTGGCAAATGTTTGAAGTGGCCCAAGTTTCCAGCCAAATACTCATCTATTTGGGGTTTGCTAAATGCGCTGTGTGTGTCTGTGTAAACCGATGTCAGTCTGTCCCACTGTGGGATGTTAGAAGAATTCCAAAATAGGGTTTTCTCACACAATGTCCATCATTTGACTCGGTCTCTGGTTGCATATGTTGTTTCAGTGTGTCCCTGTTGCTCCTCATGCAACTAATTCCTCAGTCTGCATTCAGCCCTAAATTATTCCAGCTTCTTCCAGGCACTCAGCACCTCTCTTCCCCAGCCTGTTTCCCAGATGGGAAAGGCTCTGATCCCTCCTGGTGCAGCCAGAACAGGCTTGGCATGTCTCCATCACTGCAAATAATGGAGTTGTGGCAATCCCTCAGGACTTGAGTGATCCCAACGCTTCCTGCTTTGGAGTTGGGATCTAGGACTGTCCTTGGATGAAAGCTGCCTTCTAGGGGAGGACTTGTTCGTAAAGGGTAGTTGTGCAAGCAAATTTTACCCTCCATTAGGATAAATCACCCTGGAGAGGCAGCTCTGGGAGGTACAATTTGTACCTCTCTGCACAGGCAGAGGAGTGAGTTGAGTGAGGAAGCTGCCAGGCTTTGGTTCCTCAATGGGAGACCACCCGGATGCTTTTCCACCAGGGAACAAGGGGAAAGGGACAGTCATTTTGCACACTCCAGTTTACCAAGTTGCGTTTTGGGGTCCTAATGATCTGGGAAGGGGGTTTATGGGTGATCCAGCACTTCCTGCCCTGCTCCTGTAGGGTGGGACTGTATCCCTGGGCTGGACTGTGGGTGGGAAAAGTGCTGGGCCTGGGCGACAAACTTCCTTCACTAAAAATTGCTAGAAGTCCTTTCTGTTGCATTTTTAATTGATATCTGGATGTAAAATCTGGCTATTTTGAAAGGTAGCAGGGATCCACAAGTTAACAGTAATCTAGCATGCTTTTATGTGCAGAGTTGGATGGTGACAGTCAAGTTTTCTTGATTTTTTTTTTTTAAGGTTGCTCAGGAGTATCTAGAAAATGCTTTTCTCCAAATCTGACAGGAAACATTACACCTATTTTACCAGTTCACGTTCACAGAATGCGCTGAGCACAAAGGAGGGCGTTTAATGAACTTAATGAATCCATCAATTAAAGAAAATTCATCTGCTTTTGCATGATGTGCTTGTTAATTCAAGGCCAAATTCTATTCATCCCAGCCCAGTAGTCCCTATCAGATATAGCATCAAAATATAATATCAATTGTTGCATGTGGTTTGTTTTTTAAAAAGTGATACTAAGTGAAAAGCGTTAATGCCTGTACTGCACAGAGATGTGCTAAATGCTTTCACAAAAATGTGCTTTTTTAAAGACTCTTCTGCCAATTTGCCTGCGTTTATCATTTACTCTTTTAAACAAAAGTTAGAGAAATTATTGCTAGCAAACAAGAATCTATCTTAGACAAACACAATCTGTCCTCAAAGATCCAGTTTGTCGTGCCGATAGTCTCATTGGCTGTGATTTGTATATTAAAAAGATTTTAATTGCCCAGGTAAGTGCCTGCACCTGCTAAGACATTGAATATTAGAGCACTTTATTCTAATCTCTTATAATATAGGGCACACTTCACCCATAAAATTATTCTCTGCACAATTACAGCTCGGTTTTGCTGAGGTAGAAAGTGCAACTTAACAGTTTGCTTTTGCTCATTATTATTAAAATCATGCAAATGAGGATCATTAGGTAAGAGTTGTGTAGTTAACCACTCAACAGCCTGGTCACTGCTTTTCTTTTCCACTACAAACAACTACAGGGATGGAGATGTGCTGTCTTGCAGCTCAGGCTGTACTGGGGTGGCCACTGAATTTTAGGAGGTTGGAATCCCTTCCAGTTTCCCTGGGTGTTACACAATCCTGACTCACACACATCTCTCTGGAAGAACAGCACTACATTTCCTGTCTCACTTCTGCATCTCTGGTATTGTCCTGATTCTTTCTGTGCTGCTCAGTGTCTTGGTTTGTCTATTCAGATGTCCCTGAAGTTGCCCAAAAGTCTCTGGAAAAGGGAGTTTTGTGTAACATTGCCATCCATTTTGTGTGAGCTGCTTGGTTTTCTCATACATCATATTTCCATTTAACTGGGAAAGCTGTGATTTCAAAACAGGGAGATTTGTTCTGAATTGGAACAAAAGCACAAAGTTCAAAATTGCCTGTGAAAAATACATTTCTAGGACATGCTCTTTTGAATTAGTCAAAATGTTCTAGTTCAATAAATCAGAAGGTTTCATTCCAATTTTGTACCTCTTTTGTAATTAGGGATATAATGTAAAGTAACAGTTCAGAACAACTTTTTCTTTTACAGTGAATAATTGACTCTCTCTGTTCCAATGAAATTTAATTTTAGAGTTTATTCTTACCAAAATACCGTGGTTCAATTTTGTTCTACGGGAAAGTCTATCAAAACATGCTGGCTCCTGCCCCAAGTTCTTATCTGACAAAGTGGCATTTCCTGATGGAGAATGTTCTATCCCAGCTGCTTTGGCCAGCTCTTGCCTACCTCCCCAAATCTCCAAGCAAAACAAGGTTATTAATTACTCTCCTTATTATTCCCTGTCAATGTGAGGGGGTCACACAGCAGCTGTAAATGTAAAGGGTCTGAAAATAGGAGTAAATATCTTCAGCCAGCTGCTCGCCAAAGTGGTGAAATCCACCCTCAGCAGAGCTGGCTGCTTGACTTCTTTAGGACAAAAAAAATTCCATATGTCTCCTCTGAGGAGTTTGGATAGACAAGAAAGTTTCTAGTGTATGTGTAAGAGGAATTATCTGGGATATTTTAAGTGGAAAGAGTAATGGGATGAAACTGAGCTAAGGAAAACTTAAAGCCACAGACAAAAAAAACCCACACAGGCTCATGGTCTGTGCACTGGTCTCTCGAGAGATCTAGGAAAGCCATGCCATGCTGGCCGGTGGAAACTGCAGTGGGAATAGACTAAAGGAAAATATTTTAGTTGTCAGCAGGATAGACAAGGTGCCCTGTGGGACTTTTATAGTGATTCAAGGAGTATTTGTTTCCATGTTTTGTTTTCTAATTGACCAAAACATATACAGCAGTCTCTCACAGGACTGTGCTGAGCCAAAACTCCTGCTGAAGTCAGATGAAGAACTTTTGAGCCAACCCTGTTGGAAAATGTCCACGGGTGAAACTGTAGGAGGTATGAAGCTCAAGAAATTCCCACCAAAAATGCTCATTTTGCTGTACATCCTCCCTGCAGGGGACGTGTGTGTAATTAGCAATTGCTTTCAGTAAATGGCTCTCTGATCATGATGACAATCCAATTTGGAGGAAATTATTGTAAAAACACGATTTATGGCTGGGCCCTCACACTGACAAGTGCCTCGCTGGTGGAACACCTCTGCTTCCAGCCCAGCATTTGCCAGACATCGTATAAAATGTTGAGGCCTCCGGCAGCGTGGTGGGGAGGGAAGGGCCCTCTTGAAGATGTCTGATCTTCCACACCGTGACATTCCGTGGGTCATGGAATGACCCGTTTGTGCTTGGTCTCAGTGGATACAGCCCAGGAAGAGACCTCTTAAAAACAACTCTCATTCTGCTCTTTTGTTTTGTTCCTCTCACTTAGAGTAATATTGTCTCTTGATGTGCTGCTGATGTAAAGCCCTTACTGTTAGATGTCCCACGGGGGAAATCCTTTTTCCTTCTCACCAGCTGGAGTGTTTGGGCTTGGTATAACTGAGGATGGAAATCCTTCCATTTACTCCATTCTTTGTGAAACTTTACTACTTCTTCGGGCCCACATGGTCTCTCCACTCTCCCTGATCCTCAGAGAATGATCCTTGAATCCTGTGCTGATCATCAGTCTCTCCTGCTTGTCTCTTGTTCCGTGTGTCACCAAGGACACTTGTCCTTGTCCTGCTCTTTCCAGGCCCTTGATGGTTGTACACAAACACAAAAGCAGCTTGACACTCTTGCAAAGCTGCCAAAGAGGGGTTCTGACCACCTTGGTGTTGAATTTTAGCCCTCTCAGGTCTAAAATTGCTGTGTCACTGAGTGCCCAAAGTAAGGAGAACACCCTGGAACTTTATGCTATTTTATTACTATTATTATTATTATTATTATTATTATTATTATTATTATTATTATTATTTTCAACAAGATCATTATCTGCAACGACATTCATACCTTGTGCATCAAATCTTCAGGCACAACAACTCCTTGCCATACAGGCTGCTTCCCTCTTGGTTCATTTTCTAAGTCATAAATATTACAAATTGTGGAGAAATTCTATAAACAAAGAGGTTCATATCTGAACTCATCAGGACAATGCTATGTTTATATAAACTGCTACTTGTGGTGAGGGGGTATATGGCATTTTTTATTGCTGGCAGAGGACATATTCAAATAAACATAGGGAAAATAAAATGAGCTCGATAAAATTGGGATGCCCCTAGCAATCGGAGTTTCACTTTAAAATAACAATAATAATTGAAGCTCCATTGTGCTCACCTGAACTGCAATTGCTTCCATGGGCCTCCTCCTGCTTTGAGGAGGAGTCTGACCCTGGCGCAGTTGCCTCTTTCTTTGGAGTCTCAGCAAGTCCTGCTTGTAAACGAGCACAGAAACTGTGATGGTTTTGCTTCCCATCAGGACCAAGCACAGGAGAGGCGCATCGGCAAGGCCGGTGCGTGCCGGGGGAAGGCAGGAGCCAGGCAATTTGTGTGGAAAGTCAGAAGCAAATCGCAAATGTCAGAAGTTTCTTATTTTGTGCAACTCTGTGGTGGGTGAGGAGTCATCCCAGCGCAGAGTGAGCATCTCAGGAGTGAGCTGGAGCATCACCCCCCACTGCTGGACAGGCTGTCCTGTGCCAGGATCTGGCTCCATGGGGCTGCTGCCTCCTGGCTTTGCCTGCTGACCTCGGTGCTTTTACCTGGAGTAACCACACGTGCATTTATCACACAACTTTATGAACAGTGAAGGTTTATTACATTGCACTTAAACCTCGTTTAACCTTTCCTCAGGAAGCAATACTCTAAAGTGGGATTGCAGGAGTTTGCAAAATCCTGAGAGCCGCTTCCCGAGCGGGGTGCACGCAAGCTCCGCCTGAGACAAAATGCAGGTGCAAACCCCCCACGTCTGTTGCCTTCATATTTCTGCTGTGAGGAGGAATACTGCAGCCTGGGAAGGATTTATCAGAAGATGTACCTTTAGATTTTTTTATTTTGTTTTATTTTTTTTATTTTCTAATTTAATCTCTGGCTCAAAAAATACGTCTCCGTTCATCTCCCTCTTCCAGGGTGGCACTCGCAATCCTGACACCCCTCTGTGCAGTTGGCCTTGGGGGAGTCCTCAGGCCCAAAGACCTCCTGTGAGCTGTCACGCTGCTCAAAAAGCTCTTCTCCTGGAGGGAAAAGGGAGAAATAGAAAACTAGAGCTGAGTAGTACAGAGAGCTTCCTGGCAGGAGCAGTCCCCCAGGGGAGCTAATGCAAATCCCGTCACTTGGGATGGTAAAAACTTGAGTGAATGAAGTTCCAACCTAAAGATAGCAGGGAAGCATCCTTCACAGGTGAAAAGGGACTTGGGAGACTCCCAAGCTGGGTGGTGTGTTTCCAAGTATAGTTTCAAGGATTTACATTCATGCTCTGGGTGGGCCCTCAGTGTGTAAAATGTTTATGCCACTTGGGAATGGGAAAACATGATGAAAAAGGTCCAAGAGATGATCAACAGTGTTTAGTGAAATTAAGAAAATTCTGGCAGAGAAAAGAAGCTTTGAGCATCTCACACCCAGTATCCCCTCCACTTCCTTGAACATCTTCTTCCGTGGAAGCTTTTAAGCACAAAGGTTCCTCAACGTCATCAATGAAGACATTTCTCCTTAGAAAGTCAGAGCCCCTGCTAGAAGCAGCCAAAAATAAACACGTCTTCCGAGTCGGTGGCAAATGTTAGCAGAGGTTGATATCAATGATTTTCCGTAGGTTGGGGAATGAGTGGAGGAGTTGTGGGAGTGGCTGTATTGAAGGTGCTTGGGCCAGAGAGTGCTGCTTGCAAGGCAAGCTGAGGATTAAATCAATAATTTACCTAGTGGTACAACTGTGATGGGTTGAGTCTTCCCAAGTCAACTTAGAGGTAAGCAAGTATGTGCCATAACAGCGTGTTTTTGAACCACAGGATAGAGGCTTAATTGATTTGCTCTTTATTCTTTTCAAAAGACAGCTGAATGTCAAAGGTCTTTCTTTTGTGAAGTACTGGAAAACCCGTTGTCAAACAACCTCTACTCATTTAATAATTTATCCCATTTTGTAAAAGAAAGGCAGCTGACACGCACTAAATCTAGTCCATGTTTAAATTACTGCATTGAACAATAATAAGAGGAATGAATAATCTAGTACATCTATTTAAAATTAAACATATATGAAACTGTTTTTCCAAATGATCACCAAGGGCTATAGTTTAAAGGCAGGACAGAAGCCACGTGCAGAATGAAAATGCCGAGCAGTAGTTTGCAAGTGGCAGCAGAATTATTTATTCTATTTTTTCTATACATAAGGAATAGAGCTAAATGAACAATGTTTAAGCATGTCAGAATTTCATCAATTTTGCATGAGCATTCACAAATATCCTGGTGGGGGTAATTGCTTGCAAATACATTTAAACTAATGATATGTTATATCCTTACTTGATATAAAACTATTAAAAGATACGTTATTGCATTTGACAATGCCATGAAGCTGGGTCAAAGCTTAATGACAGATTTCTGCATTTGTAAATTAAGATACACTCTGCTGGAAGCAAATATTTTGTAAAAATAAAAGCCATCTACTACGAAAGTTTGATCATTGATCTAAGGTTGCTCTTTGGTTTCTCCAACCACTGGGCTTGCAAAACTAAAGGGAAGGGGGATTCCATTGCAGAGGCAACCCTGGAAATCCAGTGTGGCTGTTCCCTATGCAACAGGAGAAACAAGGCTTGTCAAAGATGCTGTGTGTTTTTAGCAGTCTGATTGGAGGCTTCAAGGGTGAAGCCTATGGATCAGCTGGTGAGAGTGCCTGGGTTTCCTGAGGGAAGACTGAGATGGTTTATTCTATCTAGAGTTTTATTCTACTTTTTTTTAACCTGGGAAAAAGAAATTCAGAAAACCAGCACTGATGGCATCAAAAGACTCTGAGAAGTTAGTTTGAGGCTAGTGTGAGGAGTTTGCTATGGACTGGCTGTGTCCTCCATTGCTCAGATCCCTGTCAGAGGTGTCCCTGGCTGGTTCAGCGTGGCAGGAGTGTGCCACGGGGCAGCTCCGTGGGCGTCAGCTCTTCATTCGTTTTTTTCTTATGCGAGTGTGCAATCCATGTGGCACTTTGCTGGTGAGCAATTTCAGTTAGATTATCATAAATACGAAAGATGTCCACTGGATGCAGCCAGGCAGCCTTAACCAGGCAATGAAAAGGTCTTGGAGCCATGCAGGCACCTGGGAAATACTGTGTTGTCCCAAAAGAAGCCATAGGATGTTAGGACCATAAGAGAGGTACTGATAAACTTTTACTAATGGTTTCTGGGTAGTAACATTGTGATGATGTGCTCCATAATAGCAAAGAAAACATCTCCCCTGTGAGAGACAGTGCATCCCACAGAGATGCAGCCACACATTGCTGCTCTGTGCCCAGCAGCAAGTGGAGAGGCAACAGGAGTACTGATAAACCCTCCTTTGCCCCTTCCGAAAAGCTGCCCCAAACCATTGTGGTGGCAACATAAGCAAGTTCAGATGGGTCCTGGCCCGTGTTTGGGAGCTGACTCCACTGGTGGCGTTGTGGTGGAGGTTTTAGCATCTGCTCCGGGATGTTTTATGGCCCCGCTCGCAGCGCCTTTGCCGCAGCCCGTCCTCGCTCCATGGCAATACTGAAATATCCTTTCCCGTCGCCTCTCGCGCTCTTTCACTCTCTGAATTGCTCTGATTCCCAACATCATTGAGGATTATTATAACCTCCCTGCGTAACGTACTATAAATTTTATTATAAAGCACAAATTCTTTGGCTCCCAAGCCCCATCTTGCAGGGAGACAGCGCGCTGTAGTTCTTCCGCTCGCGGTAATGTGAGCAGAGAGCTAATGAAGGTCTTTATGTAAATTTTCCAGTTATCAGGTGAAATCTTCACATCGAAATCTGTCACATGTTATAAAAATTCTTTATGTTATCAAATGCTAATGATAACTCAGAACACAGAGCCCACGGAGGAGCTTTGAAATCCTTCATAAAAACTGCATTCGGCCCCGGCAACCGGAGCCTTGGATTTCTACTCCGACTACTCCAGTTTGTAATTAGCATAGTGCAGGCTTCTCTGCCCTCTGAAACCATAATGTTAATTACAAAAATTACACTGTGTTTAAAAGTGCAATTAAGAGACTGTGCTGCACAAAGGGAGCCGTGGAACCTCTTTGCACACTTTGAAGCCAGGTCACAACGCAGCCCATGAAAGAGAGTCCAAGGCTCGCTCCCTGCTAAAGGCTTGGGAAGATCATAGGGAGAGCTCAGCTAAAATGAGCTCCAGTGGGCTCTGCTCAGCCCTTAATGAATAATACTCTTCCTTGGGAGGGAAAGTGGAAAAAGGCGGAGGGTGGGGGGAGAATATTGAACTAATTAAGGACCCGATCCTGCAGAGGTTCCTGTGTCTGCTGGGGATGGCTGTTGCAGTGGGGAGTAAGTGCAGGATCAGGCCTTTGGAGGTCACGGTGCAATCGCAGCTGCGAGCAGCCTATGATTGTCTCAGTATTTACACAGCACCTGAAAGCAAAATAACCCGATGTTCCTTTGTGTCTTTGCTGTACTGAGTAACTTAGACAAAATTTAATCCTTCTGCCCTGGCCCTTGGCTGAGAGATTGTTCTGCCTGGCAGAGCTGGGGTGTCCCCTGTGGTTCAGGTGGTGCTGGTGCTGAGCACGGTGGTTGCCAGTCGAGGGAGCCCTTAGTCCTGCCCTTTTCAGCTCACAAAGGGGAGGAGAAGGGAGCTTCTAAATATTTGTGGAGGGGCAAGAGAAAGGTGGAAGGCTGAATTGCACAGTGCCAAATGTTGCATGAAAGACTTGGGAAAGCAATCACTAAAAGAAAATAGATTAATTTTTTTTTTTTTTGGCATTAAAAATCACTTAGTAATATGAACTTTGGTAGTCCCCTCCACCAAAGGCCTTCCAAGTGCCTTGCACAAGGTGTTAATTAATTAATTAAGACCCAGAGCACCCCTCTGTGGTCAGTATCTGCACACCAGCTTCTACAGAGAGAAACCGAGGCACAGCCGGCAGCCGAAGGGGGTTTGGGCAGCTGCACCCAGGGCAGGAGGGCCTGTGGGGCCCCATCTCTTCCCTCCACACCACCAGTATGTTGTTCTTGTACACGTGCCTGGCTGAAAAAAATCAGGCATCCCTGTGGCATTGACCGCTGGTGGGTGTTTTGAAGGAGGATGATGCGGGTAGCAAACACCCAGATCCCACTGTTGCAGCTCTCTGCCCCAGTTGAGTTCCAAGGCCACCCATGACCTCCACTGGCACAAACTGGGTGCTTGCAGTGCCACGTGTGGGGCAGGATCAGGGCACACCGGCATCTGAAGGCTGTCGGCCCGGTTCTGGTGCGAACTGCGAGCCGCTACCTTTATGTAGTCGCTCCTTGAATTTTCCAGTAACTTTTCCATACAGCCTCATGTAAAAAAACTTCAATAACTGTTCAATAAATCATCAACCTGACCTTTTCCAGTAAAAACGAGCACTGCCACGGGTGACGCCGAGTGTGTGTGTGTGGTGGGGGTGTGGGGGGAAGGCAAGGGGGAGCCCAGCTTTGCTGAGAAACTTCAGTGCAGCCGAGTGGCCTTGGGTTTATTTTGCTTTGGTGCCTGAAAAAGAAAAAAAAAATCCACTTTCCTTCTCTTTGCCTTCTACCTGCCCAACTGGTTATAGACCCAGACAGTTTACATATGTGATCCTTCCTATTTAGAAAATTAATGGTGTTTTCTGGCTCCAAATCACAGCTTGTGGTGCTCTGCAGGCGATGAAAAACTTGGCCAGCTTCAGCAGCAAAGCAGCCATTAGAAAATTAACCCTTGGTGGCAAAAGAGCAAAGGTACCCCAGCGAGGTCCACGAGAAGTGGCAGGCTGCAGCTTTCAGGTGTACCTACATATGTTAGCAATGTAAAACCAGCGCAGGCAGTCCCCCCGGAGAGTGCCCATCAAGCGTGTTTGTAGCTGGATACTGTGGAGAGGGCATGGCCATATCACTTGGCAGCGAGAGCGACCAATATGCCACGGTTTTCATTAGAGCACAGGAGAAGTGCTGAGTGGAGATTATGAATCAGAGATGCCTCTCTCAGCTCTACCTGGCTGCACAGCGCTTGGGCGGTTGCTCTTTGGTGCTGCCCCAATTCCCCACCGGTCCAGCCTTAGCTGTTCTCTCATCTCTCTGTTGTTTGTTGTTGGCAGCGGTGCCAGGGGAGTGGCAGTGGATATTGCAGAAAACCTAAAATATTTAAAAAAAAAAAAATAGGGGAGGTGGAGTTCATGCATCACTGCACACTTCTTTCTGTCTTTGAGGTGTGAACTCTTGAGTCTCAAAGGATGCGCCCCCAAACCCCGTGGGTTGTACCAGTGCTGCACATCACCCCTGTCCCAGGGAGCGGTCTGGAGATGTGTGAGCTGCTTGAGGGTTTTGCAAAGATCTTGAATTTCTGCACTCTGAAAGTTGTCATTTTGTACCAGGGGGTTCAGTGGGGCTTCCCCCACTTCCCTGAAGCAGAGAAAAATAAAATAACGTGGAGCATACAGAGGAGCAATAACACTGCAGGTCTGAGAGCCTCAATCATGTGCATCTCACATGGTGCAGCTCCCAGGTGAGCAGAGCAGGGGGAATTTGGACCCAACACCCTTCTGGGGATCCACAGGGTGCCCTGGAGCACTGCAGGGTGGCCATAGTGTGGGTTAGGGCTGTGCTGGCTCTAATTTGGAAGCAAATGAGGCAACACTGTTTGAGATGGCCTTGGGACAGGGTAAGCAGGAAGATGTTACGGTGACACTGGTGATGCTTTTCCTCCTGGTGAGCCGAGGAATCTCTACAGTGGGGTCTCTACAGTGGCATGTGGCTGGGGGATCATGCTGGCACCATCCCCTCAGGAGAGGCTTCATGGTGCTGTTCCACCCTGTCAGGAGGTGCAAAGGAGAAGGGCCACTATTTGGGTTTTCCTCTTGCTCGCTGGAGGACAAAGCATCTTTACTCCCCAGCCACTGCCCTTCCCACGTGCCTGCTTGCCCCTTGTCCTACAAGAATATTTTTATCATGGCCTGTTTTTTAAATAGAAAGGCATCAGGGCAGGCTGTGGCTGTCACTGCCCGCCTGCAGCAGAGAGTGAGGTGCCAGGACCGGTGGTCCTGTGTTGGATGCAACCAAAATGAAGCAAGCATTGCCTCTGCTACCCCTGGTCTCATGCACACTCATCCTGCAGTATTAAAGCTGGTTTTATCTTTAGGCTTTATGGTACCGGAAACCACGGCCGTTACTTTCGCTGCCTCTGACTTGGGGCTGTGTGGAGCTCAGTGAAATCAGTCTGTGCTCCTTCCTGCCGCCGCCTCCCCAAAACTGGGGGTAAATAACAGCAGAGCCTGAATCACTCCTCTCTAGTTTACTTTGACAAAAACGCCCTAAACCGAGGACTAACATGATTATAGATGATGCATTTTCAATTAGCCTTTGTTAACGCTATTAATAAGATTAATAACGTACCGTAAAAATGTCAATAAGCTTATCTCCATAATTTTTGGATCAGCCTTTTGGCTGGGAGCAGCGAGCCCTTCCCTGCGCAGCCTCGCCGGGCTCAGGAGCGAGGTTGCCGCAGTAGGGTTTGATTTCCAGAGAGCAGATAGGGCACGTTCCTGCTCTCCCTTTGGCAGCCGCTGCTGTAACGCTGCCTGTGGACCCAGGGCTTGCGCTCAAAGCGCTGGGGAAACTTGGCACAGCCAGCCCAGGACTTTGCAAAGTTGCTGCACAGCAAAATCTTCTCTAAAAAAAGCTCATTTTGTATTACCTGGGCTGGCGTCGGTGACCCCGTTATGAACCGAATGATAAATCGTGCGAGGAGCTTTGCTTTCCTTCTCTTCTTTAAAAACGTGCGACACAGCAGCGACCAGTGTTAATGTATAAAATTAATTGCCCCGGTGAGACATTTCTTCCCAAAAAGTAATAATAGTCAGGATTTAGCCTCGCGAATGTGAAAACCCTCTGGTATACTAATAAAATGAAAAGGTTTCGCAAAATAATATCCCAAATAATTGGGTTCCCTCTACCAAAGGACCCCATGTTGTTTCTCTTAAGCAATGTATAAAAAAAAATTGTGATTATTCCTTTGGACTTAATAAAACGTAATTGGAAAAAAAATCTTTAAAGGAAGCGTAAGGTAATCGCTTTCACTTTTCCCAATCAAATTGGTGTTGCTTTCACTCTTCCGTCCTCCTTGTAAGGTGAAGAAGTCTTTAATGCATTTGGATCATTCAAGAGGTAAAAAAAAAAAAAGGGGGGGGGAAGAAAAAAAGAAGCAAACCAGCTTTTTTCTCTATTTATTTACAAGTGGACTCACAGTGTTTATTTGTGGTGGTAATGCACCCACTGCAACTCCCTTTGGTTTGAAGGGCTGCCTGGTTCGGTGCTGGGGATTTTTAAAAAAAAATTTTGGGGGGTTCCTGACAGTTAGAGGAGGGGTTTTTGGTCTTGATAGTTTTTTTTTTAAATTTTTTTTTTTTTTTAAGGCGCGTTTGACCGTTCAAACTTTTCAACGGCCCCGGCTTGTAAATCCAGTGCCCGTCGCCCCCTCCTCCCGCTCCCCAGAAACTGCATGCTCCTACTGTGCTGCATTCATAATCAAATTAGTGTGCTGTGAATAGGTTAAAAAAACTGTTATCCAGCCGCTGCCACGAAAGATATTTTAGCCCACTCCCCACAAAGCCCTCCCTTCTCCGCTCCCCCCCTGCCTTTTTTTTTTTCCCCTCCCTACGTGAGACATAAAGACATCCACGCGGACAGAAAGATCTTTACCTTACTTCTCCTCTGCAATCTTAGCCTCTTTATTTATTCCCCCCACCCACCCAACATGAGAAAACAAAAGTAAATTCTCCCAGAAATGAGCTGCTGGTGAGAGAAAAAGGGGCGCTGGGGGGGGGTGGGAAGGCGGTGGGGCTGCTGTGCGAGAGATGCTATAGGGAGACAGCGCTGGAGATAGTTGTCCCAGCTACGAGATAAAAGCTACATTACATGAAATTAATGGAGGCTGTCTGAGACATACATGAATCACTGTTTCAACACTAAGAAACCAGCACAAAAGAATAAAGAAATCTGAGTACTAACTATATCTTCAAAGGTCTCCTATTTACCCAGCTATACCGGGTACTGACACAAGTGGGGGGAAAATATAAGAAAAAAGCACTGCTGTGATCGAATGAATGAGACCATATGAGCTATATTGGTGCCGTATGCATTCTATTTAGCTGATATCAAACACAGTTTAATGAAAGTTAAATAGTTTCTGAGGAGTGCATGAGCTGGAACAGATTAGATTCCACCGAGGGGTCTGTCAGCATATTGTTGCTCACATGTATTCCCTGCTCAGAGCTGCCACAATTCCAGCACTCCATTAGCAATACACAAAAGACTTATGCAGATAGCGGGCATAAGCACGTACCGCCATGTTGGGAAATAAAAAAAAAAAAAAAAAGAAAAGAAAAAAAGAGGGGAGGGAAAAAAAAAAAAGAGAGAGGAGAGGGAAAAAAAAAAAAAGCCCCCAGATGAAGGGTTTTGTTCGGCGCGTTCATCTGAAAATAGATCTCTGTAATTCGAAAGTGATAAGAATAGATGGAGAAAAGGAGAAGCAGGGGCTGTAAGAAAAATGAAATAAAATTTTAAAAAAAAAAAAAAAGAGGAGAAATATGTAAACTCCCTTAAAAGAACAGATATGGCACCAAGTATATAATGAGGTTTTGATCTTTCAGGGGACAATGACATGGGTGAATGCTGTGCCCTTTTGATCTCCAAGTTACATCTGGTCTTAAAGGCACAGCGGTTCCCGTGGCCTCTCTCCCCAGAAGTTGCAGTGGAAGATGCTTTTTGGAGAAGGAGGGGAAATTTCTTCCTGCAAAACAACATCTTTCAGGCTCCTCTGTCTTATTTTAAGATGCAGAATTCATCCCAGAAATACCACCGGACAGCCTGTGTGCCTGGTACAATCGCTGTCACAGAAAGTAACATGAATTGAGATTAATTTTTATCACTTCAGAGGATTTTTATTCCTCTCCCTGGGAAAAGAAAAAAAAAAATCCTCCTTCTCAGAGGTGTCTGTTTTAAAATTAGTAGTAGGATAAGGCTGGTGGGGGTATTTAGATATCAGATGGCAATTGCTCAGTGATTATTGCATTTTGATTTAATCTGACAGAACTGATCTTGCACCATGAAATCTGTATTTTCACAGGAAAATAGGAGTTGCCATACTGGAACAGACCATTTGTCCACCCAGTCCAGTGCTCTGCTCCAGCCTGGACCTGTCCATGGGGGTAACAAATCGCTCCTCCTGTACTTGCACCCTTGGCAATTATTTATTATTTATCATGGTGGCGGGAACAGTGTTTCTCCTTGCTCCTGACTGACAGTCCCTTTACACCCTACGGCACCAGTGTTTCTTTGCCCTGAAACTTTTTTTTTTTTTTTAATCCACCTGAGTGCAACCACAAATATTATTTCTGCCCACTGCAAACTCTTTTTGGAGCGTGGCAGGGACATTTCCATCCGCTCAGGTGCGGGAGGACAGGTGGTCCCCCCCATCCTCAACCCTTCTCCTTCCCTCCCCATCCACCTCTCCTCTAATGTGGTCAAAGGAAAGGGGGCACCAGCGAAAACACGATGATTTGTTCGGGTTTCTTTCTCTGCAGCTGGGAGCCTGCCTTATTAATATTATCTGGGCTGGGAGCGCGCAGTGTTTCCTCAGGCATCTCTTCTGAGTCATTTTATCATTATTCATAGGGATAAAAATGGCCCAAACCGAGGATGCTGAGGATCCATTTAGGGTTGCCTGTCAGATCCACTAAGGTAATTGGCTCCATTTCTTCATTCCCATTCTAAATTAAAATAATTTTATTAAGTGGTACAGTAGGTGTTTCACCTGTGTCACCAGCTGCCTGTTAGAGCCAGAAAGGGCTTTTCCACATTATTTCTGCCTGTTCCTATAACATTATGTCATCGTATTCTGTGGTACATCGTGTCAGGGGTTGCGCCGTCTCGTGTACTTAAGTCCAATGGTTACAAAAGGTAGGTCCAAGATGCCCTTTCCAGGGTGGGGGCAAAGTCAAATACACTTGAGTGTTCCAGCTCTGCTCACTGTTTCCCAGATAGAATTCACACAGCAGGAAAAATGACCGTATAACAGAGAGCAGGGTCCATGGTGGGATTGAAAACGTACTACGAACCAAAACGATGAACCAGTGGTACTGGTGAGGTTCCCAGCAGTAATATTTGGAGAGGAAGAGCTGATTTTAAAGCTGCACTACCTGGATCTGGGAGGAAAACACATGGGTGGGTCTCTGTGGAGGGGAAAATGTTTAACAGGACTGATCCCTGCAGGTAGCAGCTACTGGTGGTTCTGCTGCTGGTACTAATGTGGTGCTAAATATTAGGAGGCTGGACAAGTGTGCTTAGGGTTAGTTTTTTCTTCAGAGCAAGGTGGTTCTTCCTGGTAGGGATCTGCCTGGGGTCACCAATCACACTTTAAAGAAGTGGGAACTGAGACGAGGCTCGAAAGCACCATGTTGAAGGTGTTCAGTGTCAAAACAAGGAATTTGCCGCTCCCAGTTTCACGTTTGGAGCATCCAGCCACGTCAGTCAGGATGAGGTCTGTGTAACCAACAGTGGTGTTTGCATCTAGTGTTCAAATACAGCACGAAGCATCTCCAGACAGTGTCTTGGCAGTGAGAGCACAGGTGGATAAGTACACATTTGAGCATCCATCTGCATTAGACATCTTGGGGATGGATCCTCAGTGACTGAGATCCCTACATCCCATTGGGGCAGGGCAACCAGGAGCAGTTACAGAAGAAACATCAGAGAAAACTGCTGGTGGATATTTTATTTTAGCCTCCCCATAAACCACAAGCTACCAGTCAGGTGGAAGTTTCCACCAGCAGATAACACAAGCCATGCAGTGAGAAAAGGTCACTTTTCCAACGGGCAAAGTCGTTTCCGTCCAGAAAAAAGGTGCAGTTGCACAGTAACATTCCTTGTGGTTAGATATGGGAGGAGGGGGAGAAAAAAAGGCATGTTTGTTCAGTTTTCAGGGATCTTGCAACTGTTTTTCTTCAACCTGCAGGTGGCATTAGCACTAAAAATGGATTTTTCTTTCTTTCTTGAAAAGTGTTTAGCAATGAAAGGAAGAAAGCTGCGAGGGGATCTGTAGTAGGACGGCGTGCTTGGAGTTAGTCATGCTAACTGCAGATGGCATTTTTGCATGTTTTATAAGGCAGGGATATACAAATGTTTTAGCACTCTGAAATATAATATCTCCAGTTTCCGGAAGCAGGCGGGCTGGGAGGGCCACAGGAGCTGAGCTTACGCTAAATCTGTGCAACTGTGAATGAGTTTGTGCCGCACTCGGAGCCGCGCTCGCTGCCGGCAGCGCCGGGCTGGCACCTCTCCATCACGGTGCCACCTCTAACCAGGCAGCACCTTGAGCTGCCATCCCATCCCCAGCCCTCAGTTTCGGGTGTCCCACACTGCTGAGGAGGAGGTTATTGCAGGCCGAAGCCGATTCCCACTAAAGTCAATAGGATAACTCCCTCAGAGCCGGGTGGAGCAGGATCAAACCCTCCTGCACAGTGAGAAGTCTGGGGAAGTGCTGCAGACTTGGACAGTCTGGGCATGGGGGGCTGGAAATACTAATTAGTGCTGAAACAAGGCTTAGAATGTAAAAGGTTATTTCGCACCCCTCCCTTTTTTTTGGTGTGTGTGTGTGTGAGGAATGGGATCGAGCTCCCATTCTAAATTGTAAAATCCATTCCAAACCTTGACACTAACATCTCTACTTCCCCAAAACACCGAGTGCCCCATGGGGCACAATCCCAGTGCAGTTCCTTCCAGCAAGGCTGGAGCCTTGTTTCACCTTGTCCCAGTGGACTGAAAATGAGCCTTTTATGGCCATAGTCATTCGGATTTGAATTCCTGTCCAGGGAAAGTTCACTCAGGATGCACACAAAGAGCAAATATGGAAGAATGAAGCCTTGCAAAGGTGGAGCTGAGTCAGTCTTTATCCTGCTGCCCAACTTTTTGTCCAAGAGCATGACAACCTGGGGCAAGGCTGCCTTTGCTCACTGCTCTGTCTGTGGCAGTTCAGGTGGAACTACGTGTAATCAGCTTAGATCGCAAACCTCCTCACAATCCCCAAACTAAAAACATGGAATAAGCATCATAAGAAAACACAGGGGCTGCAGGCTCCACTGATATAAGTCCCTAGAAGAAAGCCAGGAGAGCTGGGAAGGACAAGAGTTGCAGCAAAATGTTACCAGAGAAAGAAACCATCAGCTGAGGGAGAACTGAGACCACAAAGCTCTCACCAGAGGCTGTGTGGAGATACATTTTTTTCCCTTTTTTTCTTTTTAGGCAAACCATTTTGTTATTGGAAAGTGCTAATTTGTGAAAGCAAAACAACTCCAGGCAAAGGGTGTGCTTTGACAAATTTCCCATATTGAGGAGGGGTGGGGAGAGGCATGAAAAAGAGGAGAAAATAAATGTAGAACGATTGCAATGTCATGGGGGGTAAGTGGTACATTTGAGACAGGGGCTAAATCACTGTTAAATCACTGCAGGCAGAATTGATGTGAGACTGGAGCACACTGAGAACTGGGCAGGGGCATAAACCTAATTGATTTGAGGCTGGAGCAGGGAGTTAATTGGGGGCCAGGGTGGAACAGTAACTAACGTAGTGCTGTGATAGCCAAAAGCATATCTCACTCTGCGCCGGCCGCGTCCGTTGTCCTGCCCGTGCCGGGTGTGAACGCCGCTGGCTGCTGGGGATCACCCCCATAGCTTAAACCATGATCCCATCCTTTGGGTTTGGAGGGGCTGGCCTTGTGCATTGGGAGAAGAGCTTGAGCACGTCTTGAGAGCTCACAGTTGCTCTCTGTCGTGATGGACCTCGGGAGAGAGACGCCGGCAGCGCTTGTCATCCCCAGCCTTGCTTTGACTGGGAAGGGGAGGAGCGATTGGCTGCCAGAACAATTATTGCAGCGGTCGTGGAAAAACGGGCACTTCCACAGGGGACTTCATTCCTCTCAGAGAAGCACCACACGTCCCCAAGGAAACCACCTAGACCAGGTCCACAGTTGTTGCTTCTTACAAATATTCCCCTTCCTTTTTTTTTTTTTTTTCTTTAAAGACTGTTGAATTGAGCACTCAAAATTTGAAAATGCAAAGATGAAGGTTGCCTGGGCAACTGCTTTGCACTGAATGAGGAAATGATCTTGTGAAACAAACATTAAGTGATCGTGTAATTAAAGACTGAATCAAAATTCCATTGTACCAGGAAGGAGCCTAAAATAAAGTTGACCATGCAACTTTCTGTTTGGCATTTCCTAAATTTTAAGAATTTGATCTCAATCAACTTTCTTTAATTTATGCAATCTTAGGGTTTTTTTTCTCCGAGGAAATTTATGGCATATTGATGTTTTGTGGCCAAGCTCACCTCTAGCCGCAATCCAAGTTTCAGCCCAGGAGCTGTAGAATCCCAGATTCCCAAACGCCTACCACTGGGACAGAGGGTACAACTTTCATCTGCTGCCCTTTGAGGAGCGACAGCTTAGGGAACAACGTGACTTTTTGGTTTGTTATTATGTACAGTTTGTCATGCTGTGTCAGATGGGCACTGAATTTATTCTACATCAGATGCACCAAAGGAAGATGCAAGGAATTAGTACACAGATTTAGAACAGTCTGTCCACAAGAAGACTTCACCCAAGCCACTAGTAGTGAGAGGTTGTTTTAAACCCTCGGGAAGAATTTTTATTTCCCTTCCAAACCCAACTTTTTGTTTATTTTTTTGGCAATGGTTTTGGTTTTGGATTTCACCCTTTCACCCTTTCCATTACCCACTGTGTCAGAGGAATGTGGTGACTCAGTATTCCTGAGGTTTGCTTCAAGCTCTGGGGCACGAGTGTGGTCCAAAACAATTGTTAGCAGTCAGCCACCAACAGGACAAGCAAAGGCCTCGAAACTGCGGCATTAAATGCCACTTGGTTAAGAAAAACTTCAAAGTGATGTCCAGTTCTGTGTAATGCACAAATCCTTCTGAATAATACCTCCCATTTTGTTCCTCTTGCAAAACCACAGTGGCATCTTCTGATGCATTACAGCGTACTTGCCATTTCAAACCCGTATTTAAGACTTTGCATCAGCAAACTCCTCTCTCTAATTCATCTGGAAACACACACACACATTTTTAGCTTGCACGTTTTTTAGCTTACTAAGTGATAGTTGCGCAGGGCTCTGCCATTCTCTTGCTATTTTCAAGGGCAAGAAATGTCCGTACACGCAGCATGTGCTGGGGCCTGGCTTTTATTATTATAATTGTTATTGTACTTAGCTATCTGTCAATGCAGAGCTTCAATTTGACACAAATTATCTCCGCAGTGGTGCGTTCCTACCGTGAGAGATGCTCTCACGCCTCCCAGCTCCAAACATGAAGGCAAAAGACTAGTTTTAACCTTCTCCCATCTGCACCCAGTCTATTTTTGCCTAATGATCTCACTTATTTTTTTTAATGTTCTTTTTTCTTTTTTTTTCCTTGTAAATCCCAGGATATGCAAATAGTTCCTAGGAATTATAACTGGAAGTACAGTGATAGGGAAGTTTTTAACTTGTATTTATAGAACTGATTATGGGGTTGGGGCACCTCAGTTCTCATCTGCCTTTCCAGAGAGATTCAAAGGGAGCGCTTGCCCATGACTGCTTGGCTGGTTTCTCTCAGTAACTCTTTCCTCCCATCAGTCAGGTAGTCTTTGTCAATGCAGACTCTTGTTTCTTGTAGTGTGTGCCACCATTATCATAGAATCACGGTATGGTTTGGGTTGGAAGGGACCTTAAAGACCACCTACTTCCAACCCCCTGCCTTGAGCACGGACACCATATGACTGTGGATCAGAAAAGTTCTCTAGTGTCTAGAGATATCTGTTTTCTCAGTTTGTTTTGCATAACGGTAGCTGTGTTAATTTTTTAATCTTTATGATCATTGTATGATTTCTCCCCCTATAGTCAGTGTTTGTGCTGGCAGCAATGGCAGAAGTTGATGCTGTTTTGGGATAAAGGGGCTAGAAGAGCTATTCCACCTCTTCCCTTGTGTATGCTGATGAGCACAAATAGTGCCTGTTTCTAAGGAGAGGAGACTCCATGTCTGTTGAATTCAGCTTTGTACTGCTTTCATTTTTCCAGGATAGGTTGGGAAGTTCATTCAAAGTTCTTCCTTTACTGTGGGACATCCCTGACATTTTCCCATTGACACAGACCAACTGGTGTGATTCAGTGACCTTCTACACCAGTTCTTCAGCTGGATTCTGTTCCTGCTTCCTCACCCAGCCTGCCCCACCATCATGTCCTCGTCCAACTCCACTGTTTTGCTGCCACCAGCTGACTCCAAGTCTCCTTGCTTGGCCAGGCACAGGGTCTCTCTCTCTCTTTTTTTTTTTTAGTTATTATTATTCATACAAGTGTTTTTATCTCATGACTTTGCCCAAACAGTCTTACTCTTCCACTCATCATTTAGCATTAGCTCCTCACTGCAGAGTCTGTGTCCACCCAAGCAAGACCAGCTGTAACCCGTCTTTCCCATCCCGTATTTCAATTTTGCTTGACCTGTTATCCCATGAATTTCTTTCCATCCTCACAGTCTTCCTCACGTGTCCTCTTCTCCCCCCATTAAACGAAGTTGTTTCTGTTTCTGTGTTGCTCAGACCTGGAGATACCCAGGGAAAACCAATTCCTGTTGTTCTCTGCGAGGCCCTTCTTCCAGCAGCTGGAGGCTGCAGCTACAGAAAAAGTCTGGTTTGAGTTTGGCAAAGTTATAAGCACATGAAACAGTCTCTTATAATGGGAAGTGTCATACAACCTTAGTAATAGACAGTGCCATCAGCCCCACCTATAATATGTATGTGAGTGTGTGTAAAAATGAAACCTGAAAACTGAATGAACATGAAAAGGCCTCGACCTACTTTCAAACTGATAGGAATGCTCCCCATCCCTAATGGAACCAGACAGGACAGGTCTTGTACATCTCTGGCTTCATTTTGCAGGAGTGTGTTACAAGTAGAGAATTAGTGTAGAAAGGAGTCTTGCAGACAATAAAACCAGGGAAGGGTTTTTTTGCAGGACTCATTTGCACACGGGTAAAACGTACGGGCTCTTTTGAATCCCATCCGTGGCGAGTCAGACAGATGCTGAAACATGAGGTAACCAAAAGGAGGTCCAAGCCTGGGCCCTTTGCTAGACAGATCTCTCTCCTGACAGTCTCAGGGTCTGCTCTCCAGCTGCAACCCAGAGGAAATTTGGAGGGAGAGAGAGAGAGGGATTCAGAACGTCCTCTTTAAGCCCACCATTAGCTTATTAGGAAACCGAGAGCTCTTATTCCTGGAAGCAACGTTTTGTGAACTGTCATACTCATTTCCTTCACACGCTGGCACAGATTGCCTGCTTGACCTCAGGGCTGAAGCCATTTACATTTTTGATCTGCTCATCTCTCAGAAACCTCCACAAATTAGAAATACCACAAACCATGTTTGTTGTCGCGAGGGCAGAGAAGTCTGAAGCAGGGTCTGGGCGTCGTGTTTGACCTCGGCTGAAATACTGGTTCAAAATAGACCTTCTTTGAAGAATCTCAGAGTCTCTAAACTTCAAAGCGCTGGCTAATGTCTAATTGACTGTAGGTGAGTATTTCTTTACAGGAGAGCTCTTCTGCACCAGAACTCTCAAACCAAGCTTCTCCAGTGCCTTATAGGTGAATGAGAGAATTCAAAAGCTGCTACGATCTCCAAAAAGATTTTGAGTTGAGGCTGCATAATTGCAGGACTTTTTCCTTCTGTGTTAAGATTTCCTGTGAGCTTTTTACAGGAGACTCTCAGTCTCTCAGCTGAGAAATTATGTAAGACAGAAACATCGGAGACTTTACTTCCTTAATCTTAATTCTTCCTCATAGTGTCTGTAATGTTTGCCATGGGTGTGCTCTGTGCTGTGCTTTTGTAATGAGGACATGTCTGTCCTTTCTGCTTTCCTGTGGTCCCAGCCCCCTCTGGCTGGGACCCTCGGAGCTGGCCCACATGTCCTGGCCTCAAAGGAGGCAGAGCTGAGAATGAAACCCTAGAAGCAAGCTGGTAATGCTGCAAGACTGAGTGTTCAAAACCTCAGTATTTTTCTGTGATGAGGCCGTTTATAATTTACCACCATTCCCTCCTGCTGAAAAATTCCTCTAATTCTTCCCATGTGAATGGAGACCATGAAAGGAACACCGAAAGTTTCCTCTCTTGTTTTCCCATTCATTTTCTTTTGCTAAAGCCCTGTGGACGAAACCCATTCCAGGTGCCAGGGAGCTTTTCCTGTAATTTACCCACGGTATCCTTATCAAAAGTGTTACCTCCAAAACTATTTCCTTTTAACATTAATTATCCTTTGAGCCAGCTCACTCAAAAAGGTACAGAAGCTTGGCAGGATTTTTTTTCCTTTTTTTTTTTTCCCCTTTTCCATTAAGTACCACATGTGCCTCTCTCTGCATATGTAGAGGGGCTTCCCACCACCTTGAAGACATCACAGCATGTACTGTAGGAACCCAAGCTAACAGGTATTAAATGGGTGGTTATTGTTCAGCTATGTGCTGTAATACTTCCCATATGATCTAGTGATGACGCTTGTGCTGCTGGAGGTATAAGAATTACATCAAAAGTTTAAAGAAATAATAATAATTGAAAAAAAAAGGGAAAAAAAAAGACATAAACTGCTTCTAGGATAACATCTTTGAAGGCTGAATCTTCCCTGCAAGGTTTGGTGCACCCACATGTTCTCACCCAGCAAAGGAAGATGAGGATCCAATCATCCCATGGGCGTGGAGGTGGCTACCTGAAGGCATTTGGACAGGAGCTGGGAGGAGGGAAAGGGGTTAATCTCTTGTCCTCTGTGCCCAGGGGAATGTTTATCACCTTGCAGGGAAGGTCTCCTTTCCTTAGGTGAGTTAAGTCAGCCTGTGCTTTGTTTGATGCTGCCCATTTGAGGAAAGCTTCTCCCTGACCTTCTGCCAGCGAGACTGATGACAAGGACAGTTTGAACTAACCTTGACATTCACCAGGGTAAATGGCTTTTTCCACAAGTAGTCAGCAAGCCAGGAGAGCCAGTCAAGAGCTAATGAATCTGTACCTGTGGGAAACCAAACAACAGTTGTACTTTTAAAGAAAGAAAGTCTTCCTTGGCTCCATCTGTGCTTAAATGCTGGAGGATTAACTCTTCCAGCTCAGGCCTGGGTCTTGCCATGCTGCTTTTTGGCTGGTGGTGGGGAAGCCACCGGTGGAGGTGTGGGTGGGAAAGGAAGCCTCAGTGGGGAAGGACAGGTGCTCAGCTCTCTGATTGCTGTGATTCTGGATGAAAATTCTCCCTCCTCTGCCCAGGGCGGGTGATAACCCTCTCACAGCCCCACAGGGTGTCAGCCAAAGGGATGCAAGCAAGGACTGCTGGGGGATTGGGTTGCTGCTGCCTGCAGGTGCTGCAGCCCCAAAAACACCTTTAAGGGAGTTTTAAGGCTGAGTTTCCATCCTGGGCTTTAGTGCTGGGGAGTGGAGCGATCACTGTGGCCGTCAGCAGAGCTGGCTCAGGTCTTGGTGGATGAGCATGTCACATGTGGGCTGGTTTGTAACACAGGGAAGGACGCGGCTGCTGCACCTCTGCCCAGGGTTTTCACTGGGATGTCCTCACATTGTAAAAGCAGAGGCACCCAGAGCCTGCTGTGCCCTCTTCCTGCTTGAGGAAAAAGGTTTCCTTGGCTCCTCAGCTGATATCTGGAAACAATAGAAAGAGCATTGGCAATTGTAACATACTTCACTTTTCTCAGTACTGTCCAGATGGTGTATTCTTAATCCTAATTAGGTTGTTCAAAGCCTAGTTTTTGTGAATAAGCCATCATTGTGAGAAGATTGGCCTGACAGTCCTCTGGCCTGTTCATTCACAAATCTTGCCTGTTGCTTCCTTTAGTGTTAACTCATTAGGGGATTCCTCCTGCAGCTGGAGGGAAGGGCCAGAGGTGTTGCACTGGAAGGAGTTCCCTGGAGAGGTGGATGGAAATCAGGGTGTGGCTGATTTCAGCCCACTTTGGTGAACCTCAGTATTTCTTGGGAACTCACATTCTTGCAAGAAGTTTGCAAGGGGACTGGCTGGTGGAGCGAGAGCCCATTTTTCTGGGATGCTCGGGAAGTGACTGCAGCCAGCTTTTGTCTGGCAGCACTTGGACTCGAGGCACAGGGAACTGCTTTTCTGAGTCTGCTACTAATTCGTGTGTGCATAACTCCTACTGGCTGGACTAAATCAGCCTCTGTAAAATGTATTTATTAATACTTACTTCCTAGGGCTGTTTATTTAAATGTTTGCAAAAGGCTTTGGAAGGCTAAGCAAGGGGAAGGCACGAGCTCCAGCACTGAATCTTAAGCGCTGGCAATGGAGATGGTTGGCAAAAGCACAGCAATACATTTTCCTCGGGATAACAAAAGTAGCGCCGATGCCATCTTTGTCTCACGATCGTCTTCCAAGGGGTGATTTTAAAAAAAATCCTCCAGTGTTTTAAGGAGGGAATGGAACAACGCTGGGAAAACGAAATGCAGCTGGGATGTGAGCTGTGTGTGTTGGCTTCTGAGATGTCCCCAGTGGGGCTTTGCCCAGGTTTTGCCACTGTGTGCCTGTGGCAGGAGCAGAACCGGGCGCTGTCAGGGATAAACTGGGACTGGAGTTAGAACGGGGTGAGGTTCTGCCAGGCTTTATGTCTGCTGATCAAACAGATGAGAGGGAACAGCCCAAGCACAAACCAAACCACGGTTCTGGCACAAAGGGAAGGACCAAATCCACCATGCCAGGCCAGTGAGCACCCTCTGGGTGTGTAACCCTGCAAGAGGCTGGAGATAAACCCGTGGCGCTGGTGAGGCTCCCAGGGAAGAAGTTGTATACACTGGAGGAGATAATATTTCATCTCCCCGCGGGTCAGTTGGTTCTCGGCAGCATTCTCTGTTTGAGATTTGAGGATTTGCAGACAGACAAACTCCACAACCCAGC
This sequence comes from Manacus vitellinus, assembly GCF_001715985.3. Taxonomy (NCBI): domain Eukaryota; kingdom Metazoa; phylum Chordata; class Aves; order Passeriformes; family Pipridae; genus Manacus; species Manacus vitellinus. Next base: position 4,971,069 of record NW_021940526.1, read on the forward strand.
AAAGGTCAGTCTAAATATCAGACAGATAAACAGCACCTTCGCTGTAAGCACAACTCCGATTTATGGTGCTCAATTTTCTCTTTCCTTTACATGATAAAGTGGAACGTGTGCTTCTTCAGAGGGCGGCAGCTGAAGAATTTAAAGTAACATAACTTCCTGAGGTGTTTGTGAAGAAATATGCTTTCCTGTAGCCACAGCCTGCTTCCTCTTTAAGGTTTTTTATTTTTTTTTCTCTCAATTATTTTGCTTTGGAGAATTTCTCCTTCCTGCCCACCCCCCCACCCAGTCCCACAGAAAAATGCAACACCTGCCTTGTAGTTGCTTTTCTAAAGGAAGACCTGAGTGGCAGTGTGTCTGTGGGAGCACTGCATTGGCCAGGAGTTGTTGGAGCCTCTCCCTTGGCTTCCTTCAACCTGCCCTTGATAAAGCCAGCAAGGTGCAGGGCAGCATTCTGGATCTGATTTGAGTTAATAACACAACTCCTTTATCCCGGGTGAAATCCTTGTAGCTAAAATTTGCTCGTGCCATCCTCAACAGAGCCCACGTTTCCTCGTGCCCCATGAAGTATCTTCAAAGTGAATATAAATTATGTTACAATGGAAAACCACTTTTAACAGTACTGGAGTAGGGAAAAGGAGTCACAGTAAATCAGGATCAGACTCCCCATAGTTTTCTTCTTACTGACCTTGCAGACAAGACCTATGTAATCAAACCCTCTCTGCAGGTAGTAAAAGTGCTGAATGCAGAGGCTGTATCAAATATTTTTTTAAAGCTAAACTATTTTTCATTAGTCAAATAATTGAGGAAACATCACACTGCATCATAAAACCACTGAAAAAACCCCCAGTATTTTCACTCTTTAAAAATATTAAGGTTGGGGTTTAGTGTTTGGGGGGGTTTTTGAGGGTCCATTATTTCAGTTTGTAGAAATCCTGTGTGTGCTTTCATCAGGACTGAAGTCTCTAACCTTTTCTAGGAATCTTATGTGTCTATACCTTGGATTCTGGGACTGATTTGCTTCTAGGCTGACTTTCAGAGCAGTTACTTAGTCAATCTGCAGAAGGTGATTTTTAGTATCGCTGCAAACATGACGTGGTTTAATATTTTCCAAAAAAATCCACTTCTGAATCCCCGCAAGGTAACATTTGTCAGGAATGTGCATGGCTATGGGCTGCTTGTCACAGCAATGATCCCAGCGTGGATGCCAATGGAGCATCCTCGTTCAGCCAGTCATTTAGTTTGTGGCTGCAGCCTCGAGATCATGCAAATTATCTGCCTAGTCTGTAATATTAATACCAAACCCTCCCCCCCTTTTAAATAATTTGTAAGGTTTTATAGCACAATACAACTGTTGTAACATTACGAAAAATGCTAATGTTAGCTTTAAATGCTTTGAAGCTTGTTCCGGGAATTTGGATTTCACAAGGATGTCCCTACAGGTTTTACAGTCAGCAGAAGACATTTGGGTGCAGAGAGGAAGAAAACTGAATTTTCTTCTCTCTTCCAAGTTTTTGAGGCTTTGGAGGGCTCCAGGCAGGGGGTGTGGGATTTTATTTTTTAAACAAAAGCAACCTTTTTACCATTAAAAGAGAAAACAAAGTTTTAATGGCCTTTTAAGTTCCAGTTTGACATTTTATATTCTGTTTTGTTTTCCTGTTTGGGCGCCAAAAGGTGGGTTTATGGTCCCGATGATTAAATCCCTCACGAGGCAGGTAACCCCCTGGGTCCTGGTATGAGCAGGTCCCTCCACTGCATCTCTTACAGCCTGTTCACTCCTACTTTACGAAACAGAGCAGTGACATGCTATTAAAATTGGTTATTCTAGATAGTTCACCTCAAAACGCACTGGGGATTTGATATAATTACTGGAATATTCCCCTGCTCCCCGTGGTCAGGGCAGTGGAGATGCAGTGCCACGTTGTGCTGCTGACAGAGCCCGGGCGTGCAGGCGGCTTCTGGAGGTTGTAATAGAAATATCATCCAGAAATTATTTTCTTTCTAGTAATTTTTGACTCGCTCTTCCGTGACTCAAGTGGACACAGCCTGAGGTGCACATCCAGTAAGGTAGTAAATAAATCCATCAGTCTGTAGGCGTGCAAATATCCTGATGTGAATTCTGGGTCGCTCTGTCGTGGAAGAAACAAGCTCTTTTCTCGTGCAAAACATCACGGCTGAGAGCAGCAGTGATGACAATTACCATTTCATATCCTCTGGAGAAAGTTAGTTTTTAAGCTTTTGAGCTACGGACTCAGACCCGAGGGCTGCGTTTGTCTCCCAGGGGAGCAGCACTGGGCCCGTGCTGGTTGTGAGCTGGAGCCAGCCAGTGCAGCTGGGACAAAGTTTCATGGCACCACTCTGTGTGTCACGAAAAGCCACATTATTTTCTTTTCTCTTCTTGGGATTCCTTCAGGAAATGTTACCAGTCTCGGTGGAAGACCTTGTTGCACAGGAGGAGGGATGAAGGGATGTGCAGTGTTTCTGCATCTCTCCTGTGATGCTTTTCTGGGTTTTGTTGGTTTTTCCAGGGTCGGGGTCATGCTCTCACCTCTGTGGAGTCAGCAGGGGACAGACCCCGTGCTGCTCCCCCAGTGCCTGAGCATCACCAACCCAAGCACTGCTGGGTGTTTCCATGGTGACCATAGCGGGGCCAGTCTCCATGGATACAGCGGTACCCTGCCTGTGGGATAGGGAGCTGCTGCTGATGGCTGGGGTACCTGGCTGTCCCAGGACAAGTGGCCTGGGGGGCAGTGGGGCTGGCAGGTTGGGGACAGCAGCAGGTGGAGAACATCAGGTCATGGGCAGCAGCTGGAGGACTGTTTGTCACTGCTGCCAGCCTCAGGGCACAGAGCATCACAGAGCATCTCCTCCCTGAGGCCTGCAGTTTCCCTGTGGGAACAGGGCCTAAAACCCAGCTCCATTAATCACCTGGCTCCAAATACCTCCCTTTGTGTCTCTGTGTGCTGGGCAGTGGTGGGATCAGTGTCCCACCACCGTGCAGGAGGGCAGAGGAGCTCAGGAGCAAGACCCCCCACAAGCATGGCAGACAGGGACTTTATTTTGGTTTGGCTCATGTGATGTGACCGTGCACCTGCTCAACCTGATCTTCACCAGATCACAAGCCCTCTTGCCCCCCACCTGTGAGAAGAGAGGCTGCTCATTGCCACCCATGCAGAGATGCTCAAACACCGAGCAGAATGTGCTTAAGTGAGCAAATCTTGGTGGTCAGGGATGACTTTCTGTGTCAAGGAAGGCTCAAGTGGGTAAGGTCAGACATGAAAATAATCTATGCACCTGCTAAAGTGTTGGGTGGTTGGTTTTTTTTTTTAATTTGTACTCAAGACATTAAAGGTGAACTTTGTATTTCTTGATCACTGGGCAGTGAAAGGAACTGTGTTGGCTGCTTTTATCCCTGCATTAGTTTGGTTGAGCGCTGCTGCATCCCCATTTCATGTTGTGTGGACACTCCCTGCTATACTGACCTAGCCATGAAATAATCTGCCAGTTCTCAGATAAACCGTGGGCTGTGAGACTAAGGAGCAAAGGCGCAGACTGGTGCTGTTTCCAAAGTATTGGTGAAGGAGTGGCAATTCATTATTTCAGATGATCTAATCCTGGTAAGGACAAAGAGTGACACAAGGGCAACAGAAGTGCAATAGTAAACAGTGTTAGCGTCACTGAGGGTTCTGGGAAGTGTTGGATCATCTTCATCTGACTTGGCTGGAGGTTTCTTTTTTTTTCCTTTACTCAAAATCTATAGATGATCCAATTCCAATCCCTATATGGCTATTTATCTTGGTGTCTCTTGGGGTGCAGGCAGGCAGTGCCTGGGATAGAGGGAAGGCAAAGGAGAGAAAGATTAACCTGGGAATGATGAATTTGTGCTAAAATCGATCATGCCAAGTCAAAGGAGATGAGGAAGGTGGACTAGAGAGGCTGAGTTCAGCCCAAACATGTGCCCATTGAGAAGAAAACCTGTCCAGTTTGAAGCACTTCTTACTAAACACACGCAAAAATGTGAGGCACCTTCTTTTCTCCCCAAGAACCTGCAAATTTGCCAAAATGGGCAGTGAGATTGATGACCAAGGAAACTCCACTGCAGACCTTCACCAAAGTTCTTTTTTTCTTTTGTTGTTGCAGTTCAGATGAACCTTTGGGTTGGTCCCAGAGGGTCTGTGTGTCCCACTGGGCTGCACAGGAGGCAGGAGTGTGCCCTGGAGCTGCTGCCCCTCAAGGGCACCGTGGCCAGGCAGAACCTGGAGCTGAACACATGAAAAACTGTGCAAGTGCCTACTGTGCCTCAGGTTGCAGCCTCCCAGATTTCAGCACTTGCTGGAGTTTATCTGCATTTTAAAGTGTATAAAAGAGTTTAAGTGTGTGTCCCATTTGCCCAGTGCTTGAGGATTAGAGGGGTCTACAGTGCTTAGCAACTTTCTGGATCAGTCCTTACGGGTGGAGCTAAAAATAAAAAAACAGAGGTGATCCCCAGGGATCCCCTTAACAACTCCAGGGAGAGTGAGGTGGCAGGAGCGGCCTCACCATGCAGCTGCACCCCTTCCCCTCTCTCAAACCTGCTTGTAGAGGAAAATAATTCAGAAAACGCTGCCCTTATCTCCCGTCATTCCTGCGGAGCAGCAGCTCCGGCCGTGCCGGGGTCTTATCGGAGGCCCGGGTGCCCCGTGACACCTGGCTGTGGGAAGGTCAGCGCCGGGACAGGCTGTGCTTTCGGCTTTGTTTTCTCTCCTCCCAGGGGTCGGGCTGCTGGAGCACCGAAAGCCCTGGAGATTGTTAAGCACCGAATTTTGTTTGCTCCCTCTTTTATAGAGCGTATTTTCACTGGAGAAGCAGAGGGAGGGCTCTGCGGCTTGCAAGGCGAGCATCCTCTCTGCATCCATTTTAGGATTGTACCTCTTAGGAGGAGTTATGTTGGGGAGAGGAGCCACGGTCTGCAGGATCGAGCTGTGGTGAGCAGGGCTCTCGAGTGTGGGGCCACAGGAGCGGGTCAAATATCGCCTTGCCTTCAGCAGGGATTTTTCTTTCCCTCATGAAAACAGAGTGGCCTCTGAATGTCAGCCCAGCCTGCCTGTCAGTTCTCAGCTGCACCATGGGATAAAGCTGCTGATCCCTTTTATCCCCTTCTGGGAGTAGTATTAATAGTATATTCATTTTTGTTCCATTTATAATTCATTACTGCCCAGTTATTTGGATTTACTTGTGTTAAAAGGCATAACGAGACAAAAACTTAGCTGGTTATGAGCCCAGGGAGGAGGGGAAGGCTCTTCCCCTCCCTCAGTCCCTGTCTTGCCTCCAGGGCTGGTGGGAGCAGCCAGCCAAGGCTGAGTTTGCAGGGTGAGCAGTGGAGAAGGGAGGTCACTTTGTCCCTGGTCTGTTAAGCTTTGGAGGTCACCATTGCTTTTGTGGCTGTTGCCTCCAAACCCATAGGAAGAGCTGTGCCAGTTCTGTCCAGACTGGCGTATCCTTGGACTGCTGCACCTAAATCTCACTGAATTTAACTGCAAATCAAGCTCCCGTGGGTGTTTAAAATCCTTCCATGCAACTAAAATATTTATACTAAACAGAAAGGAGCGTGCATTCTAAATAAAAAATTTCTCCTTATTGTTTTAACCTCACACTTCCCCCCCCCTCCCCGCTCTGTTGTTTTTATCTGCTCATAGTCACGTAAGTCCTGGCTCTCCTCTGGGCATTGCAGGTTCAGGGCCAGAGGGTCTGTTCTGCCCACAGCACACGCTCCAGGAGAGGCCCAGATGTTCGGAGGGGAGGGGAAAAAAAAAATCCAAACCCAAGAACAACAAAAAACCCTGTGGTTTTTAAACCACCTTTACGCTTTCCTGCTCCTGGGGCCAGCCCCCTGCATAAGATAAAACAGCCTGGAGTCTGCTTTATCTCACCCCCAGCTGCCCACCATCCCGGGGGACGCTCCAGCAGAAGGGCTCAGCCGGACATGGCAGCTCCATGTGCCTCGTCCTCAGCACCTGGGGACGGTGCCCAGGGAGGGGAGTGTCATGGGACCAGTCCCACCGGGACCTCTGTGGCCAGGACTCACCCCGTGGCCAGTTGGGTTGGGTTTTCCTGTCTGGTTGCTTTGCACGAAGCAGCTGGGGCCAGTGCTGGGCTGTGCAGTCCAAGGTGCTCTGCTGTTTTATTTATTTTATATTTAATTATTTTTTTCCTCTAAGCCGTCAGGCTGCTGCCCCGGTAAACTGTGGCTTTGTGTTCCCTCCAGGGACCCTGTTTATGCCAGGACAGGATCTAGTGGATTCCTTCTATGGCTTGGCCCAAGTAGGAGCACACTCGCTCTCGCAGATGGTGCTGGTGCCCCCCCACCTCGCTGTTACAGTTTTTTTAGCTGGCTTAAATTAGCTGCTGATAGAGGTCTGGACAGGTCAGTCTGGACGCTCACATCCCAAATGTTCTTTTGGGAAATGATCTAAAATATAGGCAGGAAGTTTTATTTTGCAGATAGACCCATGCAGAGTTCAGCAGACAGAGATGCACAGATGGACACATCAGTCAGACTTTGATCCTGAAAGCTCCCGGTCTTTGAAGGACTTTTTCTGTGAGATTCCTAGCCTCAGCCATCCCTCTCACCCTGCCTTGACCCAATCACTCCCTTCCCAAAGGGCTTTTGCAGATGTAGAGCCAGAGTTGTAGATGTAGATTTGTAGATGCAGAGCTGGTGGGCTCCCAGGAGGAGAAATCCCAGATTACTAAGGGATACACTGTGGGTTACCCAACTGTAGCTCCCCTGCTTTTCATTCAACACCCAGAATGGCCTTTCTGAAGCTCATGGAGCCTCTTGGGAAGAGGTTTTCATATGGTACTTGCTGTGTGGCTCCATAATTTTGTTTTGTTTCATTTTTGCACTGTAGTGGACCAGAGGGTAATGCAGTACCAAAGGCTCATCTTCTGGACATAATGGTTACTCAAGATCATTACTGGTAATAAGTATTAGAAATATATTTTCTGTTGAATTTTATATTTGGTATTTCCAATGAAACTTTATTTGCTCTCCAGTAGGACAAAAATGACAATATTTAGGCCCAAATACTTCCCAAACTTCTTTAGCACTCTGGGCTGGATACTGATTTTCACTGGTAATATTTGGACTCTCTCCCCTGTTTTTGGAAGAGTTACCCAGGATTTGATTGAGCATAAATGAGATGAGAGCTTAGCTGTGTCCTGTAAAATGTCTTAACATGTCCTGTTTTTATCTTATCTTCTTTAAGTAAGTCATTGCCTTTGCTATGAATTAGGTGGGAGAAGCACATCACAGTGTAGATATATGATGTTTTTCCTCTTTGTTTTCCTCCAAAACTCACAACTTAAACCAAAGAGAGGCAAAACCAGGTCTGGACCCCACACCTCATTAGCGGTGCACTTGTCTGACTCTGCAAAAAAGGCCAAAATTGGAGACCAGCAGCCCATCCCAGAGTGTGGTGCTGGTGCTTTTGCACTCACCCAGATGTGGGAGCAGCGCTTGCACTCCAATTTGTGCTTTGCTTTTGTCCTTGCCACCACTTCTAATGGCACAGGGAGCAGGTGGCGCACGGAGGAATTATACAGTCATCGGCACTGCTAGCAAGTGCCCTCCCCTTCTGAAACACAGCACCTCTTGACTTTGTCCACCTCTTTGGTATGTCTTTGGGGTCTAATGTATTTCTGAAAGGGGACAGAGACCCTTAGAGGGCGGGGGAGAGGGGGCAGGGAAGCTGCTGGCAGCCCCTCTAACAGGAGCATGGTTTGCAACCCCATTCACAGACATTGTCTGGCATTGTTGTACCAGACACGCTCCATTCATGGCCCCTCTCTTGTCCCTTTTCAGCAAGTGCCCACTGGTCCTGCTCTGTTTGTCGGCAAGAATGAGCTGCCGGGAGGAGGAATGTTTCCCAGACAGGGGGTGAGAAGGTCAGTCTGGACCTCTGGACATTTGCGGCGCGGGCTCGCAGCCGTGGCATGTGAAAGCAGGGAGATCCTTTGAGGGCCTGACGGCCGTTTGTTTGGATATGTGCAATTCAGATCCTGAGATTAGCTGTCAGGTCATCTGCTGTGAAATCCATTATGAAAAACACCCGGAAACCGATGCTTGACTTGAAATCCTTAGTTTGCTAAATTGCAGAAATTATCTTTCGCAGCCTTTGTCAGCTCCGTACAGAGGTATTATATATTTATACACGCGCACATATGAAATAATGTTTGCAGTAATGCCTCATGCAAAATGCTAGTTGAGTAAATCTGTCACTGAAACTTCAATTCCAGATTACTACACTCCAAGATCTGCTATTATCGGTGAAAACACATCTTTAGAAAGTTCACAACAGTCTGAAGTAGATGAGCTATTGAAATGCAATAGAAAATCTACCCCTTACAGATTAGTCAAACAATGAATGTAGTCCTGCACGTAAACATTGTCTAACTGTATTGGCAGGGTAAATGGTTCCTGATTTACTGCTGCAGGGATAGGTGGCATTTCCTCAGACTGTGAATACAAATATCAATTATCTCGAGGAAAAATACATTTCTACTCCGTGAACGTGGTCAAGTGATTCAAATGCCGGTAACAAATCAGTCAATTCTCAAATTATTAAACATTTCCAATATTATTATTAATCTCTGGTTGCAGCAGAGTACAATTTGCCGGAAAATAAATCCTTGGTAGATCTCGGAGTACTTGAAAAAGTAGTTTTAATCTGTGGATGTCCTGGAAAGGCACAACTGAGCAAGGGAGATCAAAGAGGAATGAAGAGTCTGGTTTTTTGGATTTCAGAGATATCCTTTTGTGGTGGTGGATATTGTTCCCTCCCTCTGTGTTTTCCTCCTGCACGTTGCCTTGTGTGCATTATGGATTTGTGCAGTAATAGCCATATTTACCTTTGCAGCCATTTGAATGGAGCAGCAAAGCATGAACTCCTGTAGAAGAGATAAAAGAGGGAAGCAGAGGGATGCAGGTGTTTCTCTGCTCTCTCAATGAGGAGAGGTTTCTGCTCCATCTGCCAAGTATTTCCATGTCTTCCGCATGATCTTCTCAAAGGATGATCTCAGTCCAGTGTGTTTTGATGGAAATATCTGAGGGACATGGAGAAAGACATGGAGAAAGGAAGGATTTAGGTTTGTGGTAGGTGGAAAGTTTAGATGTTTTAGTCGAACCCATTGGAATCTTTACCGAGATGGTTTTAAGTTTTAATACCTTCCCAAAAGACCCTTGGTACCAACTCAGCGTACTTACTATGTGCTCATACACACAGAGAGCAGATTTCTCCAGTATCTCTTCTTAGAATATCAGCTTCACCTCAAACCAGCTTCAGGCCCAAGCAAAAGAAACTGGTATCAAAAAAGACCATCGAACCAGTGACACCGTGGCTGGAGGATGCAGGAAATGCTCTTGGTGGGAATGTGATCACGGATTCGGTCCAGCCCCAGCACAAGCGGATTGCTCAAGTCACGGATGAGCATGTCACCATTGTACTTTTTTATTTGCATAAAACAATTATCCCATGGACAGGAGCTTCGTAGTTGTCTAGACAACATGCTTTCGATGGTATCACTGACCTCAGACACACTGGGCTGGCTCTAAATTAGCAATGAGCAGGGCTGGAGGGATGTATTATGGTAGTTATAAACCATAAGAAGGTATTTAAATAGATAGATAAGACACATGCAAATCTTTTCATTGCCATGACAACCATCTTGATATAGGTTTTCCATACGTAGCAAGAACAGCAGAGCGAAAAGGCACTGGAAAAATAGCAAGAACCTGTAATGATAATGAACCCTGACAGTGTATTAGTCTAGATTTTGGTCACTTATTAACTCTTAATAGAATACAAACTTCTATAGTAATACAGTGTTCATTGGGTCAGGGAGCAATTACTTCTAAACCTTTGCTATAAGGATCTCTGCTATATGGCTATACCTAATGTACCAATTCTTCACAAATTGATCTGACTGATTAAAAAACACTTTGCTATTAGATGTAAATTGCTTAGCTGCTCAAAAGCGCTTCGCGGGGACGGGTTGCACAAAGCATGAAAATATGTCATTTATGGACATCTCTATATTTCCCTCCTGGTTTTATTGGCCAGGCGAGGAATCTCGTAAATCTGAATTCCCAGATAATTGTCATGTAATAGCTGGGACCGCCAGTTTCCGAAGGGAAACGCAGGGCAACCCCCAACACGTGTGTGCCCCCTCCATACACCACCTGTCTGGGCAGACCTGAGCTGGGTGTTTATTCCTTTTTTGTTCTTCCTTCATTTCTTCGAAGTGCAAACCCACTTCTGAGTGGTTTGAAGGCCAGCTCACGGCTCTAATGATGCCTCCTGCGGCCAGCGAGGGTCCCCTCCAGCAGTGTCTTTCTCAGATAGATGCACAGGATGAAAGCAGCTGGCAGAGCTTGGACCTGGAGGCGCCTTGTCCAACCTGTCTGAGTCCTCTGCTTGTTCTCTCTTAGCTCAGGGATGCTGGGGCGTGGGTGGCCAGGTGGGAAGGACACAGACATGCTATCCTGCTTCAAACAGTTTTCTCCACAGATCAAATGCATCAGGAGTGACTGGGGTCTTGGGAAATGAATTAGGGTTAACCTTGCAGGGCTTTTCTGTTGTTGTTGTTTTTTTCCTTCATGGTAGTGAAGATGCTTAAGCTGAGGGGTGACCTAATTGCGGCTTTCCAGTACCTGAAAGGAGCCTAGAAGAAAGAGGGAGAGGGAATTTTTGCAAGAGCATATAGTGACAGGACAAGGGGGAATGGCTTCAAACTGAAAGAGAGTAGGTTTAGATTAGATATTAGGAAGAAATCTTTTACTATGAGGGTGGTGAGGCCCTGGTACAGGTTGCCCAGAGAAGTTGTAAGTGCCTCATCCCTGGCGGTGTTCAAGACCATGCTGAATGGAACCTGGGGTAGTGGGAGGTGTCCCTGTCCATGGCAGGGACTTGGAATGAGATGTGCTTTAAGGTCCCTTCCAACCCAAACTGTTCTATGATTCCATGCAGTTGTAGGGACAACCCTGTTGCAAAGTAATTCCTTGTTACCTCTGCTTACCCGACCTGTGATGGATGGTTATTTTGTGTCAGGGTGTTTGGAGGTGGATGGCCCACACCATGCTTTCACATTGCCCTGTTTCCTTCCACCCCAGCTACGGTGGGATACCCCCCTTTCCCAGCCTGGCTCTGGATTCAGGGGAATCTGTCACAACCTCTATGCTGTCTCCTGTCACCACCATCCGCTGCCTCCTTGCTCTCATACCCCACATAAAAGCCTTGTTGTCTTTGTCAGAGCCCTTCCTAAAATGCTGTCCTTTGGTTTATGCTCTCAGATAATAATTTTGGGCAGCACCCTGAGGCTTTGATGGTGCAGCTCCCCACGACACTCATACGAAGCTTCCTCCTTCGAATTCTTTTTGGGCAGTGACTCCTTCGAGCCCTTGAAGATGACAAGGCAGGTAGGGTGCAGTGACAACTGCTCCTTATTTGAGCTGCAGCCATCTCACCACAGCCTTGTGTTACCTCTCTGCCCAACTTGTAAGACAGGCAGGAAGCAGTTTGGGTGGGCCCCATCCTGTCCTCCCGCAATGTGCAGCACCGAGCACAGCAGCTCCGACCAAAACCCTGCGGGTGATACCGTGGTGCAGAGAATAATTAAAAAGCTACACTCGTTTCCCAGATGAGATACACTCCTGTAGTGTGTAAATCAGTCACAGTCCTGGAGGAATAATCCAGGCGGGATAATTGTGCAGGGGAAAGGCCCCAGACGTGATAGGGGTTTGCATTAGCAATGCCTTTTCATCCATCTGTCTTTTGACCAGAGCTAGAGAGGGCCAGAATTTGACTTATAAGGATGTTTTGATCAACTGATTATTTCAGTGACAGAGCTCCTGAAGTACAAGCTCCTGAAAATACCTTATTTGTGTACAGGAGCAGCTAGGAGCCAGGGACTGAAAGGTTTCCTTCTTCAAAGATTAATCTGTTTAGGATCTACCGGTTCCCTTATAATCCTGGAGAATTCAACCATCAGCTTAGCTGGGGGAAATATTTCACCTTGACTGTTTATCCACTGAGTACAGTGGAAGCAGAAACAGGACAAAGAAGAATCTGGCTCAGAGCAGGCATTAAATTATGTAGTTTATTGGGATGCTGCTGTTATTGATTAATTAGGCTGAAGAGGAGCTGGAGAGCCCTGATCATGGTCTGAGCATGATTGTGCTGTTCAGGTGTGTCAGGAGCCCTGTCGGACACCTGCAACACATATCTCACTTTTTGGTGTCATTTGGGAGGGTTAAAGATGGAGAAAATGGCTGTTACCAACAAGGATCCCAAGAATGAATGTGAAAGCAATGCAAGGGCAAATATATTTGTCCTGCAGTCAAATGCTTTTTACAAGTCCTGTGTAACTACACTGCCAAAAGGTGTATTCCACAGTTTAGAAAAGGCACTTTGGTGCTGTGGAGGAGAAAGCATCTATGACAGAGTCCACCTATGTATTTTCCTTTTTAAGATCATCTAAACTTTATTGAAGACTAAGCACAGAACTGAAAATTGTTGGTATTAACACTCTAGGGCATCCTGTGTACTGAAGAGTCAATTTCTTATCCTGAATACGTGTTCTGGCTGACAAATTTTGGGGTGTTATTTTGCCTTCTAGATATTCAGATGTTCTATGGACATCTGGGAATTTAATTAACAGCTTTTGCATGTATTTAGAGCAAAGTAAACTTTCCTGGAGCCTCGTGTTGGTGGGGAGAAATCTTATTTATGAACACTGGCACCCGTCATGTTAATTTGTACAAAGTTTTTGATTTATCCTAAAAGAACACATTACACAGTGGATTTGGAGGAGTTAAAGGGAACCTGCAGGGTGACTTTAATCTTTATATCTTTATATACTTGAGGGCATTTTACTGCACCTCTGCACTGCTTTCACTACACAATCATTTTCTGCTTTAGAAATGTAGCCATTTGGATCAATAGTTGCAGTACAATATATGGTACTTCTGATGGGAGCCTCACAGGACACCTAAGAAGCACCGTGGTAATTTCACAAAACGCTTGGCTACACTCTGAAATATATTTTAAAAGCAGAAGTTGGCAAAACATACACTGTGCAAAATTACAAGAGCCCTCATGAAATTGTGCTTACTCTACTTACTTTTATTAGAATTGGATTAGGAAAAATAGGATGTAAAGGGATGTTCCTTGCTTGAAACGTGGGTGTTTCAATGGGAAGCTCTAAATATTAAGGACTGGGCTGTCTGCATTTATTGTAGCAGCAGTTTTAAACTCCCGTGGAACGTGTTGGCTTGTTTGGAGGGATTTTTGAAGGGGAAGATTTCTAGCTGATGTGATAAGCATGTGTTTGCTGGGCTTGATTTAAACTAAAGCAGAAATAAAAAAGGGTGTTTGGAGAGACATTTACTCACAGAACAAAAAAAAAAAAACACCAAAAAGAGGATCTAAAAATACACGTCCCTTAAAGCGTTAACAAACGTGTCCTGCACATTGCAGATTTTACAGTAAATTCTTTATCTATAAACAAACCGGGTTATCACAGCTGTTTATTGTACTGCTAGCCCTGATCCTAACCTTTATGTCTTTATTGCTTACATACCATTCCCTTGTTTATATGTCTGTACCAGCCTGTGCCCTTGAACTTGGCCCCGGCGAGCCCTGACCCGGCGCGCTCGCTCGCTCACGCGGGTCACGTCAGCGATCACTAAATGGGAGACGGGGCTGGCGGGCGGCCCACGGGCAATTAACACACTGCCAGAGCCCTGCCAGCGCGGCTGGAGGGATAGACCACCGGCCACGGGTGGTGGGTTACGGCAGGGACAGGAAGAAACAGCAAGGAAAAGGGTGAGAGGGCAGACAGGATCCCCCTTGGAAGGTGTTTTGACTGCAGTGTGCGATGCCAGCTGTGTGACGCTCACCAGCGCCCAGCAAACCCGCCTGGAAAGCAGCCCTGGGGGCTACACTAGGAGGGGGTGATGCCTCACCACTACAAAACCATCAAAACCCCCTCCTCTTCCAGCTGGGGCCTTGGCGGCGCATCAGAAATGAGAGGGGAGCCGTGTGCTCTTCCACTGTTCCCCCCCTGCCACCGCCGCGGCTGAGAAGCTGAGAGCCAGGCGTGCCTTGTTCTGATAACTCAGCAAAGTTTGGGGTTTGTGTGGACAAACAGCCCGTGCCCTCCAGCATCTCCACCGGCAGGGTTTGAAGGGCAGGACGGAGCGGGCAGTGCAGGGAAAAGCAGGGGCAGGGACGTGGTTGGGAAGATCTGCCTTCAGATCACTGATAAACTTCAACCGTGAGCCAAAAAGTACTTTAAACACACCCCCCCCCACCCTGATGTCCTACATGCTGGATTTTAGGGCGTGAAAGACTTGGCTCAGCTCAGTGTGCTGTGTCACAGTGTTCCCCATCAGGACTACAGCTGGGGCACGCTGTGGGATGAGCCCAAGAGATGGACTGTCCGAAATGTGGGCAGCACCAAACATGCTGGGGCGGAGCGGTGTCAGTGTGTGCAGGGAGCCTTCCTCACCACCCCTCAGGAGCATCAGGCTGGGTTTGGTTTCAGCTAGTCAAACTGGCTCTCCACTAGGGACAAACCTCCTGGTGCAAACATCTCCAGGTCTGAATCAAATCCTTCATTTGCTACTAAAAATAATGGCAATGAATGGAGGAATTCACAAATCCTCCCAGGGAAAGGAAATTATGATCCCATTAACCTACATTACAGCCATCACCATTAAGAGATACCATTAACCTGCAGTTCCCACACTGGCTTATCTGAGATACTACAGTCATCCCTGTAATTCTGGAGATGCTACAGCCATCCCTGTAATTGTGTGGTAACTCTTGGCAAACGCTGACTTTTTAATAGGCAGTATTGCAGCCAAGTACTTTGTCGGATTATAAACCCCAATCCACGTAGCCTTTCATGAGTGTTTTGGCTGCTCAGGCAAAAGCCTGTCTCAAACCACGCTTGGGATGAGAGCTCCAGAACAGGATTGGGTCCCCTGCCATCTGAAATGATAGGATTTTTACTACCTCACAAGGTCATGAGCAGTCATAATCGATCAATACAGAGGATGACGGGAGTATCAAGAGTTTTAATGACATAACAGCGTGCTTTAGGAGTTGTTGTTTCACTTTCCAAAGTAACATATAGATTTTCAGTGGCTTTTCTTCACACATTTACTGATATTCAGCCACCAAAGTGCTCTTGAGTACCCATATTTGGTGTATGAGTTTAACTCAGTCCTGCTAGTTGGAGAATTGGAATGTTGTTGTTTTAGATATATACATATATTTACAAACACATGGTCAATATCCTATTTCCTAATCTGTTCTACTTACTTTACACATTTAGGCTCTGATTGCAAACACTGATTCTGTTAAATTTAGTAATCAAATTTTCATATATTCAAAAGCTTGAATTTTCCTCAGCTTTTTACTTTGCGTTGTCCTGCCTAACAGCCAAAAATTTTGTTTTGTTTTATTCCTGTGGGGGTTTTTGGGTTTGTTTCTTCCCACAGAGGAAAGAAATGCAGGGAAGTCAGTGTGGTTTTGCAGTAAAGGAGCTGGAGGGATCCTCAGGACTCATAACTGGACTTACTTTAGGTTCTTTGTTTGGCCATAAACTAAATTCAATCCTTATGCCTCAGTTTCCCACCTGTAAGATAGTGGTGAGGCATTACACTCATGAGTAACATTAAGATATATTCAGTATTTGTCTGCTGTTCTCAGGCTGAAAAAGGATAGTTTCAGAGAAAGCTGATGTTGGAAATGGGCTGTTGGGCATCCACAAATCTCTCATGGTCTTAATTGTGGTGCCCAGGGGAAGATACTCTCCCTTTCCTTCCACAGCAGGTCAAAAAGCAGTTGAAAAGCTCTTGTAACATCACCAAAGCAAAAGGTCTTGGGGAGCTTCAGGTCTGAAAATCAACCAGACAACATGAGGACAGAGTCCTACAACCTTGGCCTCTGTTGCCACACTTGAAAAAAGGCAATAAATACTGTTTCTGACTAAGTGTGCTCCCTGCAGAGCTGCTAACTATCCTTCCCACTTGCCTAAGGGTTAACTGAGCCCTAAGAATGTGGTTGATATATTATCATAGCCCTGATGAAGTCATCAAAGAGTTCGTAAAAATGTGCAGTTCTCATACCCTTCTGTGAGAGATTTCAGAGGTTTTTTTTCCCTACCCTTGCAGGTTGTCTTTTTATAAAAGTAATTTCTCAGAAACATTCTCAAATCTAAAAATAAGCGAATCCGTCTGTTAAAGGCTACAGTAAAGCAGAACCTTTTTTTTCATAGGTTAAAAAAACACACACCAAACAAACCCAAGTAATAAGATGTATATTTATGTAACAAAAAGTCTGATTTATGAAAAATGCTGTTGTGGCTTGTGATTCCACATGAAATGGTCCAGTCTCGGAATAAAAATTGTTGGATGCTGACATGTAGTGATGTGCAAACTCCCCTGCCTGAGCTGAGTATATTTCTAACTTTGCTCTAATTATCAATCACTTGATTCATGTCAGACCACTCACATTTAAATCAAGTTTTTGTGCTATTTAGACAGGTACTCTGTAAACACAGGGAGAAGAGATGGTTTCTGGAATGACTGGGAATGGCTGCCTGAGTGGCTGTCAGGAGTCCATGTTCTGTATGAACAAATTAAAAGCAGGAGTCTTTCATGCTAAATTTGTATGGCCCTCTGCACAAATTGCCCAATTTATTTAAGTATTTTCTGGAGGCGAGATGTTTTGGGTCACGAGGGTTGATAAGAAGCATTAAATAAAACACTGCAAGTCGAATTTAAGGATAAAATGAAATTCTCTCTGTGTTGGGTTTGATGTTCTTAATATAATCCCTGGTGGACAGTAGTCTGCATTACAAAACCTTCACACATAATTTGGCACAGTTTGGATGATTTGCAATCTCTCCCTCGCTCTCTCTGCAGAGGATGCCCTGAGCAGATCCTGTGTGGAGGCTGGGTGACCTCTCCTCTCTCAGGAGGGTGGTCTCCTCAGGTCACTGTTCAGGTCATTTCTGCAGCAGAGTAAGGAAGCTTTGACTGTTCCTTCTCTTGTGTGGGTAAACAGAGGGCTTCCATTTCCAGCACTACCGGTCCCTAACCTTCAGAAGCTCAGCAGTCACCGAGGGGGATGGGGAAGAGATGCCAAAAGAAAGTGCAGAGCAAAGAATGTAAAGAATTTTGCTTATCTGTGACAAGTTTCTAAGCGTGTTTGATTATGGTAATAAGGATACCTCATTAACAAAAGATTTTAAAGGCATGTACACCATTGATAATCAGCCCTGGCCAAAGTACATTGTACATTTTTAACTTTTTTTTTTCCTCCCAATGGGATACGTTTGAAATACAGCAGCACCTTAGCTAAAATGTGGAATGTCACTCGGTGCAGGAGGGTGGGGCTGTGGCAGCCAAGGAAGGAGCCCTATCTACCTAAGATAAAGTCCCCATCACCAAGAGATGACTGTAAAACATGCACAATTCCCAATCCTTAAAACTCTCCCTAATTGCAAAGCTCCTCATTGTTTTAACTTATCTCTGCCAGTGCTGTGCTGAATTAGTCCTTTGGAGTCCCTGAATGGCATCAAGGGAAGAGAAGAGGAAAGGAAGGATGGGAATGAGAACCAATGAGAAACAGAAGAGAAAGCAAGATAGCCAGAGAAAAGGAAAGGGGATGGGTGTTAAGTGTAATTGCCCTTTGGCTTCCTGTGAAATTGTAAAAGCTTTTTTGAACACCCTTGCTGAACCAGCCACACTGATGTTTTCTGCACCCCTGCTGCATGGGAGCGATCTGGTGCTGGCAGGGGTGGGGGGAAAGGAAAGAAATGGTTCAGCAAGTTTTCCTCCTCTGTTCAGACAATTTCTGGTGTGTGTCTTGCTGGAAACTGGCTGAGTGAATGTCCCCCACGACCAGCCTCTGCACTGATCTCTGTGTTAGATCCCTTGACCATCTCCCCCCCAGACCCAGTTCCCCACTTGTGGGTGGGAGATCCACCACCTCTGTGATCACCCCCTTTTTAGGCCAGTCTGGCACTGTAGCAGGCAGTTTTTTCACCAACAAGCACTCTGTGGGAATTTACTCCAGCTCCACCTGATACCTGGAGTATTCCCATTTTGGCATCCTTATCTCCTAATGAGTTTATAATCTAGAACAGAACAGTACCCCTGCTGTTCTCCTGCCTTCTTATCAAATGATTTCACAATCAGACGCATTCAGAGCTGCTTCTGACCCTGTGTGGGTTCCTCTGTGGGTGCTTTTTTCAGCAGGAATGGACCTGAGCAGAAATTTTGTGTTGTGTCAAACAGGAGAAAAATGAAACCCACCTATGCACGGCCCTCTTGCAGCTTGTTCCAGGGCTAACACTGGAGTGCTGGCTGCCCAGCTCTAAATGTGGATATAACTTAGTATTTCTTCTTCTAGTGCCTTTGGGTTGAAGAAAGCATTTTGACATCCACACACTTCTAATAAACTAAAGCCGTAACGAGGCTTTTTCTATTTGTATTGCTCTTTTGTTGTCTCCTATGCGCATTTACCATTGATTTTTGCCAAACTCCCCCATACTGTAACTGTGCAGTTATAAACTGGTGTTATTGAGGGGAACTGAGGAGGGAAAGGATTGCCATAAAATTACTGGCTGCAAACAAACACTGCAGCTCTATTTGGGTGTTTCTCAGAAACACCTGGAGATTATTGCATACAACCTTCCTAATCAGTAAATCAGCCAGCCACTGATTGTTTCCTTAGCCACATCAGGCACAAATGGAACAGCTGTTTAATTTACCTTTTTTTTTTATGGTAGAAAATTCATATCCTGAATCATCGATATCTTTATTTTGCAACATGCTGACATTAATTTTTTGCTTTTCTCTCAGTGTTGCTGTAAAAGACAGGAGGATCTGTCTGCATGTTCGAGGTGCGGCCTGATGTCATCCTTCAGGGTGGAAACCTGCATGGAAACCAAGCAAAACTCTCTGGAGCTCTCCCAAGTAAGTTGGGACATCCTTTCAAATCCAAGGGTTGGGTGAGGGGGGACACTTGCTAATGTGAGCAGGAACTGAAGGAGCCAAGGCTTTGCAAGCTCTAGAAACTCTAAAGTAAATGGCTTTGGTTGGCTTGAGACTGTGCAACAGCCAGCTACAACTGAATGCTTTATTGCTGTCTGGAAGTGTTTATTTTCTGAACATAAATTCAAGGGACAGATTCAAGGCATGTCTAGAAATAAAGCATATCATCATGTGAGCTAAGCTGACAAGGACAATTTACTGTACCCTGCATTCGTTCTGGGCCAATCGGAAGAGAAGAGGCTATTAACATCCTGAAATTCCCGCTGTTCGGCTCTCCCTGTCCCTTCACTGAACTCAGGAATGGCATGTATTAACCCCTTGAGGGCCTCCCGTGCACATCCGAAGAAGGGACACTTGTTTAGGCCCGGTAGACATGTGCAGTATGTCCAGCTCTTATTGACAGCAGCAGCAAACTACTTTAAGAGCCGTGACACGGGCTGCGCTGTCTGGAGGCCCAGCACAGGGTTAACGTCTGTCCTAGAGGCAGTTTTCGGTGCTGTGGATGAGCATTGACTTACTCTGTTTAAATACGAGAGTTCACTGGTCAGCTTGACCTTGAATTCTCTTGCAAAGACAGGAACAAGTTGACATACTGTTCGTGTTTTCAGTGGCTGCAAAGTTCAGGGAACACAAAGCAACTGCAGCTCACATGCCGTGAGCATCACTTAGAGAAGAGAAGGGAAAGTTCATTTCCTTCTTTTTAAATCCCGCCAGCAAGAAAAGTAACAAAACCAGAAGAGAGTCAGAAGGTAAAACATAAAGGGCACAGCAGCAGATATTGCAGAGGAAAGGTGCCATTCACAGTCAGGAATGTGTTATAATAAAATCCACAAGCAAAAGTCCACAGAGGACTGTTTGCATAGCAGCATTACAATATCTACATGTGTAAATAGAGGGAACAGCCTTTAAATCTACGTTACAGCAGCAACTGTTGGGTCTTTTGCCTGCAGACACACTGCTTGAAGTGTTCCTCCTGACTTAGTGGATGTCCTTGTATAGGACAGCACGATCAGCCCCATTGCAACATTGCAGCTGAGGGAAACATGTTACTCTGGCTCCGAATAGGAATATTCTGTGTACAGCACTGCAGAAGGGCAGTGCACTTAACTGGTCTCCAGCTCCTTCTTTTTGTCCTATCCCCTCTCTGCGTGGTAGAGGGTACAGATTCAGCACAGCAGCTCATTCCTGTCCCTTGTTCCCAGTGAAAAGCACATCTCCGCACCTTCTTCTGTGAGGAAAATATAAGCTGGATCCTCATGGAGTGCATGGGGACAGGGAAGCCCAAAGAGAAAACTCCTTATCGACTTTCCTAGGTTTTCTTTTAAATCAAGGCAGGCTCACTTGAAGCCTGGTAAGGCTGAAGGCACAGCACACCCAGGCACTCCTGCAGCTGCAGACCTGGAGAGGCAGGAGCAGGAGTAGCCGCTGGATCCTGGGTCATGGTCAGTCCCTCAGACAGCTTCTCTGTTTGTTTATCACTGTGCCTGAGAACACACCGAGTAAGTCCACACATATTAAAAACACACACACTCCCCCCGCACTTTGGTCCCATTTTTCATGTGGGCCTTAGTCATTCCTCTGCATTTTGGCACAGAGTTGTGCAGCAGACTCTCTCTGCTATATTGGCACAATGTTCACAGCTGGAATAAAAATATTTGTTTTTCTGCCTTCTCCCAAGTCACTTGGGCTCTCTTCTCCCACTGAGGAGCCTGTGTCATTCATTCCCTGGCAGTACACAGGGCTTAAGTATTGCAACCTTCAGTACTAGACCAGAATAATATAAGAACCACAAAGAATCATTTATCTGGCATGACATATTTTATGCTCTTGTGTAAGTTTTCCTAAGGGAATTCTGAATGTCCTACTGGGTGACTGTAAAGACACCAAGGACTCAAAGTCATGGGCATCATCTTTATTACAAGCCCTAAAACACTCAGCACCAAGACAAAGCTGAGTAATTTTAACTTTTCTGAAATTAAGAGACTATATTGTGTCACCAAAGTCCTTCCACAGATCCCTTTAAGAGCAGAGTGGTTTGGGGCTGAAAGGATCCTCGTACTGAAATTGATCTTAATCTTCTATTACTATAGAAATGTTTCTGTGCTTTAAAAATACACTCCCTATTTCTTACTTTCAGACTACCCTAATCTCAAATTAGCCTTCTGAGCAAAGGTCAGGAGTGCAAGAGTGCAAGTCTTACTGGTTCAATTAAAGGAAATAAGACAAAATCAGACAGGCTATTGCAGAAGTCTTTGTCAACAACTTCCTGAATGCTGAGAGGCTGTTCAGGCATAAGCTGTCTATACTGCCAGATAATGCTGTTATTAGAAACACGTTAGTGTAAGAAATTAAAAAAAATAAAATAAAAGAGATATACATGGCTAATAGATACATTCATCTTGTGGCTTTCACAGTAGAAGTCTCAGACTAGTGCTTGTGATTAATTATTAATGTTTGTCATCTTGTTCCTTTTTTTGGTGTGTTTACAACTTAGCCTTGCCTCTCTATTTTTTTTCCAAGCCACTTGCACATAACAAAGCCCAGATAACTAAACTAGTAGCTGTCGTGCTATTACTCGCTTTAATAATGTCCTTAATAATGATGAAATGTTAAGTATAATGTACCAATAAATATTTTGGAGTCAGGGAACTGGCAGGTACGTGGGAAGGCACTTTGTGTTAACAGTTGATATACTGTTGTTGCACTTATGAAAACTGTGTTTAATGCATTTGCGTAAAGATCCTCTTTTTAAAATGATTTTCCTTTCTTCCTTTCCTTTTTTTTTTTTTTTTTTTGGTTGTGTCCTTGTGCCTGAACATTTGACCCTGGGGGAGTAGGATGGAAAGATTGTTTAAACAGCAGAGAATTGTTTATTTCAATTTTCTCCCTCTTTTTTCCCCCTTTTCAGTTCTCTTTACAGGTAAATCACTTGCGATATGGGAGAATCTCAGAAAGTTCAGAGGTTTTGGGGCAGGAAACGCCTCCCCTCCCCCCGAAGTTTGGATTCAGAGCTAAATTTATCTGAATGCTGTCATTTCCCTGCTTTTCCTTCTCTACCTCCTTCACTACATTCCTCTTTCTCCCTCCCCATTCCCAGCCACCCAGATCTTATCCTTTCCTTGACCTGCAGCTCCCCCTCCCTCGCCTTCCACGGCTCTAAAATGTCCGGAGGCCTCGGCTGAAGGTGGTAGTTTCTCCTGGTGGTTTTTTTTTCATTCCTGAGCTGTACTATAGCGAAAAATACTCTGTAATCCCCTGCCCTCAGAGGCTGTCTCCATCAACAGATGCTAAAAAAAGGTTTGGTGGCCCCTTAAGAGGAGAAGGCAGCAGTGCCCAGCAGAGGAGTCCAGGCTTGCTCACGCCTCGCTGGGTGCAAGTGTCTGCTGGTGATACAGCAAAGGGCTCATGCGGGTGCAAGCAATTTGTTTTAGGTAAAAGGATTCAGAAATAGGTGTGGAAGTTCCTCCAAATTTCCATCCTGCTCCTGCTTTCTATGACACGTTCTGCACATTTGCGTCACTTATCACTATCTGGAGCTAATCTGTCCTGGTAGGGAATATACAGAGTTCAACAAGATCCTTTTCTTTTTGTTTTCCCTTTTTCTTTTGTTTTTAAATAATATAGTCTTGCACTGTGGCTATTCTAGTTTTTCACAGAAGTGGCAGGCAGCCAAAGACTGGAGTCATTATTTGCAAACTCTAAAAATAGAGTCAAGATTTATAGGAAGAAAACAGATATGTCTTGTTATAAAACCATGAATAAGGATTGGCACGAACATAACGGTTTATTCTTTTTTGATATTGGTTATTGTAAATTGCACTCTATCTTTCTGGGAGATACACTAGATAGTTCCAGTACGGAAACGTTTCCTTTACTCGAAAGTGCTGCAGAACTGCAGTTTATTTGTTGTAAAGACTTGATTATTCAAAGGAAGAGATAAGAGATGAGGTAGCCCCTGGGAATTTTGTGCATTGTTGGGGTGGACAGTTTGTTTTAAAAAAAAAGTATTAGTGATCTTCTTCTGCAGGTCACTGCTGATAAAAATTACATTCAATGTGTCTCTTTGCCCAGTGTAAAGGCACCTCATGAGTTGCACTTCTGGTTAATACTGCTTGTTATTGTAAACCATGAACATCACATCCCTGATCTAGCTGTTGTTAATAACATTCCCTGCACTATCTCCTTCCTTGTAGACTCTGGCAGGGCAGCAACGAAGGAAAAAAAAAAAGGGTAAAAAGAAAAAAGGAAAAAAAAAAAGGAGAAGCAGAGGCAAAGAGAGGGAGAGACTTTCACAAAGAGTTAAAAAGGCCTGATGAAATCCTTACAATGTACACCATATGGCTTGACATTTACCAGATTAGTTAAACATTTCTACTGGGGATAAATATTCCTGCACATCGATGTAAAGA
This sequence comes from Manacus vitellinus, assembly GCF_001715985.3. NCBI lineage: Eukaryota > Metazoa > Chordata > Aves > Passeriformes > Pipridae > Manacus > Manacus vitellinus. The sequence continues at coordinate 4,994,583 of NW_021940526.1, forward strand.
AATTGCATGAGACAAGGGCACATACAGCATATTTATGCCATGGAGTAATCTTTTTTTTTTCTTTTTTTTTTTTCCCCCCTCCTCCCTTCCCCTTGGCTAGCAGAATTCAGGTTACTGAATATGTAAGGGCCAAGTGTACTAAACCCAAACAAACCCTGCTCCTGTGCACTCCTGAGCTGCTGTTGATGTGGCTTCCAACATCGCCCCAAACACACTCAAAACCCCCAACCCAACCCAAAAAAAGTTTTGAATGAGCAATCTTGCTGTAAAAAAAATACCAAACCCCAACTCTGTGGAGAGGCTGAAACATTAAAGTTTGTCAGAATCTATTTGAGCACTCGGTTTGCCCGTCGAGCGATGACTGTGATGGCTGCCAAGCTGATTTTGAGCGGGTTGATGCAGAGGAGGTGACTGCTGGTGCCCGTGTCTGGTGTAGCCTACACCGCTCCTTGGTGAGCAGCCCTAAAGCCATAGATTTCATCTGATCTTTGCAAAGGCTAACATTTGTCTGCTGTCATTTTAGTGAGATTGATGACAGGCTGGGATAGGGGAGGAGGAGGGGGAGTGCAGCGGGATGAAGGCTGATCCCCACAGCCCTGATCGCTGGGGTCAAGTCTGCCCAGAGCTGCTGGCCCAGATGCTCTGGTCAGCTGTGGCAGTGGCAGGGAGTTGCTCCTGCACCTCTCCAGCAGGAATTGCATGGGGTTGTTACAGGAACTCGGAGACAGAAAGGCAGCACTTTGCACCTTATGTATCTTAGTAGATTATTCGCGTCACAAGCAACACAGAGCGAAATGTTATGACAACCATAAGAACGTAGTTTACTGCAGCTTAATGTGGCTGGGCAGTGCAGGGTAAAGCCATCAAAAAATGCTTTTTTTTTTTTTTTTAAAGTTTCCAAGAGAAACTAACCAATGTGGACATGCAGCTATTTTTACACAAAACCCTGACTTTTGGCAAACTCTTTCCAGGCTATAGCAGAAAATGCTTACTCTTTATTAGTAGTAGTGTTATCTCAGTGCCAAACTAAAAACCATACACTTTCCCACTTGGAGGCTTTCTTGTAAGCTAATGTAATAGGGGAATCTTCTACAAAGGACACATGTCCCAGGTTGCTGGCTGCAGCATGCAATATCCCTCGGAAAAAAACATCTTTCATACTTAGGCAGGATGAAGTCTGTGTATCTTTTTCCCTGAATGAAAGAGTGAGTGAGTGACTATCAATGCTGAAATTTGATCTTACCTCAAAATCCTAGAGATTCGTGTTTTACCAGGCATACGTATCTACACAAGAGGGATCTTGGCACTTCTGGGAAAGAAATGCAAAGTAAGAGGGTTACTGCCTTTGTGGATTGGGAGTGAGAAATGTACCTGCAAATCTTAATCCCAATATTAGATTGGAAATCACTGAGGCAAGGGCTGGAAGCAGCCCTAGATCCTCTCTGGGAGCTGGAGGGAAGACGGGTGCATGAGCCAGTAACTCTAACAAGCTGGAATTCAAAAAATGCCCGAGCTAAAACTCCAGGCTGGGACATGTACAGGCTTGGGGGAATGCTCAGCTCCAGCCCCTCCTGTTCAGATTTACAGTGCTGAGACCAATACCATACAGATTTTATCCACCCAGTGTCCCATCACAACAAAATGACATCATGTGAGGATGGGATTTTGGCTGCGGACAGGGACAAATGTAGTGTAGAGTATGAAAACAAGCTGTACACTTCTTATTCTTGCTGTTCAGAGAAGAGCAGAGACTCCCACTCGAGTGGGAGGGCTGGCTTGGGCCCCACATGAACCTTGCGCTTGGGTGATCACGGGTGGCTGGGTTGATAAAGAGTGAACCAGAGAGATAAATACCCGTACAGAGGAAAATAAGAACAGATAATGGATTGGTGCAAGTCGCAGTATATTTCCTCCCAGTGATGAAAGGCTAAGAGTGAGTTATAGATCTTTCCTCACGATAAGAACAGATATTTCTTTCCAAATCATTTATCTATAAGATACTGAGATATTATTTAGGTCTGCATTGGTATTAATCTGGCTCTTTGCATTCCCATCCCAGTGCTTAGCAGGTGACAACATTCTGGTGGGGACCCCAGAGGTTCTGTCTGCATCTCCCACAAGTGAGGTGTTGCTTTTCATCATTGGGAGCTGGGAAGGAAGAGGGAGTGTTTATCCAGGTGTCTCAGGTGAAGGTGATATGGCTATTTATGCATTACCAGCATTTAAATGTTGGTTTGTTCAGGTCCTTAGTGTACAAGAAGCATCACTGAAAGTGTTATAAGATCTGTTACTGCTCTGGGATAGAATTAACTTTACAAAAAAACCCCAAGCATTTACATGTCTGGGAGATATGACACGTGTGCAGCACGTGTGTGTGTGTTTGTGAGGGCGGGAGCCTCGGTCTGGAGAGCATGTGGGGAGAAAAATGCGGCGTGGTTTTGTCAGCCAGGAAATACCGGAGCACTGAGTTTGATAGTGAGGGAAACGGCTTTTAATTTTTTTATTATTATTGTTAATATTTCTACTAAGTAAATGTTTTATATAATTTTAGTAAATGCCCATTCCTCAGCCGCCTTCCCCTGAGGCGCCGCTGGTGAGGTGAGGGCAGGGTGGTGGGAAATGGTGGGGGCAGCTCCCACCCCTCCTCACAGCCTCCATGAGGGGATGTACCTCCAGCGTGAGGGGATGGTGGAAACACCTGGGACAGGTGAAAACACCTGACCTAGAGGAAAGCACAAGTGAGCTGGGGCCGGCTGGAGGTGCCAGCCAGGGCTCGGGGCTGTGGGATGAGGGGTTCAGGGGCGATTGGGTGCCATGTGAGGGAGGGTGCCATGTTTCCTCTGTGAGGGCAGGTTGCCACATCCTTCCGTGAGGGCAGGTACCATGTTCCCTCCATGAAGGCCGGTGCCGTGTCTCTCCATGAGTGCAGGTGCCATGTTCCCTGCATGAGGGTGAGTACCATGTTCCCTGTGTGAGAGCAGGTGCCATGTCCCTCTGTGAGGGTGAGTGCCATGTTCCCTGTGTCAGGGTGGGTGCCATGTTCCTCCATGAGGGCAGGTGCCATGTGTCTGCGTGAGAGCGGGTGCCATGTTCTGTCCAAAAGGGCAAGTACCATGTCCCTCCGTGAGGGCAGGTGCCATGTTTGATCCATGAGGGCAGGTACCATGTTCCCTCCATGAGGGCAGGTGCCATGTCTCTCCGTGAGGGCAGGTGCCATGTCTCTCCGTGAGGGTGAGTGCCATGTTCCCTGCATGAGGGCGAGAGCCATGTTCCCTCTGTGAGAGCAGGTGCCATGTCCCTCCATGAGGGCGGGTGCTATGTTCCCTCTGTGAGGGTGGGTGCCATGTCCCTCCATGAGGGCAGGTGCCATGTTCTGTCCAAAAGGGCAAGTACCATGTTCCTCCGTGAGGGCAGGTGCCATGTTCCGTCCATGAGGACGGGTGCCATGTCCCTCCGTGAGGGCAGGTGCCATGTTCCCTCCATGACAGCAGGTGCCATGTTGCTCATGAGGGCAGATGCCATGTTCCTCCATGAGGGCGGATGCCATGTTCCATCTGTGAGGGCTGTTTACCCACAAAGCTGGTGGCGGGTCAAGGGGACTCAATGCTCTGGTATATTTTCACCTGCTGTAATCTCAGCAGGAGCCTTTGCTGTCCTGTGTAAACCTCTGCTTTTGGATCTTAAGAGAAACCTTTGCAGTGGTCAGTAAATCCTATAGCACTTGCTCTAGTTTATGAGATTTCCAGTAGTGCACGGCTTTGGAAATTTGTCACTTGGTGGATCAAACAGCTCTGAGGGCACCGCAGATTTGGGATGAGGGGGGAGAACTCAACTGTCTCCATCTTGTTTAAATGAGCTTCAGGTTCAGTACATTAACGTGCTAATAAGGGAGCCTTGTGTTCCCACAGTGCTTTTACAGGCGTTCTCACACTGCTGACCTGACCTCCTTAATCCTGGCTTTCCTGAAGGAAAAGCTGATCCATCAGGCCTCCTGTACCTAAAATGGGATAAAAAGAAGCAATGGACCTATTTCAACACTGATGTTTCTCAGTTACCTCAAGCAGCCTTGTTCTTTTTTGTATTCATCGCTTATTTCCCTGGGAAGTGAAAAAAAAAAAAGGAAAAAACCCTCTGGATGTGAGGGCTCAAATCACTGAAGATGAGAAGCAGCAAAAGGAAATAAAGAGGTCAAACACCTAAGTTAGCTTATGATTAAAAAGAAATTAGTGGGACTATTTTTAATTTGTTTAAATATATTACTTTCCATTAAAAAGGTCTTCATATTTCACTACGTATGAGATGAAGTGTGTCACCAGAGAAAGATTTTTCAGTTTTAGTATCTTTTAAAAAATTAGAAGTCCAATGCCACTGAAGTCACAGATGTGAAACCACTAGGAATGGCAGCAGTGTGGGACTTTACCTGTACAATACACCAGGGTTGCCTTCCAGTCAGGCCAATTTGCAAGAATTCAGGGGAGAAAGATACAAGCTGTGTGGTAACTAGGGGTACACTAGGGGTAGGTCTGTGGTACCACATAGCCCCCCAAATACTCAACCTCAGAATGTCGTGTAGCCTTGAGAACCAAAACTCTGCATCTCTGCACTCAGACACATCCCAAGGTGTTGGGTCCTAGACTAAGGAGCTGCTTGGAGCCCTCTTGGGAGGCTGAAGTGCATCTCATATCTGAGTTTAGCTGCCAGAGCTTACGTCTTTTTTTGTTAAATCTGCTAGACTATGGATATTTTCAGGCTGCAGCTGACAGAAATTAGAAAGGATAGTTGTAAACAAAGTTTTGTAATGCCAGAAGTCTATGACGGAGCTTTTTTAATCAGTGCACAAGCTGAACAGTGATCTGACTGTTCTAAGGCTTTCCATGAGACTGCTTGTTTTTCCATTTTTCTTTTCTTTCTTTTGTTAAATAAAGTTCCTTAACAGTCAGTATAACAACTGGGCGAGTCTCTGCAAACTCACTCATGGGGGAAATCCACCATAATGTTTAAAAAAAAAGTAACAAAACATTTGCTTAGGAATTTGTCACAAAACTCCAAAACAATGCAAACACCCTCAGTTTCATGTTTTGCTCCCAGCTGGAAAACCAGGCCAGAGTCACTGAACATTTCACCAAGTCTTGCTAACCTTCTGAGCTGAGTTGTGAGAAATTGTTCTTGACATCACATGAGCTGGGCCACAAGGCAGGACTAATGTGATATTTGCTGTCGAAGGTTTCCTAGGAAACATGCTACTTAGAGCACTCAGCTCTCCCTGCCACCCTTCCCACATCCTCCGGCTTCACCGGCTCCCACAGGTTTTGCAGAGGGCAGCAATGTCCCCTCTGACCTCCGGGCACCCTCGGTGCAGACCTTCCCAGCCGAGCAGAGAGGGGCTGTGGAGACTTTTGAATCTCACTCTCCTAATTGCCCTTTTTTTTCCTGATTTATCCCTTTTTTTTTTTTTTCCCCCAGCAGTCTGCAGTGGAAGAAGTGAGAGAAACTAAGCTACATCCTGGAAGACTGGAGGTGGAGAGAAGGAAGTTTTAGCCTTCCCAGCAACCTTAAACTTTCCTGCCAAAGGGGAACTGGTGGAAAAAGGTTAGGAAAATCAGCAGATAACTTACAACTTTACTTGCCACAGGGCTCCTCATATTTTGCCTGCAGTTTGCAATGCAGTAGCTGTTATGATACATTACCTGTAGGGATTTTTCAGTGCAATGGAGCTCCCCAATTCATTCCCATAATTTCACCTGGTGGCTGTAGGTGCTGTCCTTGACATCAGACCCACATAAGTGATTCCTGTCATTCAGGCCAAACTTTTCAGCTTGGCCATTTGGAGCAGCAGGATGGTTCCCGTTGAGGATGAGATGAATGGAGTCGGTTCACACATGTTAACCAAATGCAAATCCATAGATGGAAACTCATGGTCAGCTTTTTCCAATGCTATTTTCAGAACTTCCACAAAAGACTGTGCTGTGATTATATGTATTCATGATATGTATATCATGTATTCAGCTCAAACAATATTTGAATGATGCATTTAGAATTCTTCCTAAAAAAGGACCATGCTTCTGTAAACTGCACCATATTTGTAAAAGAGAGGAAAAAAACTCTAGCTTGCTTTTCCTTTCTTCCTCTCTTTCTTTTTAATCTATCATTTCATAAGGCTGTTAGAATTGGTGTTAATGCTACATTACACACAGACACACTTCTACATAATCATATGCATTTGCCTGTATTCCATACATAAACAACCCTATGGAATCCCGACTCTTCATTGTTAAGTTTGTCTCCATATTTTTCAAAGCAAAGCAGCTCTGGGTGTCAAAGAGTTGCTTTTTTCACTCTCTTTCACTGGGTTTTACAGTAAATACAGCCAAAAAAATAATGCATTGGGAGTTTTGTGGGTTGGGTGGTTTTTTTGTTTTGGTTTGGGGGTTTTTGTTTGTTTTGTTGTTGCTGGTTTTCTTTGGGTTTTTTTGTTTTTATTTTTGATATGTGGTGGTTGGTTGGAGTTTTTGGTATATCTTATTTTATTTATTATTGTAAATAAATAGATTATTGTTTATGTGTATTTTATTTTGTTTGTATATTTTATTTTGTTTTGTTTTATCTTTCCTACCTGGCCATTTATAACTACCTATTTTCCCTCATGTCTCTTTCACCGATAAAAAAAACCAACAAACATTTTTTTGACTGTCATTAAGTGTCCTTCACATTGCCAATATTGATTTCCCCAGCCCCTTGGAGGCCAAGAGTGTCACCTCCATGATGCTCCCTGAAGCCACTGACTTGGAAAACAGGAGTGCTAAGGTTGCTGTTGCCAGACATTGGTTTCCCACATGGCAGGACTTAAGACAAGTAGCCTTAAGTCACTGGACTGATTAATTTCTCTCCATGATGCCATTCACTTCACCTTACCATGTTTGTGTAGTGAAGCTGTTTGGCCAACATGCCCTATGGGCCTTGTCTTAGTAATGAAAGTGCAGAGGGTGGAAAAGAAATTCCATTCTGGATCGTTTGGCTCTATCTTCAGTTTCTGATGGCATCCAAAAGATTGGGCTGGCTTTTGGGCTGGCTTTTCAGTGTGCCTTCAGGTTCAGAAGAGCAGCATCCCCTAGGCCCTGCAAAGCCAGTGGGGCTTCACCTGTGTAAATCTGGGCAGAACTGGGGTCTTTGTGGCCAGAGAAGGAACACCTGTAAAACTCTTCTCTTTCTTTTCAAATCCAGAAAAGTTTCTTCCAAGCGTTAAGACCGTGATGTCAGTCAGCTTCAGAGAAACAGCATCAGATCACCTGAGAATCAGCATGCAAGCCTCAGGTCTGTACCAATCTCTTACATCAGCGTTTTTCATTGCAGAGTCAGGATTTCCTTGCGTGGAATCCTGGTGGTGGATTTGCAAATCAACCTCTACCTGTGAGATACCATCATGAAACCACATTGCTCACAGAAGGCAGAACTTTTCTGAATAGTGACAGATTACCCAACACATGAGATTCTGGAGGGCCACCCAGACAATTTGTTGGTTTCAAAGCACTTTCAGAATGTCAGTCCTCATGGCACCACATAAAATATGTGTCAGGGGCTATTGTTAAACCCCATTGCCTGCTGAGGAAGGGAGGAAAGGAGATTACAAAACCACAACTTGAGTTATTGTTGGAGGCAGGACTGGAACTCGGGATTTCCTGGGCAGATTACCACCCTTCACTTCTCCCTCAGCTGGTATAATTAGCAGTGTCTTGGATCTCTCTGATTCCCATGCAAGACCACATCTGAATGCATTTTTCTTTGAAATTGTCCATCTTAGGATCATTTCTGTTGTGCAGTTCTGGCTGTTAATGATCTGTTTTCTGCAGTGAAATGCTCACTAGTACACTGTAAATCATTAAGAGATGTAAAGGCATCCATTTGTGACTACTGATTTAATCTCTCTGGATTTCTGGAATTGGCTACCTGTAAAACTTTGGGAGCCAGGTCTTGAAAAAACCGGTCCTTTGTGTCTCTTTAATATTTTTGTTCTTGGCTGGTAGCCATTCAGACGGATGTCTTACATCCTTGAGATGAACTTAGTGCAGTCCTCATTGACCTAGCAAGCCATTTTTTCCCTGACGACAAGCTGGGATCACATTTTGTAATGACTGCTGCAAGATTGTCTTGTTAGGGAAAGGGCTAAGGTGGGATCGTCTTTAATGACAATGAAAGCACCTCATAAAACCTGATTCCTTGGTTTTACAGGCATGGCTCTAGAATTTTAGCCGATGCAGACTTAGTGAATCAGTCAGTCAAAAATTATATCAGTTGAAGTATAATGTTCATGGCAGTCCAAAAAACCTGAACATGTAGGTGATTTGGAGGGCATTTTGTTAACTCTTTAATTGGTCGTTTGAGTGCTGGAGGCAGTAGCTAATTGCCTGTAGGTCAGAGTAGTCCTAGAGCTTAGGTAAATGTATATTGTCATATGTCACATTTTCATATGGCTCCTTTGCACAGGTTGGTAAAAATGATTGCTGCATAATTAAAATTAAGACAAGGTGGGAAAAGTGATTCAATTAAACCCCTGAAGCCATTGCACAAATTATGTGAAGTACCAAAAACTAATGAATAGTTAAAACTAGTTTTATCTTTTTACTCTTCATTCTTGAATCCTGAGGGTATCAAAATGGCGATTGAATCTCTCTCAAAGTTCTCAGAGGTGAGTTTTTGGGTGGGCAGTGCAAGTATGAGTCAGCTCAGAGGAATCCAGGCCTTTTAAAATACCAGCACACAGAAACTTTGTTACCTAGTTGTTTTGAATTGAAAAGAACCAGACCTTATGCACAAGAGACCTTTTGGTTTCTCCACCAGCCCAGAATTATTTTGAAAACATCTGCAATATTTCACTCTGCATGCAGCAGGTATTATATACCAGGGAGGGTGATGACAGTAAAAATAAATGAGATATGTTGTAACCAAAACATCCCAAGTTTTACATCATACATTTCACAACCTCAGCAAGCATCCTGCGCTTTGACTTGAAGGCTGAAGGCGTGTGGTAGTTTTACAAATGTCTATTAGTATTAACAAATATGTTCCATTATTAGACAGTGTGCCACTGACCCAACCTCCCGGTGCAAGAGGTGAGTTAATATGGCTTATAAAATACAGGAGTGCTGCAGGCACAGGCTGTGGAAATCAGAGCCCTGGCTGAGCAGGAGGTCTCTTTGCATTTCGTGGGACAGCTTACTAGAGGCCTGAACATGGGCATAAAAGCTGCCTCCCAGCTCAGGCTTTTTATGGTTCCTGTCCTTTCCCAGAGCAATACAACTTTAGGAGGTTTAGAGCAACAAGGTCTGCACCTTTGGATACTGGCAGTGTGCTAATTCTGGCTGGGTTTAAAATGAGAAAATTAAGATATGTATGTATGCGCTGTTCCTGAGATTTTTAACAGAATGTTTTAGTGGCTGAAAGTAGCAGGATGCTGCAAGTTGTGCTCTTCCACAGTTGTTGTTTTTTGGGGTTTTTTTGCATGGCTCTTTGCTGTTAGCTGTAAACCTCCATTTCTGGGAGTGTTTCTTGGCCAGGTTAGCCAGGATTGTGAGTGTCTGCACAGAGAGGACCCGATACATGGAAACTGGATAAAACAGTGCACGTCACAACAAAATAAAAAAGTCTTGTTGCTCTTCATTAGAACAGATACTTCCCTGGAAGATGTTTAAAATATGCCCTAGCAGAGTGTCTCCAGCCATCCAAGTAGAGGTGTCTGTAGACATTTCCCCTTGCAGGTGTAGATTTATAGTATAAATGAGGGACACTTTTTATGCTTCCATCTCTTCGGAAGTTATTCTCGCGCTGCATTTGAAAGTAACAGTTAAAAAACTTGTTCTTATGCTTATCCAAACTTAATCAGAAATCTTAAATAGAACTAATTATTGTCACAGGTAGCATGTTCATCTAAGTACTGACTTTATCATGCAAAAAAAAAAAATCCCTGCTGAAGACCAGGGTGATTCAGGGAATAGTAGGTTATGGAAACATGATGATGTCAACTCACTAGATGAGCCCTTCATTAATGAGTAAAGCTTCTGTAGGTAGAAAAAATAAACCTTCCTAAAGATTTCTGTGGATCAAAACCCCAAGAGATGAGAGCAGAGTAGAGAAGAAGGAGAAAACTGAAACATAGGAGGTGTTCAAATCACGTGAGCCCTCTGCTTTCCCATGCTTCCTGGTGGAAAAGCAAACAGCCAGACATTGTCAGGAGTGTCCTAAAAAGTCAAAATTGTGAGGGGACACATTGCAGTCTCCCCCCAAAATATTTTCTTCAGTCTTTTTTTGGTGTGTGTTCAGCTTAGACTGCTGGTAATCAGAGGCAAAATTTCCAGTGCCTGTGATTCAAGAAAAACACTGCTTATGTGATTAAATGGGGTGTTTTTTCTGAAGCCTTTTCTGTGTAGACTTGGCCTGAGACCACCCAAATGCCAGGTAAAGTACTGCATGAGACAAGCCAAAGTTTTCCTTCCATTCCAAAGGCATAAGCAACAGGCTACAATTGCTTTTATAAATGCAGATTGGGAGTTTTAGGAGGCTACCAACAAAAGCCAGGTTATGGTATGGGCTGCTGTGGATTGCACCAAGAGAGCGCTGAAATTCCTGCTCTGCGTACGGGAATGTGGAAATGACCCAGGAGTGTTTGGGATGCCTTTGTGGATTTCATGTATATATACAGTATTGTATTACATTTATAGAGATGTATATGGCAATACCATACAGGACTAGTATGAGACATAAAAGTTGTTATGTGACAGATTCACAATTTTTCCTCTGTGTATAGAGAGTGATTCAAGGTCATGGCACCAAATTCATCTTTCAAAAGGGCCTCATTTCACTGACTACGGAAGACTTGAAGTAGTGTCCTGTATTTACTATAAAAATACATATTTAAATATATTAAAAAAAAACCCAGCAGTATTTTGACCTGTTAATATGGACCTTTTCAAAGAAAAGTGCAAGCTATTGCCACCAACCAGGTCCATTCCCATACCTTGCAAATAGCAAGTGTATGCAAAGAGTTTAAAACTTGGATTGAGGATGCAGCCAGGGTTGCTGGTGGAGGAGCCAGGAGCACAACCCCTGCCTGCTGGGCTTTGTGGAGAAGACCTACACAATCAAAGCTGTGGAAGGTAAAGGAATGCATTGGGGCTTTGGAGAAATTCTTTTAAAAGCCTCTGGAATTATGAAGACAAGTGAGAAAGGCCTTCCCTAGACTTTCTGGAGAGTGAGTCACTGGTGAGTTCCCCTGGGAACTGAGGGAGGCAGCAGGAAGATGGTAATGGCCTGTTAAACTTGATAGGACGTGGTGGGTGGTGGGACCATGGCATTTCCAAGTGTTTTCACGAGCAGGCAGCAGAAGGAAGTGAACATTGGGGTACATTTTCCATGCAGCGAGGTAGGGATGAGAAGGCAACTGCCTTCTCCCAGAGAGCCTGGAAGCACTGAATTTCCCTCTGGGGTTGCACTCCTCTTGATGTGCATCGGTAGTTTAATGGTATTGTCTTGTAAAGAGGAGGTTTTAAAAGATGTTTTTAATACATGAGACAAACTTATTACCAGTGAGTCTGAGGACTCCCCATCCTTGTGTTATCTCAGGGAGGCACAGCCCTTGCTCACAATACCTCGTGTGCAAGGACCAAAAGCATAGACTGTTTGAAGCAACAGTTCTTGTGTCAGCCCCAAAAAAGGCAGGGATATGAGATATTCCTTTGGCAGTGTGGTTGCCTGGGGATGCATCTGGAACGGAAGGTCTGCTTTGCCATGAGCGGAGCTATTACAGTGCTGTTACAGCCTTTCCAAGAGGATAATGTTCTTTGGGTGTTCCCACCTTCTCTTGGCTTACACATAAGATGACAACATGGCTGAAAAGACCCTGCTGGATGCCCAGAAAGGGACAAAGTTAGTAATGATCAGCGTGCAAAGAAAGATTAGACATGAACAGAATTGGATTGATTGCTTTGGACAACTTTACGACCTTTGTTTTCCTTCCTAAATTTTTTGTGGGTTGTTTTATAGTAAAATAAATCACAGCACTATGCAAACCCCCTGTAATGTCACTGTATTTTTGGTGACTCACAATTAGCCTTGATAACCCAAAGGATGCAGGCGAGCATATGTCATGGGTGGAGTCAGGAATAATGTGCATCTTTGTGTCTTTTGATGTATGACAGATTTCTTCAGTCAGATGCAGGCCTGGCTGAATTCAGCCACCTTGGCCTGGATATTATCCATGTGGCTAAAATTGCCAGTCCATTTACCCTGGAAATTATTACAGTGGTGCATTGCCAAATGCACAGTTGCATTGTTCCTGTGCTTCGTGCTGTTGGGTGTTAAATGTACCTCTGAGCCTTAAGCAAGTCTAGATTGAGTGTTTTTTGTTTACAAAAAACATTGGAGTGTGTGTGTGGAATCTTTCAGTGTTCTTTCAAAATCTACCAAAACCTTTGTCATTTACTTCTAGATTAGGTAGTTATGACTTAAAGGATAAGAAGGAAGTAAAAAGGCTTTGTAAGAGTTCAGATGATGGATCACTTGAATTTATAGTGGGAAATCTGCTTCAGTGAAGGCTGGAGTAGGAGCTGGAGTGGGAGCCAGAAAATTCTCCACTCAGCCAGAGATCAGTGACTAACCCAAGTTTGTGAGCCATAAAATGAGCAGAGTGCTGAGATCTTAGATAGGTGCTGATGATAAGTGTCCTGATGATGTGGAGATGAGGGTTCTCCTATCCTTATCTACAACAACTGTTTGCATGGGAATACATAGAGAGGGACTTTGCTATGCTAAAAGAACACTGAATGCTGGGACCATCCTGGCTGGGATTGTGTGAGTCCCTCTTTAAAGGTTGAACATGCTCAGGTATCCCTGAAAAGCAGCCATTTGGGACATCTTGTCTTCTGGAAAGCTGTCAGGATCTCCATGCTTAAGAGGCATCCCAAGCTGGGGAGGAGATGTTTGTTTTCCAATTAACTCTCATCTAAGGAATAGACCTAAAAGAATCAGCCCTCCTTTAGGAAAATTAACTGCAAATGACAAATGCTTCGCTGTTGTTCCCAAAGCAGGGAGATTCTTTCTGTCAGGGTCACCCATTGTGCAATAAAAGTTCTCTTACAATTCCATGAGGAGATAGTCTTATGTCTCCATGGGGAAAGGTTCATCTTTCTATGTAATTCTTCTTTCAGGTAGGATAAGGAAAGCAATTGCAAGGATTAAAGAGTCACAGCTCTCCTGAAGGAAGCAGGACAGCAGCCCTCCCTGGGAACCAGCACTGCCCATCAGGGAGAAACTCTGTTCTTGTCATACACACCACACATTTCACTGTGCAAAGGTTGAGCATAACACAAACCTACATCTTAGTCAATAAAACCTGCACACAGAGAAGAAATATTATGCCCTTTCTTGTTTGTTTTGCAGAAGAGAACAGAGGGTAGCTGGCACTAAGAGAAATCTATTTTTTCTTTTCGTTTTTGGCTTTCGCTGCCATTTTTCCTCTGTGGAAAGAGGGAGACATTCTGGCTGTAGTTGCATCTGTTTTCACTATTACCAAGAACAAAACTCCCATTTTCCAACTGAACTTAAAGTCCAGTTTCCTTCAATAATTCCTGAATCTTTCTCACATGATCAGCTCTTGTCATGATGAGCATGAGAAGGAAACCAGGAAGGGCAGTGCAGCTTTCCAAAGCAAGATCTTTAAGACTCTTTCCTGGAAGTCTCACAAATCCGGGGCAAGGTTTATTACAAGGTTAAATTACAAAATTACATGGCTCTAGATGACTGGTCTGTTCCATGCTGCCAGCTCCTGAAGCCTGAAAGGCTCTTTGTTAAGGCAACCACTAAGCCTGGTGGTAGCTTGCAAACCAAAATAATCCCACTGCTCTCTTGCATGGATTCACCTTTGGCTCGTGGCAGTTGACAGTCAGGGTGCATGTGGCCAAGTGTGTTTGAAACAGTGCAAATGGTAGATGAAATATAATGTGCCTTTTCACCTCATTTTCTTCCTACCTGCTTTCTTCCATTTCCCAGCACAACAGCATTTTTTTAGCCCCCTTTTCCTCTCCATCTGGCATTTGCCTCCTTCCTCTTTCCTAGCAACCCACAAATGTTTGCTGCTGTCTTGGTGTTTGATAAACAGGGGCTAATCTTGAAGTAGCACATCCACCCTGCTGGCCATGCAGGAGGAAGTGGTGGTTTTCCTCAGAGCACTCCTCTGGCAGCAAGACCCCACTCCCCACCTTCCCCTTCCACCCCTTCTCCTGCATCCCCATACCCAGAGTGAGCCCTGGGCATGGGGGCAGAGAGGTCCCCACTGAGCAAAGATGATTAGATTCTGTTCAAAATGAAAAATGTGATTGATCAGATGGATCAGACAGAAGATAGATTGATTATTTTTCCTTTTTTTACTTGAGTAGCTTGAAATTTTAATAGTAAATTGAATTTTTAATAATTGTAATACTTTTTAATTTGTTAGTTTTAGACTGACCGAAGGTAAATATCTACAATTTGAGCAACATTGCTTTGTTCCAGCTGGACACTTGGTATTGTTTATTTTTAGAATGAAACACTGTGCACGCTCTTCCAGTCCAAATGTGAGCATCCTTTCTAAAATTTTCTTTCTAGGAGTGAACACCCCCATAATAGTCATTGCTGAACTGTTTGCAGTAGACAAACACAAAAGGGCTGCAAATGCAGCCAGAGATAGAAATCAAAAGAAAGATTCTCAAAAATGTTTGGCACTGTTTGCTCACCTTTGCAATATACATCCTGCCCCTCTTCTTAAAATACTTTATTTTTTTAGTGTAGCTGGGTGAGCTGGTATTTCTTCTGCTCAAGCTGTCTCTAAACTTATATTTCCAACAGTGGCAGCAGATTATGAGACGATACTTATAGAAATGACATTATATCATTTGTTAAAATACCCATCCTGAAAGGCAAAATCTGCAGAAATTATAGGACTAAGAGGCCTCCTTAGAGAGGCAGAAACTATTTTAACTCGTTATTTTTAGAGCTCTGCAAATCACATATTTTTCTCTTCACTGGCAATTCAAAAAAAAAAATTGGAAATTGTAATAAGTTTTAAAAAAAAAGAATCCTTCACAACTTTTTTTTTTTTCGGTGAAATGGAAAGTTGAAATATGTCATTTGTGGGCAAATGAGATGCTTCACTTTAATTTCACCACTTTTTTTAGTTCCTTTTCTTAGAAAAAAAAAATTAGTCACAGAATGGTCTATTGTGGGCTGGCTGCTCATGTGGATGGGATGGGGGTTCTTGGCCAGGACACCTGTCCTGGAGCACCAACGGTGACATGGACACAGGGACAAATAAAGGTGTCCTTAGTTGGCTGATCCATGTACCTGTGTGCCTGTGGACCTTGCTCCCACCTCCACCACGTGCCACAATTTGTGCAAGATTAAACAAAGAGATTTGACCTGGAATGTTTCAGAGGAATAATGCTGATATCTCCCTGATTGCCGGCATTATCCTCAGTTTCTTGAATTAGCCTATTAAGTCAATTGCCAGGGTGGGAATTGCTGTGTGGAGCTGTGTGGGGAGGGGTGTATCACCCACCTATGGAGCACCCTATGGATGCTGCCCTCCCATCCTTCCTGGTGCTCTGCCCACCAGCGCCTGGGTGAGTCATGGGAGCAGCTGTTTCCAGTGAGGAGATGGTGCTGTGAACAGAGCAAAGAGCTCTGAAAGTTTCTGGTATTGAGAAAGGTTGAGCGCTGATTTCATTTTTATGGAAAGGATTTTGAAGAGGGTCCTGATTGGTAATAATCAGCCACTAAAATCTGATGGGTAGGGAAGAGGTGGGTGGAAAAAAAAGAGTAATAGTGGTGCAGTAATTCCACGTGGACTCAGGAGGAACTGACATTCAGTGCAGCACAAAATTTGTCAGGATTTGCTTTGTCTAATGCAGGATTTATAAACAAGAATGCTGCTCACTAGGGACAGGTCTAGCAAAAATAAAAGGTTTGGGGCAATGAATGAAGATGTTTGCACTGTGAAGCAGAGGGACAGGAGATCTGGGGAGGGTTAGATGACCAGTGGGGATTGATATGATGTTCTGGGAGAAGAATTATGTTTCCTGGGTGTCTTACGGGCAGCTGGTTCACCGGGGTCCCACAGGATCTCACACAGGGAGATCGCCATGGGGAACTAATGATCTTGTGGTCTCACACTCATGGGGCAGTGTCAGAGAGCACCTTCACGTGCCAGACACTCTGCTCACAAGCAGATGTCCCAGAAGATAGAGTCCTGAGCTTTGTCCAACTCAGGCAAGGACTGTTTCAATATTCATTGTCAGTAAAGAACATTAATGCTTCTGTTCCCTTTTTCCTTTCTTCTTTTTTAATGAGAAAAGATCTCAGTCAGAGAAACTTGTTTTTCAGACATCTCACTTCCAAAACTTTTTCCTCAGAATGCTTCAGCCTGCAATTTAAGAGTTTTTGTTTAATTACATTTTTAAACTTCCCGCCCTTAATTGCTCTAATTTTTTTTATTAACACATAAATATGCTACTATTTGGGGCACAAACAGACAGAGATTACAATTAACAGAATAATTACACTCTTTTTGTCAGTGTAACCTCATGGTACAGAAAGTATTACAAATCCATTTTAAAACATATTAAATGTTCATATTAATGAGGATAATAGAGAACAAGTACCAGCAAACTAAATATTGTTAATGATTTTGAGCTATTAAATTCATTACCATTTCCTTTCATAATAAAGTGGTTACTTGCTAATTAGACCTTTTTTAACTCAACATTATTGAATTCATTACATTGTGTGCAGTTAACCCTTGAAGATCTGCCTGGGTGTACAGATGCAATTAAAAAATAATTTCAAGAGCGTCTGAAGCCGATATGCTGTTCACAATCCCGCTTGTATTTTTGACAGTAGCTCCATGTACTTTTCTCCTGGTACATTTTCTTGACACATCATGCCCAGCAGCTCCTTAGCTGTCACAGCAGCTCCAGCAACACGCACGATGGAAACATGCTGTATTCATTTCATTTAATAGCGTTTAATGTTAAAACTAAAGTAGAACCCACTTGCTTGGCCAGGGAAAAAATTATCCATCAGCACACTAAATGGTTGACGTCAACGAGCTGCTCTTCTCCGAGTGAAATCTGCTGAGAGTTGGGATGATTTACCTCTTCCTCCTACGGAGACGGATACGCTTGTGCCTATCTGGGTATCTGGTCTTTCTCTGCAGCCCTAGATGGAAATCTCATCCCTGCTAGAGTTCATGTCAAAATTTCTCTTGATTTCGAGGTATCCCTGAACTCATCTTTCAGCAGCTCTGAGGGGTTTGCTCCCCACTTGGGAATGGGGTACACGTTCACCATGCCTGTCTCTTATCCTGCATATCTGATTGCTGGAGAGGGCACTCATGGGGACTAATCAGAGGGCTGCTTTGCTTCTCCTTCTTCCTCCAGTTCTCACTTATTCAAAGGAGGGAGAGAACAGAGCCTTCATCTCTTAACTTCTTTCTTTTTTCACCGTGAAGCTTTTTTTTCTTCTCAAAAAACCCCAAAACACAAACAACACCCCCTCACACCAACCACTTTGAAGTTACAGGTACTTATATAACACAGGGATACTTATTCTACAAATCCCTGAGGTTGATGCCTTGCCTGGTTGTGGCACAGCAACGTGGAAGGAAAGGGGTAATAATTTCTGAGTGGAAAACACCATTTTTGGAGCAACTGTGCCGTGGCAGCGGCGCCTGCCGCAGCAGCGGCCGCACTGGCAGCCAGGCGTGCGCCGCTCGGGTTGTGTGCCGTAAGCAGCCCCACCGAGGAATAATTTTACTTGGGTAGGAAAGGCTTCCTGACACTTATTGCTGCTGTACCTGATGGCTGGAAGCTGGGCTGATGGATACCCTGCAGATCCAACAGATAACAGATTAGATATGCAGGTCCTGTTTGGCTCTGGAGAAACACTGTGCCGTTCCTCAGCTCCGGCCGCCCTCCTCCTGCCGACACGGAGCCGCATCTCGCTGTGGGTGAGATATGGGGGTGCAGCTCTGGACCCACCAGTGGGGCCCCTGCTCTTCTCCTGGCTCAGGCACCGCAGCTGCACCGCAATATATAACAACAATAACCCCACATATTTGTAACCTCTGTTTTATTTAAAACCAGGTCCCGTTCACCTGTAAACAGCGAGGGTATAAATGTGCCTCACCGATCACATTGGACTATTGTATTATACAGTCTATTGAGTGTTTTTGGCAGGCACGAGCCCCTGTGCTACTGTGTCCTTATTTTATTATTGTTTTGAGGGTAGAGCTGTGTGATTATCCATTCTTGCTTCAGGCATAGCAAGCCATCTGGAATGCTTATTAAACCCACAGGCAGATCAGAAGGATATAACTCTGATGATGTACATGTACATGGGCTGTACTACATCATCAGAGCATTGCTCCTCTGATGATGTAGTACACATTAGTGGGCCTAGATAATGGATTAGAACTAGCAGAGTGAAAGTTAGACTTTTTGAAGGATGGATATGGTGAGGTTTTTTTCTCCCTCTGGGTAACTGCTGGCATAAGATGTGGAAAGGAAAATTTAAAAGTGAGCCAAGGAGGCTTCAAAACTTGTAAGTGCTTAGCTTGTCAATGGGGAGGGACAAGTGGTGATCAAGAGGCTTAAGGAGACAGCTTTGAAACCCTGAATCATTGCAAAGAGGTCATATGTACTTGTCTGCTCCAGTGAAAAGGGACATGGAATGTGTCCAGAAATAATGCTGCCTCTCCAATCCTCCTTTGGCTGGTCATCAGGGAGTGGGTTTTTGGTAGGACTTTGGCTTTTCTCGTACTTCAGTCCCACATCAAAAACCCAACACCCTGTGTTATGACACATAGAACTAGTTTTTCAGCAGTTTCCAAATTTATGCTCATCACATATTTGCAAGTACTATTTAGAAATAAGCTTTTCAAATGAACGAGGGATCTGATCAGCTTTCAAACTAGCCATGTGTCTTCTTTTCTCAGCATGAAAAGAAAATCAACATCAGTAAAAAAGAAAAACAATCTGGGCACTACGTATGGGCTGTAGGTGAAGGAAGGAATAACTATTTGCATCTCTGTGGAGTTCTAAATATAATTTCTATTTCTCTTTGTTCATAACCCTTTTTGCAATGCTTTTCCGAGGTAGCTGATATTTGTCTAATCATGGAAAGGTGTTTCGTGTCTAAACAAAACCTTTTCCTGTGAAAGCTGGAAAGGTTCATAAAAGTTAGGTCATTCAGTCGGGAAACTGAATGTGTGCTATGCAATTTAGATAACAAATTGCACACTTTAAATATCAAACTGTAAATATCAAGTACTCAAAAGAATATTGACATTTTTGAGCAATTCCAAGGAGTAACAGAACTTTCAAAGGGGAGCCGTGCATAGTGAGCATATGCTCTAAAAATCAGAGCTGCAAAGTAAGGCAAATGCCTGTTTTAACAATGGCAAATAGCAAGTAGGGAAAGGTATGGGTCACATTTTATTAATGCTTAGTGTGTCTCAGGTTTGTCAACACCCTCACTGCGGGCTGTGTACACCTGTGTGGCTGAGGGGAGGGTGCAGCCTGAGCAGGGAAATGCACGTTTGTTAAAGCAGCAGGTAATTATTTTGGGTGCAGAACAGCAGCTGTAGCAGCACTTGAGTGCCAGAATCTTTGTTTTAGGGGGACTGTGTGTCTTTCCAGTTTGATGGTGACCAGGTTATCCTGGAAGTGTAAAGGAGAGTTAATAAAAATTCCCAGGTAGAAGACCGGAGTTCATAATTTACATGACTGTAAACTGATAGCTTTCCTTTGACAGATTTTGAGGTTTTTCTTGGTGAAAGACCATAGTGAACCCTAGTTGTGACCATTATGTGCTTGACAGCCAGTAAGAGAGTTTGCACTCTCTCATTCTTAGCAAGTATCTGGAGAAGTTTCTGTTTCGTTCTTGTGCAGAATAGAAAGACACTTGGAAAACTCTTCCCTCGCACTGCAAATCAGATGGCTCCTTTTTGGATAGTCCATGCTACCACAGCTCCTAGGTAGCAATTTTGGCAGGAGGGGGCTGTGTGGGTGTCTGTGTGTGCGTGTTGATTTCCAGATTTGCACCCCTCTTAGTGAAGCATCCAGCTTCTGCCCTTTTTCAAGCCTTCCTTCTGTTCTTTCCCTGGGTGCTTTACCGTGTTTGCACTCACAGGAACATCTTTCTTCTCTCCCACATGATTATCCCTCCATCCTCTGGAGTCTGCTCCCTCGCAGCCCCACTGCTGGGCTGTTGCCTTACCCCAGCAAAGCTGTCCATGTCCCCCACTCACCTTCCTGTGCCAGTTTGCTGCTTTCCCTGCTACCACTTTGTCCCCAGCTCCAGTTCACTGGGGAAGGAGATGACAAACTGTCACTTTCTCAAACACCCTCCACCGACTACTCTTAAAGAGGCAGTGGGATAAATGAAATGCAGCATTCGAAAGGCTCAACTCCTCCAGAAAATATTCCACCCACAAGTGGGGAGCTTCAGAATCCATTCCTAGCAGTTAATGCTCCATCCTAAATGACACAGCTTTTCAGTAGTGACATGTGCATTGATCTGCATTACAAAAATAAGAGAAATAGCACTTCTTTTCAGCAGCAGATAATTACCAGCATACATCAGGTTCCCTCCTGCTGATACCCACAGGGTGGAGGGGATGGGAGTGGGCATTAGGTGGAGGGGACGTGGCCGGCTTGCACGTTCAGCCAGATAAATAATATTGATTGGGACTTGTGTGGAGCCTCAGCAACACCCCCCTTGCTGGTTTGATTAGCCACAGGGGTACATTCGCTCCACTTAGAGGATTTCACCCCAGTCATGTCTGCCATGCAAAGGTGCTAGTTAGGCTACATGCAGAAGCAAGCTGAGGGCTTCTTCAGCCCTAAGCAGAAAGGATCAGAGCCAGGTGACTGTGGCCCTGGTGGAAGAGCTGGATGAGCTATGGGACAGAAACATGTAAGAAACCCCCTCAGTGGGGTACAGGCATCCTGGCATAAGTGCAGAACTCCCCTGTGTCCCTTCCCTGACACCTCTTTGGAGGCTTAAGAGGTAAGGGAAGAAATTCCCAGTGGCCAGCTACTGATTTTTGTAGTCTGTGTGATGAAATGACATGCAGCACTGGGGCAAGAGTCTGCCTGATGTGTTTGAAAGCTCCCCCCCTCTGGGGTTTGGCTCTGTGTCCCTGATAAGCAGCCACCACCCTGTACCGGTGAATTCAGCTTTGCAGGAACTTCTGAACTCCTCTGCAGTGAGCCCCCTCAGGCAAGAGACACTTCAAATATTTGTGAGGGAAGGGGTGCCACTCACCAGCCACCAAACACCTACTCTGCCCTCCAGCAGGACAGGGACCTTTGCTTGGCTCACCTCTCTTTGGGGCAGATGACTAAAAAATCACTGCTGTCATTTTTCTGTCTGAACCATCAGTACACAGAACCACCTTCATTTTCACAGGAGTGCTGGAAAAGCTGCAGCTCTCAGGGAAAGGGGCTGCTGCTGCCTAAGTGGGACTTTCCCATTTCTCACTTCATAGTCTGTTGTTCTTTAGAGGCAAATAAAGCCCATTGGCAAGGGGACTGAAAGTGCTCTGTGGGTCTAAGCACGCTCCAGTGTGTTAGCTTGACTGAATTTCCTCTCATCAGTGAATGCAATCTGCCGTGAGAAAGTTTTACTGTCTCCCAGTCCTTATGAAAACATTCTTAGATAATTGAGACATTCCCAAACAATTAAGATAACCAGATGTGTCTGTTATTTGTAATTACCTGAACATGAATTCTTTTTTCAAGAACAGTTCAATTTTTTTGTGCTTTTTGAATTACTCTAGATAATGGATAGGAAGATTAACTCCTTTGAAAAGTAATCTGTAGTTTGTACCTAGTATGTCTCATTCTGATGCAAAATCGCCTCCTCCCAGAATTAAGTGCTGGGGCTGAAACAATATGTGAAATGAACTTTCCAGTTCTGCTGTACTTGTGATCCATAGCCTGCAGTCCCCTTTCAGGTGACACCATGGGGTGAACTCAGAGGCTTAAAGTCTATGAACAACCCATGAAGAAGATGCTAAAATGATTTCTTCAAGCAGGGAAAATTGCTGAAGGCTCGAAAATGGTTTCACAAACCACTTCGTTAAGTAGCACAGTTTGAATAAAAAGGCTTTTGCACATGCTGCATTTGCACCTAGAGCTTCTGCAACGTTTTCATTTTACAAAGTGCCCAGCTTTCGCTGCATTGCAGCACACGAGCAGGAGGAGGTCGAGGCACCCTGACAAATTCACAGCGTAGGAAAGACACCTCTGCGTTTGGTCACTCCTTCTCCTAGTGCCTCAGTATCAAGTTGGATTAGCACACGCCTCAAAATTGTTATTTTCAGGGCAGTAGTCATGACTTCTTGTTGCTTAAATGTATCTTTGAAGTCCTCCCGCTTCCTCACTTCATCAAGCAGGGCTTGAATCAGAACTGGCCGTTCACACCCAGCTCTGGGGCGTGCATTTGACCATCCCTTTTCTCAGGAGCCTCCCTCCCTGTGGCTCGGTCCTGATGGGCTTCCCTCCTGCTGTGCCTGCAGGTCGTGCTGCAGACAAGTGTTTCATCTGGACACTGGCTCTATTCCCATGTATTACAGGCTTTTTGTGGGCAGCTCCCTAAATTCAGCTCCCTCAGGGACTATGTCGGGGTCCTTTCTCCACCGAGGGCTGTAGCTTGGTGCCCTGTGCTGGTAATTCCTGATTTGGGGTCCTTACCCCTCGCAGTCCTCCACTGAGGTTTGCACTGCTGACTCCTTCCAAATCCCTGCTTCTGGTCCTTGTCCTGGCATTGTCTCTGGGGAGAGACAGGCAAAGGGGAGCACTGCTGCAGCTCAGGGCAGTTAGGCTGCTTAACCACAGCTATTACCCTGATCTTTGGTACAGATCTTACTGGTCATACCATACCTGGGCACTGGAAATGGGAAGGGGGGGACTGTCCAAATCCCATAGTCCTTGTCTACTTTTCCACTTCTGTTTACTCCACTTTTACTCTGTGAATCAACGGCCTCATCTTTATCTTCTCCCTGACAACTTCCTCCTGTTTGTTTACCTGAGCTTATTATTAATAGTGGCAAGACCAGTGGTGATGATGTCACCTCCAGTTATTGCAAGAAAAGTTTATTTTTCAGTAAAAAAAAAGGAGAAAAGTAATTCTTGCATGAGTACTTCATGACTGGTGAGTTCAGAATAGGGTTTTTTTCTTGAAGCTCATTTAAACCTTCCCTCTTTCTCTTGACAGTTTTGCCCTGGGCACTGTTATCTTTATTGTCCCAAAGGAATATCCTTGAGTGTGTTAGTCATGTACATATCAACTGAGACTTTTCACTTTCCAGCCTGCTGAGGACCTGAAGATCACAATATTATCTGGGTGCTGAAAATAAATGGGACTTAGAGATGGTTTGGAAGACTAGTGAGAAGTGGTTGTTTTCAGCCCTGCTGAATAGTTCGGTCTACTCAGTATGAGGTGAGTTCCATCCTCCCTGCTGCCCACACTGAGATATGGCACCTTTGCCCAGGTATGAGGAGTACATGGTGGAATAAATACCTGGTTGTTAAATTGCCACCTCCCTCTCCTTCAAAAGTGGAAGGTATCATTTAGTTAGTATTTGGAATTCCATGATGTTTTCAGGAAGGTCTGAGCATTTTTCATCCCTGGTAAAGCAGGATTTCTGGTGCACAGAGGCAGTTTATCACTGATTTCTTCACCAGGTTCCTTCAGGACTGATTCACCTCAATCAGACCACTCCTTTTTATTGTTTAATATTTCATATGGTACATGCTTTTGTGTTGCAAGAAAGGAACATGCAACTTTCTTTGGTATGGTCATTTTGTGTTAGTCTGTAGCTCCATGTGGCAATCTTGTGATAAATCATGTGGCAAACTGGTGGGAAGAAGGTGACTTATCTGAAGCAAACCATGTGCTGAAGTTTGCCTTCAGATGAGCTAAAGGCAAAGTCTGGCTTTGGATTTCAGGAGTGGCTTGAAGACCTATAATGAAGTAGAGAGTTACACAAAAGGATTTAATTTTAATAGCACTCTGTGTGAGAGCGAGAGGGAGAAGGCTGGAGTCCAGTCACACAGAACTAAATATAAGGGAAGGGAAGCAGAGGGAGAAGAAAACTGGGCTAAGACAAAAAGATTGCACAAAAGTGATAATAAAAAAGACAAGACAAAAGCATGAGGCATGAAGCAGGCTAGGAGAAAAGCGTTAGTTCAGTTTGAATGTATTTGGTACTGGGGTGAGGTGAGAAGGGGAGGGAAAGGAAATCAAGCCTAAAACTATTTCTCTAACTATTGAAGAGTGGCTTTTCATCCCTTTTCTTGGAGGTTTCATTAGAATGTGTGAATGCCTTTTTTCCAAAGAGTTTTTAAGTGTCTTTTTGTACTAACAGTACAGCAGACATCATGGTCCTATAGGAAGCACCATAGAAGGTGTGACTGCAGGTGCCTAGGAAAACAAATCCATGGAATATGTCTCTTTGTCAACACCTAAATCCTTTGTCAGGTGCAAGTTGGTCTCTTCTAGAGGAGCACTTGGGAGGTCTGGCAAGGCCATGAAGGCTTGGAACTTCCCATTGCCAGGTCTGTATTCCTCCAGACTGCTCAGCTCCTTCTCTGTCTGTGCCCAACAGTCCCCACAGATATAAAAGGGCAGTTTACATCCCCTGCCTTTTAAAAGCACTGTGCAATTCATTGGCTGTTATTTTCCAGCATGTGGAGGGACAAGGAGGAGAACCAAGACAGGGCTAAGCCAAGGATGGCCAAGGATAGCACTGGCCTTGGGGAGTACCACTGAGACTCCCCTGCATCAGCAGCATTCAGGCCTGTTTACCCAGCCTGCCCTCATCACAAATCTTGTATTTCCAAATGAATATTTTAACGGAAGGGAATTGTGTAGATTGTTAGTGTAGCTTATTAGGTTTTAAAAATTCATGTTTCTAAATTCCCAGTATTATTTTCCCCTTGCTTTAAATAAAAAAAAAAAAAAAAAGAAAAAAAGAAAAGCGGTGAGGGAGGAATCTCTTTACAATAAGAGTTTAATTGTCTGTTTTATCTGGAAAGCCCTCTGAATTGAAACTCCCTTCTCCACAGTGCTACCTGAGCACTTCACAATTTTATTCTCTTGAAGTGTCTATTTTACCATTTGTCTCACTTTCAAGCTTTTAGCTAGAACTGGACATTTGTGGCCAGACAAAGGAATTTAAACTAAGTAGCGTGTTATGGACGACTTCAGGTGACTCTGCTTGGATTCTGTCACTCTGACACTACAGCAGCTAAAGCAAAGGGCATTAACATGAGTCTATTGAATGTAGACCTGCAACTGAGATGAGAGAATTTCACTGCATTTCCCATTGCGTCTTTCTAATGACCTTACCCCTGTGTTTGGGAGATGTCTGAACTAAGGCAATTATTTTATCTTTTTTTGCTTTTTTTTTAAGTTCCTAGAGAAAGATGTTTATGTATCAGGAAATGATACGTTTAACCTGCAGGGTCTCAGGATATGGGAATTTGGTCTTCTGCCTCATTTCATTACCAGCTTGGAGCTTAAGCTTGAAAATGGAGTAGACTTAGTGATATTTGTGGTGTGGCAGATGGGGCTGCCTTGTAAAAGGTGGTGAGGACAGACACCTGAATCCAGCAGGTTTTGCAGTAGGGGACAGTAATGAATATGAGGGGGTAAATCAGTTAAATGACAGCTAATTCCTCACCAAAAACTCTAAGAGCCACTGGACTGGAGGTGCTGTAGGACTGTGAAGCAGTAGCTGCCCCAGAAATGCCTTGTTGTGCTGGCAGACAGGAGTACCAGCACTAGGAGGGAATCTGGGACATAAAAGCCCTCTGCTGTTACTGTCAGTACTCAGGTACGTTGCTGGAATGCCCCTTCCAGTGCTGCTTAGAACCAGTCCAGAAGGCATAAAATATGCTAAGCAGCTGTTAAAGGGGAAAAAATAACATGTGGCAGAGGATATGCATAAAAATATATAGAAGACACTTCTGATGGGAATGTGAAATGTGCCATTTTTCTGTCTGTGGTGCTGCCGAGCACTGTAGCTGTGCTGGTGGCAGGGCTGCAATAGGGTTGTTTTTCTATTAAGGGCAAACAAAATGAGGGTAAAATTTTAAGTTGGGGAATTTTCTGCTGCTGGAAGGCAAATTACTACACGCACTACTACAAAAGAGCAGGGGTAAACAATACAATATGCTGGGAATTGCAGATGCGTGTGCAGGAACGCCGTGAATACATTAACTGCCCGTGTTGTCAAGGCAAGTGACAGCAGCTGACTGAAATCCAGAAAGGGGCTCCTGTCAGCACAGCCCTCGCCAGGGCAAAGGCACATCGCTCCTAATAACAAAGTCTATTCCGTTTACATCTGACACGGGGAGCCAGAGCCTCTTGTTTGGGGAGTTTTATTTATTTTGACCCAGGGAAGTCCGCTGAGCTGCTCCGTCAGGCTCCAGCCTCCTGCCACGGCACTTAGACAAACTCATCCACGCTGCTTCGTCAGGAGGACTGAGTTTTCTGCACCCCTCTTTCAGTACATTTTTTCCCTGTTGCTGGACTTTACTGTAGGAAGGACAAAAAGAAAAGCACAGGAGTAAATAAAGAAAGCACTTCTTGGATGCTCCAACCATTTGTGAAGTTATTCCATGAGGGGCAGCGAACCATGGAAGTCTGTAGTATTTTTTTGCCTACAATCTGCACCAATATGTGCAGAAAAGGGACTGCACAGCCCCAAGTTTCTCTTTCCTTCTGCTTTCCTTCTTTCCTTCTCTTTTCCCCAGGAAAACCCTTCAAAGGCCAAACCAGTAGATTTAGTCCATGTCCCAGTTTGATTAAGGTAGGTCTGTAGGTGACTTACCCTGGGCTGAGCATATCCAAGGCAGGAAGGTAAACATCCCATTGTGCTGGATTTGATGAAAGAAAATCCTGGAAAACGTTGTGCTTTTCTAAGAAAACTGCCAGAGGCAGATTATTAGGTCTGAATTAAAATGCAGACGAGATTCATTAAATTGTTGACCCTGCCCCCTCCAAAAAAAAAGTCAGGTTGCCATCTTAAATTGACAGCATTAGAGACAAATTATGTGCACTGATTAATAAGTGTGGGCTAAATTATGGCTTGGAGAGCGGGCGGAGCGCTGTGGGAGCAGGAGCGAGGGAAGGAGCGGAGGAGGCGACAGCCATCCTGCCTGTGGGCACAGAGCAGTGCCAAGGGGTGGGGGGCCCTGTGGCACCTGAGGTGCAGAGGGGGACAAAGGAGCAGGAGGAAGGAGCTGAGCCTCCTCCAAGGGACCTGTTCCCTCTGTGATGGTGACCTGGCGCCCTGGTGCCAACGTGCTCCCTGGGACATCAGCATTGGGGATGTGTGCTGAGCTCAGGGGCTGTGCTGCCCCTTTTCTCTGGGGTAGGGGGAACTTTTCATTAAAAAAACAAGGGAAAAAACCCACCGAAATCTTGGAAGAGTTGGATTTAAGAAGTTAAATAAGAAAGGTAGGGTAAACTAGAGACTTGAGAAGCTAATTTCCATTGGTGGAAAAAAATACTGACCATTTCACCATCTTGGACAATAAAAAAAGGGAAAAAGCAGGCATAATAATATGTATATTGCTCACAAGACATAATTCTCTGAGAATACTATGACCGGTATATAAATAGCAGAATGAATGTTATTAACATGTTAATTTTACTAACCCTTTAACCTATTGATTAGCCAAACAGAAGGAAACAGCATCTTTTCATGCTTCGTCCCCCCTTTGCCTTTCATGTAATTGGATTCAAATTCACATCTGTAGCTACTAAACCAATGTTTTCAACCTTTCTTCTGCACCTCCCCACCCCCAACTGTTTAACCTCCCTTCTCCAGAGCTGGCATAAATGTAAGCCTTTATTTGTGAATATTCCGATAAGCACTTTGCCTCCAACTATATTGTTCAAGTACCAGCATCATTGTTACAGCTGTAATTGTTACTATCAAGACACAGTTCTTTGTAATTAGAAAGTCAAGATGGTATTCAGCAGTATGGCAGCACAGATTCTCATTTGTTAGGCTATTAGAAAAAAAATGTTTACAGAGAAAACAGTGTCATTGTTTAGTGCTCTTAATTGACCATCTGCCTGGTAAAGAAATGTCCAAAGAAGGATAAATAAGACTATAGTGCACTTATTTATTTATTTTCTTTGTGCAATGAGTAAATTAGGAAAAGCAACAGCAGATCCAAACTAGACAAGACATTGCTAAATCAGGCTGCAAGTGAAATCATGTCATGAATACATTAACTTTTATTTCTCTCAGTGTCAAGACTCATGTCTGCATCTTCCTCAAAGTTTGTTGGGAAGAAAAAGGAGGCCAGATCTTGGTGGGCACTGTGGAGTTGACAGCATTCATCTTTTAACAAAGTCAAGCATATGCTGCTTTGAGTGCAGCATCTTTGCATGCTCAATGACGTGTTTAATGTCACCTTTCCCACTGTAAATCATCCCTGAGTAAATCCACAAGGGAGAGTGGTACTAGGAATTAAGCAGGAGAGAAATAAAATTCATGACCATGTGGTTCTATCTCAGGGAATTTGGTACGTATTGACAAGAGAGATTCACACCTGACGGGGCCGAGAGCTAATTTGTAGTAGGGCTGTTTATCTTCTGCCTGAAAGGAATACTTTTTCATATTTAATGTGCATTTTCCTCATCTCCATGTGTGTATGTGTTTGTGATTTAACGTGGCTAAGGGTGCATCTGGTGCTAAGGGTGCATTTTTGCATTTTTGCTGCTTGGCAAAAATGTAGTTTCAAATTTCGGGATAATTCAAAATTCTGTGTTTTCCCTACGAAAAAGTAAAGGAGGGGCAGTTTGGCCTTCCAAAACCAGGCTTGATGTTTTCATTGCACAAGGCACTGTCTTAGGTAGGCAGTATTTGATCTGTTCTTGCAGCATTTGTTTACAGTTTTGAAATGAGAAATGAAAAAAAACCCATGAGTATTACCATGCTAAACCAATATGGTAAATGACCAAACTGATCTTTTGTACTATTTGTCTTCCAACATTCCAGGTGGAAATAATCCACTACATTTATATGTTGATTTATTACAGTGTGGAGGAAAAAAAAACCTAAAAACAAACCATAGAGAGAAGCAATAGGAAAAAAAAAGCAGGAAAAGAGAAATTAATTAAAAAAGTAAGGATTACATTTAATAATGATTTCTCAAAATATTACCTTCCAGGTTTGAAAGGCACCAGGACACCTGCAAGAGGAGCCCCAGTTGTGCCTCCTCCATGATGAGGCTCATACAGAGGTGCAGCCCCTCAGATGGTGACAGGGGGACAGCAACCAGTGCCCTCACAGCACTGTCACTGTGTGTGACAGTGGTCATGAAGCAGGTATGTAAAACTTCCCAATACTTAAAAAACTGACAGTGTTTTAGCCATCAGTTCTTCCACGGGAATTTTCTTTCCATAAAACCTCTCCTTTGATGTCTTCACCCGATGCCTCAGTGCATCATCCCTTGTCCATCTGTTCCCTACTGAAACCTTCCTTTTTTCATTTCCCCTGATTGCTGTGCTAAATAGTGATCCTAGTAATTTTTGTTTCTTTTTCTTCCCTGATATTTACTCTTTTTTTTTTTTTTTTGAGTTTTGAGGGAGTACCTCAAAATCTTGGTCTCCTGCCTGATGGCTTTTGAGGAGGGGTGGTAGCTAAAGGAACCTAGCTCATTTTTCTTAAAAAAAACCCCAAACAATAGGTTTGCCTCTAAATTTAGAATTTTCTTGTTCTCCCATTTCTGGAGATCTTTCATTAGTGCCAACTGCATTTTTTCAGAAAGCAACAACCCACATTTTTTTTTTTTTTGACTTCCAGTAGGGAATATAATGAATATAATAACTTCCACCAACAGGTGCAGGAAGGTGAGAAGTGCACGGGGCTTTCAGGGTACTGTGCCTTTTCCCTGTCCTAAAGCCACACAAATTTGTGAGGTTCAAGGCCTTTCTTTGATATCTTCTGAACTGGAACCTGCAGAATTAGACATCCCACCCTACCAAGCTGGAAAAGCCTGCTCAGACATCCTCCTGCTCGAGCATGCTGGTGTCCCCATCCACACTGCCCATTTCCTCAGTGCTGTACTGCTTTGACAAGTGTTTAACAATGACTTCTTGCAGGTGCCTTTACAAACTGCACCTGTACCTGTTTCCCCAGCACTGGGGCTGTGTGCTGGCACCTCACCTGTACGTGGAGCCCGCGTTTCACCTGCGTGTGCTTCTGTGCACCGAGCAGAAGAGGCGGCTCAGAGAGCTGTGATTGACACCAGTAGTTGGAAGCTCATGCATGTCTAGCTACTTGTTCAATTTGTTTAGTCCAGTGGTCTCCTTTATTAGGAGCCTTAGGGTTTTTCTTTTGATTTGGCAGGGTGATTATAATGAGAGCTCCTTAGTGCTACTCCACCAGGGTATCTGCCCACTTGCTCTCAAGCCTCTGCTGTATAGCTTGTGATTAATGTAAAACAGTCAGATGCCCTTCAGATCAGTCGAATTTGGGGATTCTATTACAAACATGAAAAGCGTGCTGACCGCACAAAGCCCTTGGTGGTACCAATTAAAGACAGCGTCATTCACTTGGCACTTCTCATGCCGCTGCTTTTTTTTGCTTGTTTTTTTCCTTATCCTTTTCACAGCAAACCTTCCCTGGCAGTGGTGGCCCCTCTGCCACCACGCACCTGTGCCACGCTCCGGCCCCAAGGCACGGCTTCCTCGGCTAGTGGGGAGACACCTTGCTTCCCCCTCTCTCTGCCCAATTTCTGTGCCCCTCAGCTAGTCCTCCATCTGGCCAGACGTGAGCGATGGGATTTGAGTACAATATCTCCTCATGTCATCATGCAGGGATGGGAAGTGCTGCCTGGACTGCCCCCAGCAGAAAGCCCCGTGGTGTCCCTTCCCCGCTGGTGCAGAGGCTCCGGGCTGCCACCACAGATCATTTGACAAATTTCACGGTAAGACCCCAGCTTATCAGCATTATCTTTTTATTCCAGTCAGTATTCCAAGTATTCCTTGAATGTCACAAGTGAAGAGCTGGATTATACACAAAGTGTCCAGTGTTAAATCCTATTTACATGCAAAAGTTGTGCCAGCTTACCCTGAGGTTAAATCAGTGCAAACCCCTTCTGTGAGGACTCTTCTAAACTAATGAGAATGACCTCCTATAATTTCTTTAATTAAAGAACAACAACCACCTAAATCAAGATAAAACATGCTTCATATTAAATAAGGTTGGCCAAGCAAATGGGTTTGCCTTGCTTGAAGTGCTGACTCCACTTTTTGCACAGACTGAATTATCCAAGTGCTTTGGACAGAGCAAATCTCAGCTCTGGTTTCTGGCTTTCTGCAGCAGGGAGGGAGGGGGTGTCACACCTGCCCCCACCAAAGGCAACAGAGGATTTGCCCCTGCCTGTGAGGTGGCCAAGGTCTCTGTCCAACACACACGTTTTGTGTTAAATCCCTTGCACCACATTTGATATTCCACAAATCTTTCCCAAGTGTCTGGTTGAAAATGTTATTTTTTCATTAAAGTTACTCCCCCGTCCAGGGCTCCATGTTTGTCAGGAAGGAATAAAACTGTACCATATAAAAACAGAAAGAAAAATCCTTTATTTCTGAAATTTTATCTTTCAGAGTCAGGTTTGTTTGGTTTTGTTTTGGTTTTTTTTTTGCATAAGGCTCTTCATAAATCTAAGGTCTTGTAACTTTGATCTATTCACCCTCTGCCTACAACATAGACTCCAATTGCACCTCTTACTTAATGGATTATTAGGAATTGAGGAATCCTCATGTAAAAAGAACCCAAACAATACTGGTTTCTTATTTCTCTGATCATTTCTTAAAAAAAAAAAGACTCTTAAAAGCTATTAAGATGACATTTTCAGTTGTGAAGGCAATAGCTTTTGCTGTTTTCACTATTTCACTCCTTCCTTTCACTGCTGATTCAGGGAACTGCTGAGCACAGAATTGGTGTTGTTTCCATTCCAACAGCAACAATCTCATCTCAGATCTTGTGAGCGTTGTTTATCTCAAGGTATCCCTTCTAATCCAGCCGTTTTCTAACTCTGTCCCAAGAGCTGGTTATTCAATGACTTTTCACAGACCTAAACCCTTCACTTGCTCAAATCACCTGCTCACATAGGGATTGTGCTGCTCTTCCCATCAGTGCTCTGACCCTCCTGGAAGGGGCAAAGCCAACCAGAACAGTTGCCCTGTGAGGCTTTGGGACATCAGTGGTGTTCACCGTGTCCATATCTTGCTGCAACTGGAACCTTATGAACAAAATCACCACAATTAACTCCAGCAGAAAATGTGCTGGAACCACTGGAATGTGATTTCTTTGCAATCAATATTATGGAGCTCCCACCGATCTTTTAATAATGTTTTATTCGTGGATGAAAAGATGCTGGTGTCCCAATGCATTCTATCCATCCATTCATGTTAAGACCTGTAAATGAACCCCAAAATAATGGTACTGTTTGGTTGCCTGCTACGTGTACACACTGGGTTTACTTGTATGTAAATTAAACTGCATTTAATCCTGTTAAGCATTAAAACGTAAGCAAACAAACTGACTAACAAAATACAGTGGGGTGGCAGAAAAAGAAAATAAGCTCAGAAAATAATTGGTTCTAAGGAAGTTAATGAAAGTTTGTAGCATGCTTTTTATATGAATAGAGTTCAGAAGAGATTATTTTTTTGAAGTGTTACTCACAAATCTCCCGTATCCACAATAGATCTTTTGTTAACTGTACCTGCACATTTATTGTGTACGACAGTCTAATAAAATGAAGTCGTTTTAATAAACATTGTATCAGAATATCCTATCTGCTGTGTGGCACTGCGAATTTCCACTACTGAAGGAAACATTTAACATTCTCACCATTTTAATACTTTTAATAAATATTTGCAATTCCTCTGATAATGCATAATGGCAGAAAAATGCATTGCCTCCAAAATTTATGTGGCTGCTGGCAGGTGGCCATTTTCCAATTTTCTGTCTCGCTAATATACATTTATTATGTATTTCCGAGGGCTTTTTTTCCCAGCTTTTGGCTTGCCATAAAATTACTATTTCTTTTACAAGAGGAAGCGCTCGTGACAAAGAAATTTCAATCGAACCTAAACCTGACAAATGGACATCTGCTGGCCAAACTGGAGAAGAAAAACATTTGCCCATCGTAGCTCTCAGTTTGATCCCTTCCCATCAGCTGAAGCCACAATATGTTTGGATCAGAGACTCATATTCTGAACTGATAACAAGAATCAGTTCTCACTTAGTAATATTTTCTGAAGTGTGACACTGCATTGCATCATGTTATGCATGACATGACACGAAATAACAGAACATTACATGATGGGTTATGACATAGGGAAGTAAGATGCAAGTTAATATTATGCATTACATTTTATTTTTTTTTCTAAATTGTTGGATCAGAGCGCATGATGAGCTGTGAGTGGTCTCTTCTATGCTGGCTTTATACAACAGCCATCGATAGAGTACCTGAGCACCACCAGCAGATAATTAAGCCTCTATTGATAGCTGAAATCCTTGAATCTCTCAATGAGCACATATCGTTCTCTGTATTTAAGTAGCAGCATTCATTTGAAGAGCAAGGGAGCAGTGACTAAGTATGAAGCCTAAACAGGCAGTAAGAAGTGGTAACACTACAAAGATGATACATTCTTATCCTCGAAATGGAAGGAAGCTGATTTTGTGAAACTCTTTATGGCATTCACAACAAAGCAGAGGATATCCTGTGTCACAGAGCATGTGCTTCTTGAAGATCCTTTCTGGTAGCAAATGATGCTCAGAGAGTGTGATTTGTTATCAGGGAGCTATTTACGATGGCCAAGATAGAAGGGCACTGAATAAATATCTATAGCTCTCAGAAACTGAGACATGATGGTGCAATAGATGGAAAGAAATATCTCAAATAAGCAGAGGAACAGAACCTCCCTACCAAAGGTGACTGCAAATGCAATAGCTTTTTCTCTTGTTTTATTTTTTCAAAGCTGTGAAGCAACAGGATAATCCACATTAATAATATACTGTATGTTATGTTTTACAATAATATGCTTTGATTAAACTAATTCCTGGAATGATAAATGCAAAGGAGACAGACTGTCCTGTGTCTGTGCTCACAACAACAGGAGAGGTAGATTTGCCTCATCAGATATTGTTAAATATTCTCAAAAAAAAAAGAACTTCTTGGCCATAAAGAAGGAAGTAGCAAAAATATGGTTCACTTTACACCTTCCACACACTTCATAAAATCAGGGAGCATCAGTGCATTGTCAGCACCTCAAAGAAGGCACTGATGAGAGGGTCTTTGACCTAAAAAGGGACAAGACCACAGTTAACTGAGCAACTGAACTGGCTAATGTGCAAAAGATTTAATCTCTAATTTGCTGGGGAATTATGGGCACATTGCTTCATTATCTGCATTTTTGGTTTTCCCTTTACTTGGCCTATCTTGGCCCCAGCTCAGGAAAGAATCACTATTTGCAAAAGGTGCTTACTGGACCTAGTGGGAATGTTTCAGTGTTTTCCTGAACCAGTCCTGGAGATCCTGCAGAACTGGATATGGAGAAGGCAAAGGCACATTTTTCACTGATGATCATGCCAGGACTAAAATTGTAGTTTGGAAGTGATCAGGTAGAAATTTTTTTTTGAAAATTAACATGTCTAATTCTTTTTCAAGAAAAGCACCCATTTATCTATTTTGAAACTAATTCAACTGAATTGGGTGCAAATTTGCAAATTCTCACCAGAATTTCTCAGAAATTATGGCAACCTTCAATATCTGCCAAAAAATATAATAAATTTTATTAAATAGTATTATATAATTATTTAAGATATAAATTTATACATTTATTTTATAGATAGTAAACAATTGATAAAATATATTAATGAATATTCTATACATATACCTATCAATAGATTGTGAACTATTAATTATTAATTAATTGCTAATTAATAATCAACAATATTAATTACTGTTAATTAATTGTTAATTGATAATCAATAATTTTTTAGCTATTAATAAATATTATGACTATTTTATGCAAATGTGTAGTAATACTTTTAACCAATTATTTACTATCTATAAAATAAAATTATGGACAAATATTTGTACAGATAATTTATTATAGGGTGATCTCTTATAGGGATCATACATTACAGAATATTACATGATACAATCTCCTCTCTGTTTATTACATAAAACAAATAGAAATATATAATTAGTATTAGGGATTCAAGAGAAAAAAAGCCATGATTTTTCTTGGCAAAGGATAATATTCAAATATTGGGGTCAACAGATGAAGGCTCCTTTTAACCCTCCTCCTGCCACTTAGACTCCTGCAAAGTGTAGACTTTCTACATACTATTTCTTTTTTTTTTTTTTTTGTCTAATTGATTTCTTCCTGAATTTACAGCTATGCTACCTCTTTAGAACTGCTTTGCAGACTTGCTCCCATGTAATATTTGGTTGTGATTAATCCATCTCACACTAGAGAACTGCCCGTGCTTTGTTTGCATTTGTTTTATTAAGTGGGAGGACACGTCATTAAGTTTTTGTGTGGCTCATGTTCAATGTGGGTTGATAAGAACCAGATATTTGAAGAAATGGAGATTAAAGATTTCCTGTCCCCTCATGGCCAGCTTTCTCTTAGATGAAATGAAGGATACAAGAGAGTGATACAATCATTTCTCTACCAGTATCTACTGTATCAGTGGGCTGAATCTTAGCATTTTTGATAATGATTGTCTTCCAAGAAGAATTCATGCATAAGTATTTCTTACTCTTGCTGCTGATTTCATCCATGTCAGTGAGTTTGGTTTGCCTGCAAAGGATTTCTCAGAAGTAACTTTTCCTTGCAAAGGGTGGCCATTAAAAAAAGGAAAGAAACCAAATGCAACAAAAACAAGCAAAGAAAACCACCTGACAACAGGGTGGCACTTCTCCATGAATCTTCTTAAGCTCATACATTTTATAAGTATTTAATGTGATACCTTGTAGGAACAGACAGCAGCAGGTGACTGCAATAACTTTAAAGAACAGCTTTTTCCTGTCACTTCTCTTACAGTGTGGCCCAACATGTTCCTAACAGATACCGCTTGCACAGCATCCCCATTTCTCTTAGGAAAATCAGTATAGATTGGTAATAAAGCATGGCAACATACAATTAAAAATTAATAGCAAAATGATTACATTATTCTCTTCTAGCAGCAAAAAAACCCCCTCCAACCTACAACAAAGGCCTTTAAAGCACTTTGGCTGTTTTCCAAAAGAGTTGATTAATACTCCATGCAGAATGACTGCTGTGATGCTATTGCCAGGCAGGAATTGCTGACTGTCCGTCGAGGAACCGGGCAGGTGGCAGGGAAGGAAGGCTCTGCTCCACATCCCGGTGCCCTCGGCACAGGAAAAGCTGTTCAAATGGCAGCAGCATGGCAAGGCAGTCCTTTAGATGATTGGAATAATCTGTGACATTCAAAACCGAGACACAGCGCGTCGGGAAGCCTAGAGAGAGTGGAGTTGCTTTCCTCAAGCCCAAAACAAAGGCTTTGCAATGTTACATATATTATTCTGATCACAAAAGTCTCTTGCATTAGGGCTTTCAGTGTGAGATAATTGACCTTGACATTGCTTTCAGCTGAGGGCACATAACTCTTAGTGCAGTGACTTACCTTGAAGAAAACTGTGCAACTGCAAAGAATATTTACTTACTATCTTCTCTTTTTTTTTTCTTTTAATTCTTGAAAACTGTGCTCTGCAAGGACAAGTAGGCAGAAGTGTAGTGAGGGATGGAAGGTATTTTATGTGGATGAACACATGAAGAGGTGATTATGTATTGCTAAAAGTCTAATCCCTGGATAAACTACAGTTTGCTATTAATTCTTTGGACTTGCTTAGCTGCTACTTAACATTTCCACGACTTAACAATTATATTCTTGAGCTAAGAGTAACTTTTCAACAAAATGTGTAGGGATTAGAAACATTGATAATTATATTAATTAATATTAATGGGAGTGACAATATTTGTAGTCATATGACAAACATAAGGAAAGCAGGGCTTTAATTTTATCAATTAATTCTGTTTCTAATTGCTTTCACTATTCAATTGTCAGAACGTGTTCTACTTGCAAGAAGGAATGTGTTAAGCAGGCAAAACACAGACCAAAATTGAGGGGAAAGAGGGCTGTGTATTTGTATATGGTATCATCTGTTATCCAGAAACATACCGAGCCTTCTCTCTGGGCTTTGGATTTTCTCCCCTCCATTTATAATAAATGCCAATCATCTGGAGTAATGGGCTCAGTCTCACTGAGATGGGTTAGTAGGCAGAGAGGCCATGAGGAGCAGGAAATGCCACTGATTGAAGAGCTCTCCAAATTATCAGCTATCCTTCTTCCCACACCTTCCCAGAGGTGCGGGATGAGCACAGGACAGCAAGACAAGCAGACCTTGGAAAAGAGAGCCCAGTGCATATGTCTATACTGACTCCTCAGATTTAATACACTGGATTCCATCAAAGTCGTCTCTAGAGGAAGTCAGAGAGCTGCAGTCCATTGGCCTTAATCCTTCCCTGTGCTCCCGTATCTTTATACTGCTCCACCAGCTCCACACCGCCGTAAAACCAACACAATCCACCCTCCACGCTCCCTGGTGTGAGGGAAATCCCTCACCAGGTCCCTTGCTGAGCACTGCAGCTGCCACAGAGGCTTCCTGGCAGCGGGAGGAAGGCAAACCCCTCCCTGCAGATGTGTCCAGTGTGGTGGGATGATGCTCTTGCTTGGTGTCCCGACAGGCTGGGGACGTGCAAACCCCACTAAGGGTAGAGGTGTGAAAGTCTTCACGTCCTGAAACCAAGATTTCAGCCCAGAAGGAAATCTTAATGTGCTCAAGTTTCCCTCTGCACAAAGCCTCCACCACACAGCAATCCAAGAGGCCAATAAAACAAATAATGACTATCTCCTGGGGCAGCTGCAATAAAAAAATGCTGCCAGCTAAGAATGGTGCCTTTGATGGCTCTGCAGGCGAGATATCAACAATCTCTCCAGCTGCTAATCCCCTCGCGTGGTTTTACACTCGCTGCCCTTACAGCCCGTGCCCAGATGCTCTGTGCAATGTTTTGGGGTCTGCTCTTCTTCTCAGCTCATCCCTCCTCTGGTCCTCCTCAGGATTACACCCCTGTAAGGCAGTGAGTTTCTCACCAAGCACTGCATGTACAGGAGAAGGAAGCTGTCACCCAGCACATGCTGCTCTAGTGGCCTGTGGCTGCTGCCAGCTAACCTGGGAGCAGTTGCTGCCTGCTTTCCTTAGCTCTGTGGATGTTGAGCTCTGGAGTGGGAGAGAAAGTGGTCTGGGGAGTCCTCACCAAAGTACCAATGAATAAAGGGGGACTCACTGATGAGGATGAGGGAATACCCCAAAATCTCTTGCTTTTTGTGGGCTGGAGACTTTGCCCATCCCATTCCCCCTCCTTGAGTTAAGCCAATGCTGATCCCAAGCATATTTGCATCTATGCTTATTTTCAGGATAAAATCAGGGAGCACAATTCCATCTTGTTGTGCCAGCCACATCATTGTCAAAAGGCATTCAGGAGATTCAGATCTTTTGTGCTGCTATAAAGGTTGCTTCTTCCCCATGTCCTCATCAGGGGACAGAGTTCAGAATTAGTCCTTTTGTGTTTATTTCCACTACTCCGGGATGGACCTGGAAGCCTTTGCTTTTCCCCATCAGGAAGCAGAGATTTAATGTATCGAACACACCAGAATTGCTTAATGAGTGCTCAGTGAATATTAATAAAAGTTTGGACGTGACTCAGGCTACAATGGCTGAGAAGTTTGAAAGCTTTGGTTCAAGATTACAGGAGGCTGTGAGAAAATATGGTATCCAGCAGCTAGCATATAGTGCGGATATTTCACTATCCAGGGATCTCTAATTACTAATAATGTACAGGAACAGTATGATATGTCCTTACAATTGCAGAATCCTTTTCAAAGATAATCTTTAATAGTTTATTTGACAACCTGTAAAATTATAGAAAATTATTAGTCTTGGGAATTACAAAAATCCCCGTAGTACAGTCAAACAATAAAATTATAATTACCTGTGGGTAATTGAAATTTAACTGTTTTTTTATTGTATATTACACATCAATAGCAACATAAGTTCAAGAGTGTCCCCCTCCCCTCCCTTTTCTTTTCCCTACAGAAATGGGGAAAATGGACAACCCTGCTGGTAGCTTGTGAGCCCTTGTCACAGAACAGAGCTTGAACAATTTCGATTAAAGCAGTATGTTCGAGACTGTCATTAGACCTGCATTAAATTACATATCTGGAATGTTAAAAATAAAGAGTACTGAAGCTTATTCACAGCTGCCTGTCGTAAAGTATGCAGTCAAGGTTTTTATTATCTTTGAAGTTCTTATTTTTCTCTTTTCTAAAACTTATTGTTTCATCAAACAAATATCTAGCACATTTAAGAACAGTATGAGCACAAGAGCAGAATTGCTCGAGATGGATAAAGCATTAGCGTGTTTCCATTCTGTGCTCAGTAGTATTGTTTAGTACTAACAATGGTAATTTATCAATTATACACGAGGGAACAAAGCCCTTCACCATCTCACAGCTCCAGAACTACCTATTACAAGGCCCAAAGCTTGAGACCCCTCCCAGACCTTGTGAGGCACCATTTAGAGTTAGAATTTGCAGTACCAGGTTTTGCCTTGTCCTCTCTCAGTGACCCCACGGAGGCTGCTCAGTACTCAGCTCCATGGCACATCAAGATTTTCCTAAACCAGGAAAATTATAACCTTTTTTTTTCTATTTTCCT
The DNA here is from genome assembly GCF_001715985.3 of Manacus vitellinus. Taxonomy (NCBI): domain Eukaryota; kingdom Metazoa; phylum Chordata; class Aves; order Passeriformes; family Pipridae; genus Manacus; species Manacus vitellinus. Next base: position 5,034,515 of record NW_021940526.1, read on the forward strand.
TCTGAACCAGGGCTTTTGATACAGGCACAAAGGTTCACAGCCTGCTCGTCTAGTTGGTGAGACCGTCCAGTCCCTCTTGTGTCATTTGTGGTGGCATTGCAGACTTTGAGAACAATCTGAAGGACAAACCCCAAGCTGTTTGGATGCTGCTCAGCCCCAAATACGGTATGTTTGACAATTAATTGTCTATGGAGCAGCTTTGTTCTACACTGCTGAGATGCACAAAATCTTCTGCAGAAGGATCAGACTGGCTACTTTTATTTGATTCTGTAAAGTGCTTTGTGATCATTATGTGACTATAACTGCACAAGTGAAAATACCTCTGTTTTATTAAGAGTTTCAATTAAAGTGTTTAATACACAGATTTTATCGTGAGAGAGGCATCACAAAGACTGAGTACAACATAATGGCAAGCCAGGTATTGTTATGATTATCATTACTATTATTTATGTATAATCATTGAAGTATTAACTGAAAACTGGGAAATGGAGTTCCTGAGCCCCAAAGAGCTCATAGTAACAGCTTCTTGTGGAGAAGACAACAATAGCAAACCAACTCTGCTTCATGGCACAATTAATGGTGCATGCAGCCCAGGCTGGAAATTCCTGATCCTGCATGAGTTTTCCTGTTTTCAAAGATCAGAGAAGGTAAAAAAATGCAGTTGGATCCCACCTTTTTTATTTTGGTGCCTCTTACTCTTCCCAGCACCTCTTTTTTCTGCCTGTTGGTGAAGGGCATCCCTGCACGTCAGGACTGTGATGTGTCTGTTTACCCAGCGAAGCAGCTGGAAACTTCTCATCAAAGTGGGTTTATTTGGATGCCTTTACAAGGGAGAGATATTTTGCCTCCCTCACTTGTCCTTCCCATTGGCCTCCTAAAAGCTAAAGTGGAGCTTTCGATTTAGATTTAAACCGAGTATAAATCTTTCAAAAGGGGAAACCCCAAGAGGGACTGTATCCTCAGGGCTGTTAATGGGCTGAGCTGCAGCAGAGGAGAGACAGGGCTGGCCCAAAATCATGGTCCTTGTGCCAAATAGCTGTGACCTCATGCAACACACCAAGGAGATGCAGCTGAGAGGTTGGTTTGGCTTTGGCTGTTTCCTAATCTTGACCCCTTGAGCAACACCTGAAATCTAGGGGAAAGTTCTTCTCCATCCTTACCTCGACCCTCATTTCCTGGCAGATTCCAGCTGCTGAGCTCAACCGCCCTAAAAAAAGAAGCCGGAGAGCTGTTGTCCAGTAGGATTTATATAGATGGGATGCTTGGAAGCTAAATCTTCCAACCACTACAGTGCACCATACTGTAAGACAAAGAGCAGGAGATAAATTTTCCTGCCTTTGAAATTTCTGCTCATGTCACTCTCTGGGGCTAATTTTTACCATTTTGTCTCCAGTGAGAAGAGCTATTCCGACGTGAGTGTCTTCTCTGCACTGCAATGCAGGGATGGAGCTAAGGATGAGCAATGGGAACACTGTCAGGATTACAGCCAGGTCAGATTTTTCATTTTGCTAAAAGTCACTTCTTTGACACAGGAATCAGGAAAATACATTGATGCAACATGTTGAAAAGAATGAAAAGGTTGTTATTTGCTCCTACCAATATGATTCAAATAGAGAGACCCAAGCCTTATGGAAAAGGGAGAAAATGTCTTCCAACAAAAACACAAACTTTGACACTGAGTACAATATAATGGGAGGGCCCAAGAGGGGTTTTGGGGAGCTCCTCATGGAAAGGGAGCTTTCCATGGGCTTTTTTTCTCCTGTCTGTAGGGTGAGCACATGCATGTTTATGTAAAGAAGGATGCAAGCTTCCAAATTAAAAAAAAAGGGGTGGTGGTGGCTATTTTTCTTTCTCATGGATGAGGTTAGAAGGTTAATAAAAGAGTTAATCCCAGCCTGCTCTGCAAGAGGGAACAGCTCACATTCGTGAGACTTTAAAAGGCTTGGAGTGTCTGTGTATGGATGTTGTTATTTCCTGTCAGGGCTATCCCAAGAAGAGGGGGGGGCCAGGACCTGTTTTTTTGGAAGAGGAGTTTGTCCATTAACTAAATCAGCTGGAGTGGAAATAAAAAGGTTTGTATAAAATGGTTTTGAGAGTAAACTCCAATTCAGTAAAGCTCTGGGTTTTTGGGGGTTTTTTTGCCTGTGAGAACATAAAATTAAAACTTAGTTCAGAGCAGTGGAGGCCAACCAGAACATCTCAACCAAATGACCCAGAGAATCTGGTTGGCTTTTTTTAAATTAAAATCCATTAACATGAATTTAACTTTTAAATATGTGAATGGTTTGAAAGATAAAAAAAAATAGTCAACTTAGGAAACATTCAGCAAATTACAGCACCAGGCAGTGATTTACAAGGAGATCTGCATGTCCATTTGCTTTGCAGCATTGAGGGAATGCTTATTTCACAGCATAGAAAATTACCTCAGGCCTTGTTGGGCTTTTCTGGAGAAATATATACCACAGTCCGGGTTACTGATATCCCTCCATGCCTTGGTGTCCCCCTGCACAGCTGAGGGTCTGTACTGAGACACACTGTAAATGTTATAGTCGATATCCCTTGGTAGAGAAACTGCACTGCAATTTCTTTTTTCCTACTTTCCTTCCTTTTGCACAAGGCTCCTGCGCCACCAGCTAACCATTTCCTATAAGAAAATGGCATTGTGTTAAAGTTATATAGTGTATCATATTAAATTTTATGACAGTGCTTTGTGTTTTGAAAAGACTTTGGGGGGAAACAGCATCAATCAGGGAACCACATTTGATAGACTTGGAAGGGGCCTCCTGGGTCATTTTGTCCAAGACCTCTATGAAACAGGAAGGCTTCTGCAAAATACCTTTCCCATAAATGTATCTAACCTTTCCTTAAAGACACTGAGTGATTGTGCCATAAATACCTCAAGCAGCTAAACTAGTCTGATTGACCTTACGATCAGTAAGTGTCTCCTAATACTGTACAGAAGGTACAATTTTCCATTCTTTCAGCCGTGGCTAAGCAAGAAAAAAGGGCAAATACACAGTAATGGGCAACAATACAGACTGTGCAAACAGTTTTGCTTTCACTTTACTGCCATCACCTACCATAAATCTGGATGTACCATTGATACTTGGTTTCCCAGTGTAGTGTCTGTGATCCCTGTAGTATCTATCTCACTTTGACTCTGACTTTTGGAGAGCCACCATTACAGGGTGCAGAAATAAGGAAGACGTACGAGCAGCACTCTCCGATTCAGGAAACCATTCCAACCTGATGCCAGTAGTTAAAGTATTTATTTCTATCTTCTATTTATTAGAATTTGTGAGTTGTTTCTTGTCAGGACCATGGGAGCAAGGGGAAGCACAGGGCTTTCTATGGTTCCATCAGAGTGTCAAGGAATAATTTTCATTCTCCAATTCCAACAACTGTGCATATTGAAAAATAAATACACGGTAGTTTAGCTGTTTGTTGTGTGCAGCAGAGCCTTGTGTGCTGGTTCTGCCCCACACTGCTCTGCCTTCTTTCTCTCAGTGAATATTAGAAGTGTCATTTTGGGTAGATGTGTTATTAAATCACAGACACAGTCATTGCTGAGAGCTTCCTGAGCTGCACATAAACCATCTTTGGCTTGGGGTTTTTTGTCTTATTTTCTTTTCTGCAAGCATTGAAAGATGGTGAGAGAGCTGAAGGCCAGTTCTCAAACACCTATTTTCATCAAGTATACACTTACTTGTGGAGAGGGGTTGTCTGATGGTGTCCCTCTCACCTGACTGACCACTACCTGGGCACAGGAGAAATTTAGACACCCTTCAGTGTCCTCGTGCAGCTCCCAGGGAAAAGCATGTCTTTAAAAGCTGAATATGCCACCTTGGTGTCTGTGGGACATTGATACACAAAGGAACAACCATCTCAGAGTCATACAGGTTTTATTGTGGTCACCAGCCACTGCCTGAACACACAGAATCATTTCCAAAAGAGACACTGGGAGCTCCAGTAGAAGCTGGGACAAAGACTGTCTTATCTGATGCCCAGCAGAAAAAAAAAAAGGCTCATAAGAATATTTCACTCCTGACCAGCAGAAGTGTATTTCAGACTAACTGAGGAAGACTCCAGAGGAATTTCTTCTTCAGAAGATGAGAGAAAAAGGTTTTACAAGGTTGAGGCATCCTCAGCTTGGTTTCAATGTCCATTCACTGTTCTGGGTTAGATCAGGCTGCTTTTTTTATTTTATTTTTTGTTTGTTTGTTTGTTCCAGAGTTGTAGTTCTTGTACACAAAAGACTGCTGCAAAATGGACCAGGAAAACTGGAGTTTAGTCCTAAAAGCAAAAGATACAGAAAAGATAATTTAGAAAGAATATGGTGATCCTGCGTTTGAAGACATGTTGGTAGCTCTGTATGTCCCTGCCCACATTTTTTTGCAGTGCCCTCTTTGTCTCATGCTTTTGTGCAGGCTGGCACTCACTTTGTAGTTCTCAGCTCAGGGCTCATCATTTCCTGAAGGTCTTAAATCAGCCCTGAAAAACACAGATTTTTTTTTTTTAACGCTGTCTCTATACAAATAACTAAATGCCATCCTTTCTCTGATGTGTAAAGTTGTAAAATATTTGTTTAGTATTTAATCACATAGAAATATGTGAAATTACACTAGAAATACACCTCACCCTGGTGTTTAAGGGCAGAGGCTTGTGAGATTGTGACAAGTCAATCTGATATTATAAAATTGCAAAATATCTGTGCCGAGAAAAATACAAATACTAACAGACCTTCTTTTATTGCTTATATTCTCTTCACTTTTTCTCACTGAATCACCAGATTAGGCTTGCCTCATCACAATAGAGTTGAGCCAGCCCCAAGCCCAGCTCACCCCTCACTCCTCTTCTGTCTTAAATTCCAGCTCTAAAGAGCAGCTCTTCTCTGCTGGGGTGATCTGAACCCCACATCTGCTTAAATGGTATCCTGGGTACTCAACTCCATGACAAAAAATAAGATCCTCCTGCTTCAGTCCCTCATATTCCAGATCCTCCTGCTCTGCTTCAGTCCCTCATATTCCCCATTTTCCACTCAGTGCCCCTCCATTCCCTATATTGTAAATACTTGCTGTGGGGAAAGAAACATATTTAATTTTGTTATGTTAGAAGGGGGGAATGAAGGCAAACAGGGCTTTTTGTGTTGTTTTACTGTTGTTGTTATTATTATTGAGGGAGGGTTTGTTTGGTTTTTTTTCAGTACAGGCAAGTTCTGACCCATAACTGTGCTCTTAGGTACTCCTGAAAATAAAAAGTACGTTTGCATCAGGTGCACCTAAAAAACAAAAAGAAATTATATATCATAGAGGCTTTCTGATCCTGTTCAGTGCACAAATGCCAATCAGAAGCAAATATGGGGCTGTATCTTGCAATCCATTTTGATATTTACAACAGAACATGGCATATCATTTAATTTAAATTTGCAGCATGCTCAGTGTAATTAATGCTGTGCAGTGCCTAGAAAATCGTGATTTCTTAATGTGATACAATGCCTGCATGCTGAGAGCATTTTTTTTTTAAACTACTGTATCATTTTGGAGCATTAATGGGGAGGCACTGCCATTAAACAGGAAAAAGAGCCATGCTCACTTGCTCTTTATGAAACTTCCATGCAGCTCCCCAAAATATGATGCAAAGTACAGGTTTGTTTTAAAAGAGAGGGGAGAGTCAGAGATTTAATTTTCCCTTGACACAGCATGATGCCTGAATAGCCAGATAGCTATTCCTAAATTATGTGCATTTCATTCCTAGGAGCTGTGAGCATTTTGAATGGGCTGTTGTTAAATACAGTACACAAGCATAAATACTCCAGGGAACAGCAAGCTGAAATTTTGGCATGAGCAGAAATCTGATGTAGTATCTGAGCACGTAATAATAGTGCATATTGATTTGTCAGGAGTGCTAAAAGAGGGGGGGTTGGTATTCTGGGATGAGAACTGGTAAACTTGGGAACATCCTGTGTGATTAGAATAAGCTGTGGTATTTGTGTGCTGCAGTTCTGGCAAGGTTCACCTTTAGACCTGGAGAGTGGTTGGGGTCTCAGTTTTGGGACTGAACCCAAGAAGCTGAATGCATGATAAAGACATTTATATATTATCCATAAGTGATGCACAGGGAATTTGCATCTTCACCTAGAAAATTGGGCAATGAAAAGGTAATGCGTTTGGCAAGAAGGGTTGGGACCAAAAGCCCTTCAAGGTCAGGAGCTTAACTGCCTTGACTACAATGAGCTTGAGTTTACCTGCTTTGTGATTGAACTGTGCAAAAAGAAGAGGAAAGAAAAAAACCCAAACCAACACTCCTCCTATTAATTCGCAAGGAAACAGTTTCTGCCAGATGTGCTCTAAAAGCTCTCTTTATAGACCTGTTGATAGCAAAGCAAGTTCTTCAGGTCCTCTAAATAAATCTGCTCCTAAATATAATGCTTCAACTTCTATATTCTCATCTGACACCTGACAATTCAACCTTAAGAGTAATTGGTCCTGTCTTTGAACCTCTGCAAATGCTGCATGAGGAGAGTGGACAATTTATTGATTTAGATTGATTTTTATAAGAAGCATCTGAGACGGACGCGGTGTCCAGTGTCAGACGCTGTGTATATCACACTCCTCGGGCACATCCACGGGCAGCCAGGAGGGTTCAGGAGTATGTGGAGGTGCTCAGTGAGCACCTGCAAACCATGCTGTGTGGGACCTCTCTGAGTGATCACCTTGGAGAGAGACACCAGTTAATTGGCCAAGTTTGAATTTCAGAAGGGTGATGACACAGCTCTCCTGTTGGGAAGCCATCCCAAGCCATGCGGTATCTCCACAGGCAGGAACCAAAGGGTTATTCTAGTGCAGGTTGCCCAATATGTTGATCTTCTCATACTGTAGCTGTTGGGAATCATTGCTTGGATATTTCCACGCCTGTAACTGTATTTTCCAGTGCTGTGGTTATTTGAGAACATTACAGGACAGGGCAGTGGATTTGTCGGGAGTGAAAGGATTTGTGAACTGGTTGTTTAGTTTGTGACAAAAAAAAAATGTCATTGATATTAATAGCTCTGAGCCCCAGAAAAGACCTAAAAAACCCCAGGGAAACAGCAGAACAAAAGAAGACAGAAACAAGATGGCACGAGGGTCTCATCACCAGGGATGGTGATTAAGACGTGAGGGGAAGGGCTGCCCCGCTCGTCTGCGAGTTTGGCTGGGGAAATCACCCTCCTCCTGCTGCCTCGCCTCCCTCATCCATAATGAGGGAAGGACTAACTTTGCAGCACACTTTGCATTGGCACTGCATGCTAACTTCATTACTGTTTGCAAAAGCCTGTGCAATCCTCAGAGGAAAGGAATAATAACAAAGAAAAAAAAAATGATAATTACCAAGCGCATAGTTTTCATCTGTAATCTTCATTTCAGGATTCACTCTTCCCCATGTCAATATTTTATAATGGAAGAATGAGATATGCTAAGTTTCCGTTTGATGGAAGTAAATTCAGATTTAATATTGCCAAGGAGCTGAATTTTTAATACGGCAGAGCAGAATGCAGCCATTCCAGCCCCTGTTTGCGGCTCCTGCCGCTCCTTTGTACCGGCTCAGCGATGTTCCCATGACCAGGCGGAGAAATGGGAAGAAGCTGCTCGGAATTTCCAGTGGGGTGACAGTACTTTGTCATTTAGCTCTGTCACGATAATTGGGAGTGTCACACAATGAAGCAACATGACACACCCCTGGTAAATGAAGAGTTTTCAAAGTGATGTACAACCCCTGTCAACTGCCAAAGCTTTTGTTTGTTCATGGAGCGAGGCAGCATTTCCAGAAGGAAAACCTCACTGGAGAGGCACACTTGGAAAGTTTGCTGTAAATTGATTTCCTCTGTGTTTTTATAAAATGGGATAGATCCTATGAACAGTAGGAGAATACCTTCTTTTATCACACACTCCAACCTGCTGAGGACTTTCCACAAACTCTTTAGGAATTTACCTCTTTTTGTTAAATTGGGTTGGATCTCATTAATAAAAGAATGGTATAATGGAAAAGAGTTTCTAAAATTATACTGTAACCTAGAATTGCAGGATTCAGCTTTCTCTGCCTGAAGAAAAAAATTCTGAAGCATTAAACTTACTTTATCAAGCATTGCACCTGACATGCTCTCATAAATTTTACATATATTTTAACTTATTTTAATATTATGCAGGCTTGGTTTAAAATATTCCCATGAAGTAACTAAAATGAAGCTGCTCAGCCATAAATTAGAGCTAAAAAAATACTTGTTCCCCCCGCCCCATCAATATTTCTTTACTTAAAATCATGTGTTGTATGTAAGTTAAATTTTCCCTTGCTGAGATACTTTGTATATCTTAATAGGAACTACCACAGGCCCAGTGAGCTGTATTTCTGTATGGTTAAATGTACTTTCTTTGCTTTTTTTAGAGGTGTCTTGCCTAAAAGCAGATATCAGTAACCCTTTGCATGCCAAAGTGCAGCAGGGCCCACAGCTAAACATGTGGTCACATATATTTATACACACATACATATTTATTTATATATTTTTAAACATCTATTTTTATGCTTATACATGCACACATATATGTATATTTATAAAAGGCATATATAAAATATATAAAATTATTATTTATAACTATATTTTCTACATTTATAGATAGGTATTTATATCTATACATATACACACATATATAGATATGTATATGTATATATATAGATAGATAGATATACATATCTATATATGTATATATACACACATGTATATCATAGAATCATAGAATGGCCTGGGTTGGAAGGGACCTTAAAGCCCATCCAGTTCCACCCCCTGCCATGGGCAGGGACACCTTCCATTATCCCAGGCTGTTGAAAGCCCTGTCCAACCTGGCCTTGGACACTTCCAGGGATGGGGCAGCCACAGCTTCTCTGGGCAAGCTGTGCCAGTTCCTTACTACCTTCACAGTAAAGATTTTTTTCCTCATATCTAATCTAATCCTACTCTCTCTCTGAAGCCATTCCCCCTTGTCCTGTCCCTCCAGGTCCTTGCAAATAGTCTCTCTCCATGTCTCTCGTGGGCTCCCTTCAGTTACTGGGAGGCCACAGTTAGGTCACCCTAAAGCCTTCTCTTTTCCAGGCTGAACAATCCGAGTTGTCTCAGCCTGTCCTTGTAGGAGAGGTGCTCCACCCCTCTTGTCATCATGGTGGCCTTCTCATGTATATTATCTAAAAACATATACATATTTTTCCAGGAGCAGCCCTGCTGGTCGGATGGGCAGATGATGGCACCAACAGAGGCTTCCATGTGTGACACCCCAAGGCTGCCCCTTCCTTGGGCCAGCATCCTCATCCCGCAGGTACGACATCACCCACAACTCATCACAAAGCTCCGTTTGTGTCCCGAGCCCTGAACCTATTTCAAAGCCCAAGCTAAATTACACAAACACTTGCCTATAGACATAACAGGACTGTTATGAAATACTGTCAGCTTGTTGCCATTTAGCCCGAGCACACCCTGCATGTGTCTGTCAGGCCATACTTGGGCAGCTCTGCCGCGTGCGACGTGTCCCAGACACTGGGGTGATTATGTCTGAATGCTCCTTATCTGATGGGGCAGCCGACAGTGCTGCACATCTGTGCTCCGAGGCTCTGCTGCGGCGCTGCCACGCCACTATTTATTTTGCTTCTGCAAGTTAGTTTGCCTTGAGAAGCAGCAGGGGCCTTCTTCAATGAACTGAAAAATGTGTATTGTATGAAGGTCTGCAGAGGGTTTGTACCGTAGTTCAGTGGGCAAACGCAAACCCAGGGGATGACATTTCATTTAAACATTTGGTTTACATCTTTACATGCCAAAAATATTAATATCCTGACTTCAGCAAACTGAATTCAGCACTTTTTTTTCCCCCCTCCCCTTAAATGAAGTAATTATAGCCAAAACACTCTGTGGGTATTTATTCTTCCTTCTCAGAGGTGGAGTTTCGCACACGAACATTTGGTTTCAGGGCTGGAATTGTCAGTAGCTGCTCACTTGACACTTTCCCCTTCGTTTGCATTGGAAACCACCAGTAGTTTCTTTTCTCGTGTTTATTGTATTACTCTCCGCCCTTTGATCAGGACATCTTGGATAGCAGCAAAGTCTAGCTTAGTGCCGCCTGTTTGCTAGTTAGAAAAAAAAAGGTGAAGAATATGGTTTCTGTCAAAGGATCTACAAAGACAGTTAATGTAATTGAGAAGCAGAAGGGCATTTATGGAAGTGCATCTGAATGTCCTCTTCACATGTAATTGCATCAGGAATTCTACATTAACATGCAAGTGCTGTCCAAAGGGAAAAAAAAAAAGAAAAAAGCTTATTTTTAGGTAGAAGCCCTCAGTGGGCAGTAAATTACCCATAATATCCCCCAAACTAGCAATTAGCCCTGTTTGCTGACTACCTGAATTGTTTCACAGTAGTTCAGCACAGTCTTACCAGTTATCACCATACTTATAATCAGAGATTCTGTGTATGATTCCCGCAGCTCCACATACTGCCTGCCTAAGGTCAGCAGGAATAACAAATACATTTTATTTGCTTCTTTTGGCCCTTTAAAGCTGTTTTCTCAGGCTACAATATGTGAGGAAAGCTGATGCTGCTGTGCTGCTTAACTGGCAAGAATTTGAAAAGAGGAAGCAATTCGCAAGTGTAGGTGTACTTTGGTATTAGTTAATATTTATTTGTTTGTGTTATTCTGTATTTATTCCCTTATTAGCAGACAGTCCTGCCTGGAGACTGAGCTTTCTACCAATTTCTGAGGTTTGCTCTTCAGAAGTTCTAACACTGGAAGACATTTTTCGACACGAACCTGTAACTGAGGAGTGGAAAACAGGAAAATATGGAATCAAAACCCTATGGAATTTTTTCTCTTAAAGTGGTGGAGCAGTTTTCATATCTCCAAATATCCATGCTTTGCCAAAATAGTAATTCAGCTCAGAAAACAGTAGCTATATTGCCTGTTTCAGCAGTAGAAACAATCATGGGCCTCCACATGCACACAAGCACACACATCCTAACAGCAGCACTGAGCTTAAAGAAAGACAACTAAGTAAAAATGAGACTAATGAGGTATTTGAAAAAGAATATAGAAATGTTTGGACTCTGAGCATTAAAGGTGTTTTTTTAAGTGCTGCACACGCCTTTCTGAGTAATGCTTTAATTGACATATTATTTCTCAGGCAAAATCTCACTGAATTAACTTAAACCCCATTTTCCATGCTGGTTCTGTGTCACATTACACTGACATGGACCTGTATTCCTGTCTCTGATCTGATGGACTAGATCCAGGTAATGAAGGAGATGGAACAGGAATTCATGTTCAAAAGGAACAACTAAAGACCAGCTCTCCTTTGCAAAGGCACGCTGAGAAGCAGAGAAAACAAAGGCCAATGGCACAGAGAGGACTGTAACTAAAAGAATTACTTCCCTCTCTGTTGGGTTTTAAGCCAGGACAAGGAGGTAAGAGTCATATGACCAACTTTACAATCCCAAGAATCTCCCAAAATGGCCCCAAACCTTTGCTATTCCAGCAGTAGATTCTCAGGTAGGGAGTCCATGACTCCCAGTTAATGGCTTAGTGAGGCAGTGACCAGTTTGGCACTCAAGGGGAAAAGGGAAGACTTGGTGGTGACAATGCCAGCAGACTCGTTTTTCAGAAGAAGAACTTGTTTTCCAGAAAAAAAAATAAAGACCTTTGGGTTGAATGCTGTTTCCATCCTTACTAATCAGGCCTTGAATAAGAAAAGTCCAAATAAACTGATCATAAATTAAGTCATCCCCATTGTGAGCATGAACACACATACCTGGCCAAGGCAGGCAAAAGCAGATTGATGAAACAACAAAGTTCACCTTGTTTTCTGAGCTGAAAGCTCACGCTGTTTCTTGGCAGAACAGGCATGTCAGGCCTGTAATAACCACTTGCTACCTTGCTTCAATCAGCATTGAAACCAGCACAGTATTAAGATCTTGGGGAAAATCCATCTGGAAACTGCTTTCTGGGGGAAAAAAATGAAAGGGAGATAACTGAATACCACACCCCCTGATTATTTATTTGTTGATTTCACAGTAACTTTAAGGAACTGAAAATTTCTCTCCCCATCACCTGAAAATTTCATATTTCAAACATTTTCTGTCCATTCAGCTGAATTCCTGTTCAGAAAGAAGTGGCAAAGAACAGCCATTCTTCACCTGAAGGAAAACCACTTGTCTGGCAGAGGCAGAGGTCGGTATTTGCTGTTTGGTTTTACTTTGGAGGAGTTTCTGTGGGCACATCTTCCCATGCCCAGTACAGCGGGGTGGCATCACTGGGACAAAGCCAAACTGGCAGAGCCAGGCAGAGCATCCCCAAGCTGGGATTCAGAGCAACCCCACTGACTTAGATGTGGGCATCTGTTGCATTGACACCTCAGGGGGTTGAGGTTGGAACACAAGAGCTGAACTTGAAAAATACTTCCAAAAATGTTACTTTTTGCTGACAAGATAATACTCAAATTGACTTTTCCTTTTGCCTCCTGATGGCCTTGGCATTATTCTGCATCACTTCTTTTTTCTGTTGGATCAACTAACATGATGATAGTTTCAGGATGCAGAGGATACTTATGTTTGGCATTAAAAAAAATACATTATGTAAATCCTGTTGTTGGAAAATTAATACAAAGTCAACTGGGTAAGTGAGCCAAAGAAAGCCTTTCCTTTATATTTTTCTGTGATTTTTTTCCCTCTTTTTCCTGAAGCATTGCTGAAGTTTGAAGACAGTAGTGAAGATGCACAGCACACATGCTCTAAAATGCATCTACCCTATGTGAATGTACCCTGTACTGCTGGTGCAGCTTGGAAGCTCACTGGGCATGTTTTGGAGACTTTTAGCATCTCCAATATATTTCTGGAAAGGAAACAAACAATCCAGGGCCTAGACATTGGACTTTTAAATTAACAAAATATGTATTGCTTACTCTGAAAAACACTTTGCCAAAAAAACTGGGCTAAGGAGATGTCATTTGGCACTGGATTAATTTTAGATGAAGTTTTAGGACCAGCCTAGGCTGTAGGTTTGTATTCAATGGTGTTTAAAAGTAATGCCCTGGCCAGTAACTGCTGGGATCAGGCTCTGCCAAATTTCTGTCACCTTGGGCTTCATTAGCATTTGAAAACAGACCTCTCTTGGCTTTGTGTCTCACTGAAAAACAAACCACCGGGGCTGGTCCGCAGCCCTCTCGTTTGGCCAGGGGTGTAGAGCTGCCTCATGCACTCAACTTTAATTTTAAAGTTCATTTTTTCACTGCAGCTCTTCAAAAGTTAACAGCGTGAGGGTTCCTGTTTACAACGGTGAAGAGTAACTCACATAAACTCCTGAAGGACCCACAAGCATTGGCTGACTAACTATTTAGCAGAATGAGTAAATATTTTGTAATTAAGTCCTTAATTAAAATTGTGGTTTTGATAAGAATAAAATCCTGCACTGCCATATGAAATATTTCCTGTGCACTTAAGGGGACCGTGGGTTGCAATCACTATCTCCAGCCATTCTAAAAGTGAGTGAACCAGACCACTTAAAATATTTGCAGAAAGAAATTCTGAATGAATAACACAGATAACTAAAATGTCATTTTTCTTAAATGAAGAAACTTCCCTAAGTCATATCCATCAATCAGGGAAAAGAAACAGCCCCACGTAACCAGTCTGTGTGCACAGCACAAACACCATGTTTTACCTTTGAATTTGCTACAGAGGCAGGGAAAATTATCCTCCCTCCACAAATTATTTTGGGAATAACCAACATCTAATAGAAAAAAAAAATAAAAATCATAGTCTGTTCACAGACAATGTGAAAGGGATGTGATATTTATGAAGGTACTAATTTGTAAAGAAATTATTCCTTGGTTTGGTTGGCAAAAGTCTTTGAACACAAATTCTATTAAGGGCAGTAAGAGTCCAGGGTAGATAGAAAAGAGCAAGGCAGTCAAACTTTTGGGAAGACAATCAGGGAAGTCCAGACCATGCTGGGATCTAGTCAGCACTGGTGAAAAGAGCACTGCAAATGTTTATTTACTTTTTGTACTTATTGGCTTCTTAAATTAAAGAACTGATATCATTTAAAAGCCCTGACTGTGTTGTACTTTCCCCTTCCTTCCAGGAAGAATGAGCATCAGGTAACGGGATACAAGTGGAAAACTCTCTGTGACGCCCATGGATATCAGTACAAACCCCTTCTTTCAATGCCAAGGTTATGGGTAAGGTTTTATAACAGCATCATTTCATAAGGCTAAAGTACCTTTAATTTTTTTCAAGCCACACAATGATTAATACATGTAATTTTGAAATTTCTGAATCACACATCAGTGAAAATCGATGCTAATCCATGTTAAACTCCAAGTTCAGTGGAGTAACACTAGGAGTAAAATGGCTTCAGCTGGGATCAGAGACAGAGTGCATTTCAACTGAGGCTCCATGAAGGATTTTTAGACTCATCCCAGTTTTATATACCCAAAGCAGCTTGCTTCCTTGGCTTGCATGAGGAGGATTTCATGTCCTTTGGAATTCTGGGGTAAACTGTCCTTGTACAAAATTTGTTCAGGGTCAAGTTTTAGGCAGTATTTTGTGCTGCAATAACCACACCATGACAGACAACCTTTTCATCAGATAAGAAAAAAAATCCTCTTCTTCAGGTCAGTACAAGAAAGGAACATGACAGAGCTATAAATACAGAGCCCAGAGGTGCAAAATCTCCTGCATTAAATGCGGTCATTGGCCACATTTAAATTTTTTCCCAAACATTTCAGGTGTTACGGCAGAGAAGCAAATGTACACATGGGGGAATATCTGCAATGAAAGCAGCTTCATTGTTAAATGAGCCTCATAATTTCTGTGCATATTTTTTCAGACAATTATTTAAGATATATATAACTGATTAGAGGGAACTGAGTTGGGTAAATCAGGTACATGTGCAATCTCAGATTCAGAGGTGGGAGAAGCTGGGAACTGAGGGAAAAGGCTGCCTGACCACAGTTCCATTTGCCAGGTATGGGCCAAGGAGACTCAGTGGGGCTAAAGGAAGATTTTCAGATGACAATTGGAACATTTACATGTAGATTATGCTACTGATTTCCAGAGGTGTGCAAATACACTACAGTGCCCAGTAAAGTCAGTGAGAGGTGAAGGGGGGAAGGAAAAAAGATTAAAAAAAACCCATTTGATGGTCTCAGGAGTGTAAGACAAAGTTGAATCACTTAAGTAGTGATATTTTAAATCTTGTCTCCAAGGGTGCCTTGGACAAGCCTTGCTCTGAGGGTGGTGAGGTCTATTGTGATGGTTGGGTGCAAAAATTGTAAATGGCTGTCAGAAAGTGCCATCTGCGTTGGTTAAAAAAATAACCTGTACCCACACTCAGAAATTATAAGGATTTGCCAAAGGTTACCATTGGCCAGAAAGAGTTTTGAGACTCTCTCTTTAAAGCTGTGCTTAAAGCCAGAGATTTGTTTGTGTGAATGTAAGTGGCAAGTCTCTGGAGACTCATCCAGCACTGGCTTAAATGAAGCCATGCCCAGGTCAGTGCAGGCAGAAGGATGGTTCAGATAAGGTAAGAAAGGAATGGATGTGAAATGGGAGGGGAGGTACCAGTGATTCATTGCTAATCTGAAGTTTGCTTACTCACCTTGCCAAAAACCCAACACCAAGTGGCACAAAATTTTGAAAAAAAAAATAAAAAAATTAAAAGATACTCTTCTCCTAATGAAAATGAACTCATTAAAATTAACTCATTGGTTATTTTTTTCAACTCAAGAAACAAAATTACTTAAAAACTTTTACTTTTTTTTTCTGAGCATCACTTTGGAGTTGTACTTTTTGAGGGGTTGGAACTAGATGATCTTCAAGGATCTCCTTCCAACCCAAGCTATTCTATGATTCTGTGAAGACAAGTTCTCAGTTTAGCAGTTTCCCAAGCCCTTCACTCTGGGGGGGCTCTCTAGGGTTTTCCTCAGGCATCCTGTGCTAAATGAGCTTCCAGGTTTCAGTGAAAAAATGGCACCACTACAATTTTAAGATGACAGCACTATGGCAAACCAGTTGTCATCTGCTTGAGTTACCAGCCCAAGAGGTAGATTTAGAGTATTATGAAAATATATGCATTTTGAAGTGCTGTGAATTATACCAAATAATCCTGAATATCTCTTTTGCTATATTAATGAATCATAGCAGAGCTTTCCACATTATCTGCAATCACCATGGAGAAAATGGGTTTCAGTGTACATAGTTTCTGTATAAATAGTGCATCTCCAGCACATTCTGTAAGTAAGTAGTGTCTGATTGCATAATAATAACAATAATAAAGAGAGAGCTGTCCAGCGTGCACATGGGCCAATTAAAGGATCAAGTGCACGAGGCTGCAGCATTCCTGGCAGGGGAGCCAGGGTGCCTGGCTTACCAGTGCCCTCCCCTCCATGCCTGAGCCTCCCACCAGCCCTCTGGCCGCAAACCATGGAGCCTGGAGACCTTTTTCCCTAAATCCTTGCATGGAAGCAGGTCATGGGGACAGCACTGCATCCAGAGTTTTAGAGGCTCCTGGCAGAAACCATGGGAAACGTGCTTGCAGCACGAAGGCACAGCTTACTGGTTTGGGTGAAGCTTCAGCACTTGAGCAATTCCCAGTGTGCCTCACAGCTTTGCTGGGCAGGATTTTCTCTGGCTGGAGGGACCAGACCTAAGCTCCCCTGCGTGCCATAGGTATACTTGAGAATTCACGGAAAGCTGGAGGAATGTACTTTATGGGGTGGCTGGATCATATGTTTATGGCCTGAAATAGGAGATCCCAACCCAAACCACTTTGTTGGTTTCTAATGGTGAGAAGCAGAATATGAACATCATATAAATTCATGCTGGGGAGTGGATATGAAAAGAGAATGTGGGCAAAACCTGGGACAACCCACGGCCTCGGTAGCTGCCTTGCCATTAATTATGGCTAATGGGCTAATAAACACCTTCACATTTAATGCACTGCACATCCAGCCTGTGGAAACTCCCTTACAGAGATGACCCAGAAGAATTAGACAAATTAAACCCCAGGATGGTGGAATTATGCATTGCTAACAACATTGGCATAAAAGTAGTAGAGGACTGAGCGCTCTGGATTCCTACAGACAATCATTTACCACCCAAAAGAAACTTCTGGCAGTTGATAAGATTCATAAAATACTTTTTGTACCCTCAGGAGAAGTGGGTGGTCACAACTATTCTGGTGTGGGTGGAAGGGCTCTTCCATGTGAGTGCTGGAGTGGGCCAGGTGGCTGGAAACACAACACCTGGGCTGTGATTTCCCGGGCACATCCCAGCCCAGACACACGCATACTAATGCACTGCTCAGCTCATACTAATGCCCTTTCCAGAGGATAATTGCATGCACTGCCCCGAGCATAACGGGCCACTTCAGGGAATGAGTCTGCTCCTCAAGAAACAGCCACTTACTCCCCTCTCAGCTCTGCAGAAGGGCAAATGTCCCTGGTTCAGGCCTTGGAAATAATGAGGTAAAATGGACTTGGCACCGTTAAAACCTCCCCAAAGACAGGCCGGGATATTTGAATATCTGATTGGGAAAAACCTATGGGCAAACACAGCCTGCCTGGACAGGACCCCTCCTCCCACAGAGCCATGGAAAAGGCTCCCAGGTCACAGAAGGAGAGCTGGGAATTAAACATCAAGTAGCCTGCAGGGATGCTAGAAAAAACCCAGGAGCCAAAACACAGCTGAAGACACTGAAAAGGGGGTTCTGCAGGCAGTTTGCAGCACTGCAGTTGGAAACCACGGTTTTCCTTGTTCTCCCAACAAAACCAGGCCAACAGTAGGACAACCAGGCCCACCATGCTGGCTTTCCCAAACGGTGGAGCATCTGGGCACTGCTAGGAAAACAGGCAGCTCTTTATTTTGGAATCCTAAATACAGAACCAGTGCCTAACTTCAGATAATCAGAATTTTATCGTCTCTACAAAGACCTTCCAAAACACAAATGATCACCATGAAACCAGGGGTTGCTTTTTATGTTTTAGCCTAACTTACTGAATCCAGACTCAAAAGTTTCTCAGTACCCTTGCCATTAATTAAAATTAAAAAAATATATCTTGTGACCCTTTTCTAAGGAAAAACAGAGCGGATGTAGCTCTGCTGCCCTGGACACACTTATATTTAACTTGGTTCACTCCCAAAGGCCACGATCCAACCAGATACTCAAACACCTGTATAACTTAAATACACTTTTAAGTACTGCTCTGAACTTTGGTAAAAGTAGGGAAAATAAATTCTGTTAAAACACCACTTTATTTCTTTCAAATCTGATTTTTTTGAGAATCTTGACTGCAATGCATCACGTAAAGTATTTCCTTCCTCTTGCAGAATATTTTAATATTAAGCCAGATATTTTTATATTTCCACAAATTAAATGCACCATGGCTGAAGGTTTGACAGAAGCTCTAATTTGCACATAAAAAGGTAGAATGATTTCAGTTTTGACAGCACAAGCTTTTGATTTGTTAATAAAGGCAATTCTTTCTCAATTGTGAACATACTCCCCAAATAAGACAATGTAGTTTGTAACAAATAAAAAAACCCAACATCTTCCTGGCATGGAGACTAAACTTTTGATCCAAAGTTATTACAGAAATTCAGATTTTATAAAAATAAAAGAATGAAACTTTTGCATTCAAGATTTAGTAGCAACAGAGCAGGAATCAGAGGAAGAGATGTTCCTGCCACATTCTCTGTACCTGTTGTTAGTAACCTACCTTCAACGTATTTGGATAAAGTTCATTGCGAGAAAGTACCTGTGAAAGTTGAAGTAGTTTTGGAGGCTGGGGGTGAGAAAGCCATGTGGAAATAGTTTTGGTAAAAATTAACACAGATTTTCCTGTGATGTTCTAATCAAACTGCAATCTAAGAATACCAGGATTTCAGACTCTTGTGATGAAACTCAAGTTTATAAACCAGGATACAACCAAGGCCAAAGCCAAGGCCAATTTACAAGAGGCCAAGCCTTCAGAGTGACCCTTGGAGCCCATGTCAGAGCTCTCCTTTTCCCCTTAGAGACCACAGAGGAGGAGAGAGCACAGAGCTCCAAAACACTCTGGGCAGAGCCAGCTTAAGCATGGAAAAAAAAATAAAATTTGGATTTCTGATCTCAGATCAGATTATTCTAAACTTTTCCCTGTGTGACAGCCAAAAGCTTCAGCATGGAAGCAAAGCTCAAAGAACCCAGGATCCATTTCAGGATATAAAAGGGTAATGAAGGACTCACCCACGGTCCTGCCAAGGCTTTTATGGTCTCGGCATATACTTTGCCCTGGCATCAAAAGTTGATTAAAGCTTCTCAACGAGGTGAGCAACGTGTCCAAACAGCCTGAGGCACAAACCAGCCTGTGGTGTTACTAAAAGCCCCCACTTTTGAGAGCTGACACTACCCCAGACTGCAACTCAGGGCTGCTGGGTACCACTTGTGTGGGCACAGGCAAAGCGATGAGCACACGCCGTGAACGTGCCTGAAGTGAGATCCAGCACCTCCCACGTGTTACTGGAAAACCCTTCCTGGACATCTGCAGCCATGGCACGGAGCTGGGGACTGTCAGTCACTGGGGACAGTGGTTACTTACTGGTGATTGGCAGCAGCACATCCTGCTCTAATGCAAACTGAGCCCATGACACAGCCTGCGAGCAACCTTTCACTGTACTGCATGTGGTGCTTTGCACTGACACCAGACACAGTGCTCTACTGGCCCACAGTCCTTCCATTTAATGCAAAAACTCTTGATTTTTGTAAACTTCTAAGCTTGTGCTGGAGGAAGTAAAGCAGTTCATTATTTAAAGGCATTTTTGTTTTCCAAACAGTGTCCCCTCCTGCTTTTCTTTGCTTGCATCTCACCACAGTTGCCTCCTAATCCAGTGTTGGTGAAACAAGGCTGAAGGTATTTTGGTCATGTTTTCACACTTGTGATGTACAGTTGCCTTGTCTCCTTCCACTTTCCTTCTGACTACGCTCTGCTTCACAAATGCAGCCATCTGGCACAACATCTCAGTTTTTTCTATCGACACCTGAGTAATCAGAGCCCTTTTTTTCTCTCTTTTTTGTTTTTATTTTTAAATAAAGCAAGTGTTTCCAGTGCCAGTGCCCAGGGTTGTATTAGGCAAACCACACCCCATTAATGAAAAGCAGCAGAAGTGAGAGGTCACTGGTATTAATGCTAGCAAACATTTAAGGTGAGATGAGATGGGGGGAAAAAGCACCCAGCATTTTCAAAGAGACTATCACAAGTCATCTCCAGCACTTTGTTGCCTTCACATCGGTTTACAGCCTCAGGAATGGTTATTTTAAAACTTAACCTCCTTCAGGTTTGTGCAGTAGTGGCACCCTGGCACAAAACCTGTGGGGCACCAGGGATGGCACGTGTGGCACAAGCCAGAGCAAATCCAGCTTGGAGTGGTAGGAGGGCATTTAAAGAGCACTGAGCACTCATGAGGTATTTCCATATATTGTCAGTGTGAAATATATTTATGAAAACATTGATGGCGAAGTTGTGGCCCCAAAAATATTACCACACATTGCTGTATGGTCAAAATTGCATTCCAAGAGATTTTTTTTCCCAGCCTTGTCTCAAAGGACATCTCTCAGACTTACTCTGTCTTGCTAACACTCACCTTTCCCATGCCAGAAATAAATTTGACAGTGCTGACTTGATCTCCATCTGGCTGCCATCCCCTCCACACATCTGATCCTACCCCTGAACTCTGTCCCTCTTGAAATAAAAGACGGGCACCACCCCACGGACCAACTGACCTGGAAACCCTGCACAGAGATACATGGGCAGTGGAGCAGCTGTGCCAAAGGACACTCACAAATCACACCCTCTGGGCACTGGGACAACTGGCAGAGAGACAGAACACAAGGGCTGCCTCTCCACCTCCCTCAGGCTCCCCGCCCGACACCACTGCGGTCTGTGCTGAGGCACCTCTGCACCACCTAAACCTGCTGCTCCTCTCACAGGCCTCTCGCTGCAACCCTTCCAAGCAGGAGGAGTTGGGGCACTCAGGAGCCAGGAGAACCATCTCCCACCAGCTCAACAGAGCCTGAGCAGGGGCAGAGGAGCAGAAGAAGGATGGGGGATGAGGGGCAGAGTTCCTGTATGCACCCACCTGGCCAGTCCCTTGGAGCAGTGCAGCACGGTCGGGCAGGAAGCAACCACAGCAGCACCTGAAATACAGACACAAGGCCTCAGGCACGAGAGCTGGTGCCCCATCCTCCAAACTGTCCCAAAACACAGGCATCAGCAGTGTGATTTTTGCTGTCAATATCAGTGTGGAAAGTGCCATCAATAATGTGCCAGTACAGTTCAGTAATGACTCTACAGACTGAACCTGCACTGGAATCCCTGCTTTTTCTTCCCATTTGTTTTAAACAGAATTTTCCAACAAGTGCACTGGGCATCTATGCCACATCAGCTCAGGGACTGTCTGCTTTGGTGGGTTAAAAAGGATTTTTTGATGCTATGAGCTTCCTCCCTCTGTGAGTGGTCAGCAGGGGCCACAGCATCCTTTTTGGGTGGATTTACAACTCACGGAGATGCCAAAGGGGAGGGAAGACCTTTGACATAAAAAGTTCAGTCTAGACCCCTTCAGAACCTGAATGCAAACTCAGAACCAGACTAGGACAATCTGGACTTGGGTTTGTGAGAAATACCTGGTTTTCAAGACACAGCCACCTGGAAGATTCCCTTCTTCTCTTCAACCTGAAAAGAGAGATGGAGCAGTTAATGGGGGAAAAGAAAGGCTGTGAGAATGACAAGCTCCGTGAAAAGTTTCTTTGCAAATAACAGTTTAACACTAAGAAGTTAGGTTAAAATGGTTTCAAAGCCTAAAATTAGTTATGTTTTAAACTAACAGCATATGCTTTTATTGTCTCTGATCTAAAATATAATCCCAGGAGGCTGTGAAAAGCATGCAAATTACGGAAAGCTAATTTGCTCCAACAGCGACACCTCCCATGTAGTTGGGAGGTCTATTAGACCTAGTGTACTCTCCATTATTTGCATATTAATAGCACCTGCTGAAATACTTTGGGATTTACTTTTCCTGCCAGCAGAGGGACAAAACAAACAAAAAATTGATATAAAATTCCTTTCCTACAGATTTGATGAACAATAAACTATTTAGACCATGTGAAGAATGCCAAATTAGTGAGAGGCAATGGGGTGGGACTGTGACACCATCTGGGATTTTCAGAGAAACTGGACTGCAAGTCTGCTTAAAAAAATAAAAAATATCCCAAACCAAAAAAACAAACAACAAAAAAGGCCTCTCTGGAAAGTGCTGGGTAATTTGAAATCGCTCACTTGGCTCAAGTCTGAAGAATGGAAAAGTTGAACTAAAGAAATCCAGACACTGCAGCAAGTAAAAAAAAAAAAAAAAAGACAAAAAAAATCCTACACATCCACAAGTCCTGAAAGCAGAACCCCCCAAAGTGGACCTTGATTAAAAATCTACAAACCCCCAGGCTTTGATATTAGCCAGGCCTGCAAGGCCTAGTCTCCTGCACATAAAACAAAAAATAAATTAAAACCAGCTACAGCCTGAGATTTACTTAACAAGCCAACTTCCAGTCTCTGCTCATGACCACTGCTTCCCCTTCTGGCCCCCGAGCTATAAAAAAAGCCCCTTGTATATTCCTATAGCTCATCTTCCTCAGGGTGAGGGTGAGAGCAGCTTCCTTTCCACAGTAGCACATGGAAAAAGCTCCCTTTGCAGCGCCAGGCTGAGCCAGAGCCGCAGGCTGGATGTGTAACGTGTGCCTCTCTCTGCAGAGCGGAGTCAGGAAGCTGACCAGGGAGACAGGGACATTCCCCAGCACCTCTTTTTCCAAACAGGCAATTGGTATTCCTAAAGAAGCGCCAGCCATGTGCTCATATTCCCTGCAAGAGTTACAAGGGGCCTGTATTTCTCCATATTCCCTCTGCTTTAATTCCCATTATGCACCCTCTTTTACATAGGCACGGAAAGGCCCACCAGAGTTAACTTACTGCTGGTGTGCCAAATTTCTGTAGCATTTTAACTACCTTCATATTCCCAAATGAAGGAAGCAATTGACTTTAAGTTAAAATGATTAAATTGTTCTGTACATATTCAAAAAGTAGTGAAAGGGAGTTTAATGCGGGACAACAAAGCACCAAAACCTGCGGCAGCAAAGCTGACTCCGTCCCTTGGCACCGTGTGACCCACGTGAGGGAAGTGGGGAGAAGAAGGGATGTTACTGAAAAATATATTATTATTGGCCTCTTCTCTCTTCAGTACAGAGCCCAACATGTCTTTCAGCTCTGCACAGCCAAGTGAGACCTATGAAAAACGTGCTCAGTGTCAATGGTAATTACCGGAGGAGGCAATCAAACATTACAGCAACGGGGACCCCTGAAATGCTGCACACAGACAACTCCCACCATGGCTGTCAACAAATGCTCATTCTCATTAATGTGTGTGTAACTCCGAAATGCTGCAGCACTGGTAGCTATTAGTATTAGCTGGTAGCTAATTAGTAGTAAGTAGTAGAACTAGTTAAAGTTGCAGGATGGCAAGTGGATGCAAACCGGAGGGACTCGGCTCTGAGCTTGTGATCACTGTTGGTGATAATTTTCAGCACATTTTTCCAGAGTCAAGAACCTCTAAATAGCTGGAAGGGAAAGGGGTGACCAGAACAGTTGCTGGGAGGCCTCAGTGGGTCAGGGCACTGAGAAGCAGAGCTCCCTCCTTGTGTTTAAGGTACCAGCTCGAAACTGTTAAGAACTGAGCGTTGCTGTCATTCAGATGCCCTGTAAAATGAGTTTGTACTCCATTTCTAGAAGAGGATCTGCCTCCTTTAACTTTCCTATGTACCTGCTGTGGGCTGGTCATGGATCCTGTGCTTCAAGAATGGCAGGAGCAGGCACAGAGCCTCAGAAGGGGAACCTGGGATACAGCAGGGCCTGGAGACATGCCTGTTACTGCTGCCATGTCCATGGCTAAAAACATCCTGTGCTGCCTCACAGCACTGCCCCAGTCTCTCTGTAAAGTGTTCTTCCAGTCACAGAGAGCCCTGTATTTGTAATGACAGCAATAAAAATAATAACAGTAATAATAATAAAAAAGCCACCCTAGAAAGCAAAACCCTATTATAATATTACCTATTATAACAAATTGGATGTTCCTTACCTGAAATTTCATGAGCAATTAGCAAACAGAATTATCCACAAACCTGTGTATGCCCTGTTATCCTTGCAGTGGTTTCAGCAGCCACATTCCCAGCCTGCAGTTTGCTATCCAGCAGCTTCCAAACCACAGCTTTTTCTTCTTTTTTTTTGTTTTGCATCATGAAGTTCATGGCAGACAATGTTTTACCACCTGCACACTGGGGGAGAAAAAAAAGCAAGGGGGAGAGGATCAATATATACAGTATGTTTATATTCAGCAAGAGCGTGTTGCAGAGTGGGGAGCTGTGATGTGTGTGTTGGCATTGTGTGGGAAAGGATCCTTAGTGGCACTGCAGCTGGAAAAATTAGTGGAAGATCAGGGAACTGTCCTCAGTGACAAACTTTCATCTGGCAAGTTACAATTCTGTCGTAGGAAATGATACCTTAGACTGCAGCTAATTTGTGAATCCCAGAAAAGGCAGATCACTGATTCTTCATCAGGACTGCAGAACCTGATCTATAAAAATTTGGGCCTCAGCAGGAGGTTGTGTCTAAGTGTGATTTGCATTTCAATTCTTAGTGCACCACAACCTTCCTGCAGCACTATCACAATGGAAGTTTTTGGTCTCAGCGTGCTCAAAATACATATCAAAAAAACAAAAAATCCTGGTACAATGGCAGCCAGTTGTTAATGGGAAGGGAAGTGGCATTTATGTTTGAATTGTTTCACGAAACACCATTACATCAGAGTCTTTCATCATTTTGTGGGGGATCGAGTCCCCTGACACCATCTTCAGGGACCTCAAGTGGTGCTCATCACTATCATTCCACTTGCACAAACACCCCAGCCCTTTCAATTTTTATCTGCCAGAACCCAGAATATGTTACAGTATTTAGTTTTTGTTCTATGTGAAGAATTCACAACAAATAAAAGCCATTTCCCTGAAAAAACAAGGCTGTGAGTGACGGTTTAGGGAATTTCAGGCAGACCCCCTTTGCAGGAGGGGCAGCAGCTCTGCCGTCCCTCCCGCTGACTGATGGCACAGCTCCAACTCATCCTACATGGAGCAGCCACCAGCACTGGCAATGATGCTCACTTGTTTCCCTAAAAAACTGTCTGGGTCAAGCTCTGAACCCTGTGTATGTGCTGGAGATGAATTATTCATAGGAACAGGAGGGTTTCCCTTCACTGCCGCTGAATCAGGGAGAGGGGTTTGCAGAGAGAGGTAAAAAAATCCACTCCGGACTCCTTTAGCCAAGGAAATGTTCCACGTCAAACCCTCACAGCCTCTTAACCCAGTGTCAACAGAGACAGGTCTTCATGCCCTTCCTGTGTGCTTGGGAAGCCAACTGAGCCAAGCTCTCTGAGAGGAATTCAGTGTGCAGAGCTGTCCACGGGCCAAGGAAGAGGGTTATTAATGTTCTGGCACAGCCCTGCTCCCTCTCCTTGCTGCTCATGGAGCCAGCTTTTGTCCTGAAGAGCTACACATGACCACAAATTCAAATTTACATTTATTTTTGCCATTTGATCCCTGTTTTCCTATGTGTAGAATATTACTGCCACTTACTCAGATATGGCTAAACTCAACGACCCTTTCCAGGGACACATTCTCTAGCTGATTAAATTTCCAGGCTCCAAACCTCAAAGCCCAAGTAAAGGGTGCAGGAGTGTGTCTGCCACATCAACATCCCAAGTGTGTTTCCAAGTTTCTTTCTGCTTTTGCTGTTGACAGGAGTTTTTAGTGACTTGAGCAGGTAGAGGCTGAATGCAGGGCATTTTTTTCTACCCATTTCAATCCCTCTCTCATTAGAGTGTTGCCATGTTGGGGCCCAGTGATTTGTTTCCCTGCACAGTGCTGCGAGCTGGCATTTGCAAGATTGCAGCACTTTGACTGTGAACTTTCATACCAGCTGCTCCCCTGTGACAAATGGAAATCAAAGCTCCACACTGAAGGTTGTGGCTCTTCTTGGAACACACTGAGTGAAGTGAGTTGTTCCATAAAGGAAAGGCCAAGCTTTGGGGAACTCCCTCCTGTATCCCAGTGCCTCTATTCAGAGACATTTATGGGGAGTGATTCTGCAATAAGACACTGACCCTCTGGGATTTCTGGCCTGGGACAATCACTTACTTTTCAAAATGTTTGCTTTCATTCCCCTGAGTGTCTGAGAGCCCAACAGGAATATTTCAGGCTGAAAAAGAAGTCTGGTCCTGAACTTCGTGCTAAAAATAAATAAACAAAAAAACCTTCACTCAAATGCAGGATAAATAATTTTTTCTTTTCTTTAAGGACACTTGTTAAGAGCACAGAAAGGAGTCAGAAGTACGGCTTTTACTGACTGCTCTGCAGCTCAACATCTCTGGCATTCAAAACATACAACTTCTGTGTTTGTACTACATTTCCCTAACAGCTTACATCGAGGCCAAACACACAGCGTTCTGCAAAGGTCCTCTAAAATAAGCTTATTTAAAAGAGCAAGGTCAATGCCCAACACATGTCAGATTCTGTGAGCAGAAATCAAAGAGTTCGGAGCAAATGGAATATGTCAGAACTCGGTGGATTTCCATGCCAGGCTCTTTTACCAAGTTCACTTTGCTGCTGCCAAAACCAGTAACAATCTCATCATATGGACTTCAGCTTTGGAAAAGTGTCTGAAAAAACCCCCAGTCTCTGTACATGGGCCACTTAGCTCAATAAATAAAACTAAGGCATAAATGTGTTTATCTGGACATGCTATTTATTGTCCCTGTAACTGTATTTTTCCTTTAATGGGACACACGCTGATTCCATGCTTCAGCCCTAGGCTCTATTAAAATCAAATTAAAAGCATTAGTAATGTAGTTAATTCCATTTATAACATGGCCATCAAGAGAAAAGAGAATATTAAAATAGGAAAAAAAATATAAATGGGATTTAATTTATTTTTTTTTAAACATAGTTCCATTTTGATCTCTGCATTTTTTTTAATAAAAAAGAGAAAACTTTTTCCTCTGTTCAGATAAAGTAACTCTGCCCTGGTCTTTTAAACCATATCTTGCAGACTGATATTTGTGATTTCAATTAAAATATGCTATTGTCACTTTAGCCTCCCTCTTTGGTATTTTAAATTGATCCTAATGGCTTTGCCTTAAGTGATTTGCGTCCCATAGTGAATCCCTGTCACTTACAGCACCTCCCACTACTGCCCTCCCGAATAATCACTACCAGATAATCGCTCCTTCCCCCTTCTCCCAGCGTTATTCCCGCTTCCCCCCGACTCCACATGCTGGTACTGGCTGCGAAGTATTTGCTCTTTACCATCTTTAACATATGGCTTGTTGCTCTGGCACACAACAGTCAAGGATTTAAAAGAAGGATAAAAGCTGCATGAAAAAGCCAAACTGGTGGCTCTGGAGTTCGGCTTGTGTGTCTCCGGCCTGTTTTCCAGAGGGTGAGGAGGAAGGGAATTGGGTTGGGATTACCACGCCTCCAGCACTGTACTCACAGTGTAGATCCTGGCAGGTGCTCACACGGCCCAGGTCCACTTGCTGCTTCCTAACAGAGCTCTGTGAGATGGACACCATCAGAGGAGAACCTGTTTAGGAAAGCAAAATTCCCATTGGGGACTTCCCACCATCAGCAGAGCCCCTCAGGTTTTGGCTGGGAGCTGCCCCTGCCCTGTCCCTCCACATCCCAGCCCTTGCACACCCTGGTGTGCACAGGGAACCACGAGCCTTCTCCTCCTCACAGGAGGGTCCTTTCTCCTTTGCCTTTCATGGATCTCATTATTAATTGAAGAATCATTTAGTTTGCATAACTGTCCTCTGGCATACATAATTCCAACCTTTCCCTTTAAATTGGCTTATTCAACTAAATACAGTCTTCTGTTTTTGTGGCTCCAGCTATCAAAGCTTCTAGATGGACAGTCAGGGTGATGTGGAGAAAAAAACAAACTAATAATATTAGGAAGCATCTTTTTATGTACATTTATGAGATCTACCAGCAGGTGACTCCATTCTAAAATATCTGTTTTTTCATAGAATAAAATGCTTTCTTTCCTACACCCTGATCATCATCATAATGCCCCACTCTGAAAAAAAACAGTGTTAAATAAATAGCACTTTCACTTAAGCTATGAACTATTTCTTTCTGAATAACACATGAAATTGAATTAGAGAGATTCGGTGATTTCCAGAGCAGCCTGATCTGTTCCTGTCTAATCAGACCTGATTAATTCAAATCAAACTGCAAACCTCAGTTTTATTTTGCTTTAAAAACTTGAGATCAACAACAAGTCAGCAGTATGTAGATATCACAGAAGCAGTTAACACAGAAAGCCTACAGACACCGACTCTCATAGAGTCAAATGGATGTGATTAAACATTTGGCATCATTTATTAATATTTTATATATTCAAATATATACAGAGCACATAGGACCAGTCAGAGAAATGCTCTTCATCGGGGACAATTATATTTATGCCTAAGAACAGGAGATCCAACTTAGGTGTCAAAGGGTGTTTCTTCAAAACAGAAAAGTTATTAACAAATCATAGGGTTATGTGGGAGGGTTTGTAACACAGAACTGCACTAAACCATGCAATGATCTACACACACAGTCAAAGTGTTCGTGTGGTACTGAGCACAGCAGAATAAATTAAGTAAGATAAAACGAAACAAAACAACCTCACAAATGCAAGGCTGCAAATGCAGAACAGGCAGCCGTGCAAGGGGTATTTCAGAGACTTACTGAGCCATTATTCCTGTGGCACGTGGGCTCAGAGAGGCTCCCAGACCTGACCAGTCTAATCCACATCAGCCGGGCAGACGCGGGGTCGGGAGGCTGACTGTGGACTTGGGCGCTTGGCACAGCTGTTTTCCTTAGGTGCAATCCGCTTGTCACTAGTGGTGGCACTCTGCCTTTGCTGTATGGCAGCATATGTGCTTGCCACGTTTGGGACCCATTATATCTCCTTCCCCTGCAGCCACTTCCCTTCCCTTCTCGTTAGCTGCATGTCCATATATTCTTCCCTGCTCTCCCGCCACATCGCAGTGCCAGCTCTTTGCCCCCTCTGCTTGCTCTGCCGACTGCACACACTGCCTGTGCCAGGGACAAGCTTCCCATATTCCAGCCATCTGGAGATGGGGCAGAATTTTGATATACACTGCCAAATTTGCATATACATATGCACATGTGTGTGTGTATCTCTACACGTACATACAGACATGCTCTATAAGAAATCATATCTATTCCATCTCTGAAACACTCACCTGTTCAGAAATAGTTTTGCTACCAGGGAGAGCACACAGAGACAGAGAAAAGTTGAAGAACAGCCAAGGAAATCTTTTAAACGTGGTGAAAACCCAAACTAAAAGCAAAGGTGGAAAAAAGGGAGGGGATGGGCTATACGTTCACGTTTCAGCCTCTGCAATTAAAAGCCTAGTTACTGCACTAGCACATACCCATTAGTAAATGCTGATATATTGGCTTGCAGATGAAGCAGTACCTGACTGCCTGCCCAAAGAGGCACTTAAATGTTTCCGCTTGCTTTGTACACACAGGACTGACTGCAGGACTCATTTTTGCTCAGCGTTGGGTCACCGCATACGACAACAACAGTTAAGAAGAAATTTGGTTGATGTCTCATTTTGAAGGGCTCTACTACTGCCAGCCTCCTGACTCCAGGTACACACAGTTTCCTACCAGCATGCTGGGACACAGGTACAAGGGAAAACATCTCCAGTGTGGAGAGATGAGCTTGCCCAGGTGAGTTCACACTAAGCAGTGGGAATCCCATGGAGAGTCTTCCTTGGGCTCCCTGCAGGTGTGGGTGTGCAGCCAGTAAAGGAACACTGAGCTTCAGGATAAAGGAGCTTTTCACTCTTTTAAAGAATATTAAAAACGCAGCAGGCTCTGATTCCCATTTATACAGCTATAAAGATGTCCTTGATTACTGAAATTCAGATAAGGTCAGATTTCCTTCTCATCCCCCTCCAAACCAGAGTGTCCCAGGGTTTGGGAGCTTCACACCTGAAGCCAGTCCAGTGGAGATGCCTCTGGGAAATGCAGACCCACATTCAGCTTTTCATTTCCACATACATGAGCAAGTTAAAATCAAATTTCCACTCATAATAAACCTCCAACCTCCAAACTCTAATTAAACAGGTTTTAGAAAACGACAACAAAACAGCAAACAATTACTCAGCTTTGATCTGCTTCTTTTTTCATTAAATTTATCTTTAAGTATTTTCTAAACCTCTCATCCCAAGGAAGCAATCACAAAAACCCATTAGGGTTATTTTTATACAATGGCAAGAACATTGAATTACCTCCCTGATGTAGTTCCTGTCTAGGTAAGCGACACAGCCAAACCTGGATCTGCATGTCCTATACACCTGCTGGTTTAAATGCTACTCCAAGGCAGCAGTTGGGCAAACAATGTTCCAGCTGTGGCCTGGGTGGGCTCATCTCAGGGAATGCCGTTCCTCCCGGCAGCTGCTCTCAGCAGCTCTATCCCTCACCTCATGATTGCCTTGTTCAGCAACAGGTCAGCCCAGCACAATCCCTCACCTACTCCCAGGCTCCCTAAGTACCAGTGACAGAGGATGAACCATCTCTGGCTTTCTCTGCAGCCCCACTACATTAATGAACAGCATTGCACAAAAAATTGCTGATGACAACTAAATCTTTTCATAAATCATGATCCTTTTGGACATGTTCCTCCATTCTCCCACCCTCTTACACATAAACAGGGAGAAGGTTTAGGAAAACCAAAAAAAACCAGGGTAATTTTGGTCTTTTCTTTGAGGCAACTATTCGTGAATCAGCTCAGGAAATCAGTCTGCTCACTTTGGGATGCACTTTTGAGGCAGGTGACTGAACAGAAAGAGAGAGAGAGACCATCCAGAGATAAACCAGAGACAGGTTTTCCATTGGTACCTGTTGCTGCAGGAAAACTCACAGCTGGGTCAGCAGAGGTGAAAGGATGGAAAATGCCTGTCCATTTAACATAAATAGTTACACCATGCACATACATTTCGTGCCATCTCGCTGCCCTCAGAACCCTCAGGAATGTTAAGTAGGTAGGAGGCCCCTCTGAGCAGGGAGATGTCCATAGCTCAGGGCAACACTCCCAAAAAACAGCCTGTGGGGCTAAGAAGGTTTTGCAAGCAACAAACGTGATGGACTTTTTATTCACGGCCACCCCTGACAGAGCAGCTGATCCTCAGCACGGCAGCGGGGACAAGGTACCCGGAGGCTGTGCAAGTCCCACCCAAGGGGGAATGAGGTGAGGATGCTCCACCTTGCTTTGCTTTGCTCCACCTTCTGAACAGAAAGGTTCTGCTTCTTGGGTGAATTTTTGTTCAGCAGCCCCCAGCCACGCCATGGGAGCAAAAACTTTGAAACCTCCTGGCTGAGGAGCCTGGCAGTAAAGCTCCAACCTGTGACCTGGGTCGAGGTTTTATCAGCCATCAAGGAACAGCTCTTGTAGTACATGAACGGCCAACTCAACTGCTTGGAGAAAGGAGCTGATTCAGGCTGCCAGTATTGGCTCTTACACAGATAATAAACTAGACTGGCCTTTCTCCTGACATCACACTTCAATCAAAAACTTTCTCGCAAAATGTCACTTTCAAAGTTGCAGCTTTAAAAAAAAAAAAAAAAAAGAAAAAAACTCTTTATAAAAAATTCATGGCCACAATGATCTGATAATGCAGCTTTCTGATACCAGCAGATGTTTTGTCTAACATGTTCCCTGAAGCTGTACTCTGTGCCTTCATATCTTTCATTTCCAGTTGCTATCTGCTGACTGTGGGATGTCATGTACGTACCCTATAGCGATGCACAGCAATTCGCATCTCACACCGCCGTGCGTAATGAGCTTCACAAGATGCTTGTCGCAATAACTCCGCACTTCCCCAACCATATGGAACACAACACTCCAAAGCCCACAGACACTTTTTTTTATTACAGTTCAGATCCTTAAAACATAATCTGTGTGATGTCTAGTGAATGTACGTGAAGAGCTGCTGAAAACAAAGTTAACACTTGTTCACATCATCTGTTACAAATGTCCAATTTGGGACAATAAATTTCCTCGGAACCTGTTCTTTTGCTGACTCGTTGCTTTATCTTTTTTCTCTTTCTCTCACGTCGGTTTTTTTATGAACTATGCATATGTATTAAATGGGATTTGTTGTCCCTAGATACCAATTTGCATAAAGTGCAAGCCATCATTGGTTGGAGAGAAGCAAATTACTTCTCCAGCAAGATCACACTTCTTTTTTTTTTTTTCTTTTTCCTTTTTTTTTTTTTTTTAATTTTAACAAACCGCAGGCAGAGGCTGTTAACAGCACTTAGCCAGATATGCAAAGTATCACTTTTCTCAAAAGCAGCTTGATCAATGAGCAAAAAAAAAAAAAAGAAGAAAGGGAAGGTATTATTCAGTTAAGTACAATGCAGAAATGTCCCAAGACTGAAGCTGTTCACCTGTAACTTGAGCTACCTGATTCCCAGTTAAATACAATCCCAGTATGGCTTAGCACTTGGGACACAAAGCAAAACAGCCTGACTGAGCAAAGCCTCTCAGGATCACCATTCCCATTGTCCCCAGTGTGTTCCTGTAAGTCCCAAGTGGTTATTCCACATGTTGCTCAGCTCCCTCACTCATTCCTTGCTTGCTCATTCCTGTCCCCACACATTTATTCACCTTGGGCACTCCTGAAGGGCCTGAAATGCCTGTACAAGTGCAGGGAGGCTCTCTGATGCCCTCCCCTAATTTTCCTGGCTCCCTGGCACAGGGATGCTCCATAGCATGGCAGCTGCCATCCTAGCAGGCTTTGGACAAGTACAATCTCGTTTTCCTTGTGCTCCTCATTGTGCACACCTGGGACACGTTGGCAAGAGCCTCGGCTGGAAGACTGTGACAGATTCCCAGGTTCAGAGCAGCCCTGCACGAGCCCTCTGCTTCTGGGGAGGAGGAGAGACAGAGCAGGGGATTTTACAGATTCCTCAAGAATCAGATTATCTGAGCAGAGCTGTGATGCACAGGCTGATGTACAAGTGCACCAGCCCACCACTAAAAGGATTTGCAAGCCATGAGCCAGGCTCAGTTAAGAAGTGTGAGATAGCAAAATCACTGAAGGGAACAAATCAGCAAGGATGCTGAGCTGCAAAGTTTCCAAGCAGGTCTGAACTTCCCAAGAATTTAGTGCTGGGACATTGATGGGGGTGCTGGGGAGGAGTCTTCTTTAAAGATAATCTTTTCTTCTGTTGAGCTCTCTAAAAATGACTGCAGTATCTGCCTCTCCCCAAACATTCCCTCAGAATTCAATCTCAAATCCACCAATATGATGTGTTTGGATTATTTTACTTCTGAATTTAATGGACAGATGATGCTTTCTTAAGAATGGTTTCTGGGATCACACATAACATTAGTAAATGATTGCAGACCCAGGACAGTTAATCTGGGCAGAGGTGAGGACTTGATGCTGAGGTGTCTTTCAGGGAGCTGCGGGTGCCAAAAGAACAAGGAAGGGCCCAGAGTGAGTCAGTTCTCAAGAGACAGTCTGTATTTTCCTGCATCTGTCCAAAGACACAGAAATACCCACAGATTTTATGCCGTGTGATGATTCGAAGGTGGAAAAAATAGTTTCCGTCTGCAGAAATATTGGCAACTTCCTGCGGCTTTTGCAAAAAAGGCAAAAATGCCCCAATTTCACACATCTCTCCTATTAACGTTTGCTGCTTTGTTTCCCTATTTGTATTTGTCACATTTAAAAGGAGTAAAATAGAATTTAAAAGAAGATCCTGACTCCCAGATGAGCACGGAAGCACAAAGAAGTCATGCAAAGATTATGAGAAAAACTCACATGAGGGAATTAAGTGGAGGCTTTGAAAATGGGGCTTTTTTTTGTAACCAAGGGCACTGTCACTGTTAACCAACAGAACTGCTGTGGGACTGGGTGAGTCCTGTTTGGGACACCCTCCCTCAGACAGGGAGAAGCGCATGGAGCTCGTCTGCCTAAATCTGCAGCTTTGAAAGGCGGGAAGGATCAACGACGTCCTCTCTGAGGCTTCTCTCGCTTGAAATGCCTGGCACGCTCACCTGGCAGTGCAGAGAGGCCGTGCCTGGGTGCCTTGGTACAGGTGCATCTGCAGCCCCATCCCTCTGGAGACAGACATACCCAAAGAAATCCACTGCTGAGCTCATCCCAACGCCGCGGATGAGACCCAGCTGTACAGTAGGCGCCAGATAACATGCAATCATGGTCTCCCACTGCAGCAAATTCTACATAAACCCAGGCCTTTGAAAGAGCAGTAGTAAAAAAAAAAAACAAATGTGTTTTTCTCATTCCTTATCTGTACCTACTCCATTTTACCTGAGGCTCACTATTAGCTCAGCTGGTGATGTCACTTACTTCACTGGAACCTGTTATCAGGAAAGATTTCTCCCAGGATTTTCTGTTTTGCCGGCGTTGTTCTTTGTGCAACATTGTATTTCATTCCATTAGATAAAGGGTTAAGTAATTCACGTTTTACCCATATAGACTAAGTTATACTCCCTGTGGGTTGCTGGCTTCCTATTGGCTGGAACAATGACCTTGGAAACAGACAAAAATGATGCATTGTTGCAATAAATATTATAGCTTGCACCTGTTTCTAATTAAGTCTGCCAAACAATTTCAGAGATACTGAAAAGAGAAATGTGTTGGCTTCTAATCGGGTGTTCTTTGCTGTTTGATCTGGATTTTTCAGCCCCCCACATGACCTCGCCTTCTTGGTTCTTGTTTTTCTTTTTCTTTTCAGACTTGCAGAAAGCAGTAGATTGAAAGGCGGCTTCTGAAAGAGGGGCATCTCTGCCTAAAATCAATTGTAACTAAAAACCTGAAAATTGATGGATTTACACCAAGGCTGAAAGTAGTTTATGGCAGGAGACCTCAGAAATCTCCAGTATGGATTACTGCTTTTATAGGTCTGTTCTGGTCTTCTCCTTTTCCTTCACCTCCTCCTTCTCCTCGCTTTTAAACTTGGGAGCTCAAAACAATCTCTAGCTATTTTCAGTCAGGATCAGGCTGACTGGGAAGCAGGAGGTTTTTGCAACTGGACTTCAACATGTTGGAGAAATAACAGAGGAAAAGTTTTCCTGCTACCGCTCACCAAAGAAATGTGAAGGGAGCAGTGGTCACCTTCCTCTTCCAGAGTTAACAATACCCTGGGAAGACTCTGGTGGTGGTTGCTGTCAGAGCAGGGGCTTTAGGACAGGTACAGATTCAGGAAGAGAGCACTGAGGCTTCACAGGTCGTGGTTTGCAGTTCAGCATCACACTTTCCACTCACTGTATCAATTCTGAAGTTCATCTCCCACTGAAAGTGTTCCTTGGTGCCTCATTCCTTGCACACCGACCTCCCCAGGCAGTGCAGCCTGCATGGATTTAATGCCTGCTCTATGATCCAGCTCCACGGACAAATGCAAACATATGTGGCAAATGCTGACAGTTTTCCCCACCATAAGAAGTCAAGAAATAAGGAATTACTGTTATCTCCATTTCCTAAATGGGGACTGGAAGCCACAGCTCAGCCAACACTTCTGGCTGTCAATGACAGAAGCAGCCCAGTCCCTTCGGTCCCTGTGGGGTCCCTTTTCTCACGCTGGGATAAGCATTTGTGCATCTGTATTTTGGAACTGATTGAGGAACTTATCCATCTGAAAACTAATCCAGGGAGGGAAAAAAAAAAAGAGTTTTTATTTCAGCCACATCAACTTCCTGATTTTGGTTTGAATGCAGCCCAGCAGGACGGGACTGAGCAGCTACGACGGTGGGAGTGGAATGCAAGGATTTTGGATGGAATTACATGAAATCACAGAAGAAATATGACATCAAGAAGACAATGTAGGTCTCCAGAATGCACAGGTGCCTTTCTCTGTTGTAAATGCCATCCCCTCACAACCTAGCAGAGGGGTTTGCTGGCTGTCTACCACTGCTCTGAGCCACCCAAGGTTTATCCTGTGTAGACAACATATCTCAGGAGTGTCGTGTTTGGTGGAATTAAATGACCCTCTGCCCAGTCAAAAGTTAATTATTTGGGGGTGGAGGTTGCAGGGGGATTATTTCAGCAGCCACACTAATGAAGGTGGGATCAGACAGGTTAAAAATAAGCGTAGACACAAGGAAGATATGGGAAGGGAAAGGAACAGCTTAACCTGTGCAGTGGGACGATGCCCTGCATCACTACTATGGCAAGAGTTTTGTTCAGGAGGAGAGACAGAACTACAGAGATATTTTGCAGGGTTAGCACGTCTTCCTCTGTCTGATACACTCCCTCTTCCCCACTTTTCCCTCGATAGCAGGTAATAAAAGGCCTGCTGGTACCCCCCATGACTGGAGGTACCCGGAGTGGTTCAGCCCATCGTGAGTGCTGTGCCAATCATTTAACAATTCCCACAGCTGCCTTTGTGAGAAGCCTCTCTCTTAAGCCTCTGGTTTAAGAATTTAGAGTAATCATGTAAAAATGATACCCCTGTGCTCTATGATCCGCTGAATCTCACTAATGCCGGATCCCAGAAGAGGGCTTATTAATGAAAAGATGCAATGCCTCTCTCTCTGCTCATGTTTCACATGAATATCTCTCATGGATTCGGCAGTAAACCGTACTGCTGATAAAGTGGGTATAATGAACCTCCGTGCTCCATGAGAAGGAAATCTCGGACTGATGGAATAGGTACCTGCTCCACTTCCCAGCACAATGGCAGGCTCGGCAGGGACGAGGAGAAGCACTTGGCTGCCACGGGAATAGCGGTGCAGGCTCCCAAATCCTGGGCCTGCTTTGCAAGCGCTGCCTTCGGCTGTGTGAAAAGATCAAGAGTTTGGAAGGGAGCGGTTCGTAATTAGCTGAGAGAAATGAAATTATGCTTTGTTGTAAATCACCGAGTCAACAGACGGAAGGAGGTTTTTAAAGGGACAGCAGCACCTTGAGGCTACTCTGTGTCCTTTCAACATCACACAGTAGTCAAAAACCCGGCTGGCTCTCGCCAGTTGGCCAGATTTTCAGCAAGGACGAGCACCAAGTGTTCTGCAAACAGCAGGATCCTGCCACTTCCAGCCCCTGACATCTAATTTTCAAATACTTTCAAGTACTGCCTCTGTCCTCAAGATCCCCTGCTAACGGCAGCAGGTTTTGTCATCAAGAATTTCAAATTGTTATAAATCCTTCTGCTGGAGCAAAAACAAACAAATGATGGAAAATCTCCACACTAACAAGAAGAAAGGCAGCTTCCATGTCTATCCACAGGAAGAGAAAGCAAGTGACTACCCAGAAAGCACTGTGAGGCAAAGAAAAGGAACAGGTAAAGTGCTGTAGGCAGCAGTGCAGTCAGGCTCTATATTTCTCTGAGGCCCTCTGTGATTTATGATTTCCATTAAAAGAAACACATGCCTTACAAATTACCCCTAATCTCAGCATCAGTAGGATGGCACAGGGCAAGCAACAAGAGCCTGGAAGGTGTCACTCTGGAGTATCCCAAAACGACCAGAGAGACCAGTTTTAAGTCCAACAACCAGACTGTATCTGCTCGGTTTATCTCTGATACCTGGATCACCTTTACAGAGCCAGCCCCACGTGGCCAAGTCCAAACCTTTGTGAGACTCCAATCTGAATACGGAAAATTATCACAGAGATGACAGCACTGCAGGGTGACTGTAATCCCATCTCAAACACTGGTTGTTATCCTCTGCATGTCTGTTCACTGATTTACCAATCTGTGGAAAAGTTAGCACTGTCCCTCACTTCCAGGGGATTCTCTGGTTAGAGGGAATTCAAACACCCTGAAACTCCGTGAAACCTTAAACCTTCGTGTGAGCAGCTTGGGTATAACTCCCCGTGTTATTAATACCTAAATGCCCCATATGTTGTCTTTAGAGAGGAAGGCAGTCCCATCACCTTTATGTGTGTGCTTTCTTCCCTTGTCTTTTACATTTCTTCCACACGCAGAATGTACTTAACTCGCTGCCTATTGAATGAAGGATTAGTATTATTTTCCTTCCTCCGGTGAACTTTGTTTCACTTCATCCTGCATATATTTTGCTAGGCTGTGTTTTCCTGCCAGCACACCACTGTTCAGCAAACCACCGTACTTAAGGCCAGCCAGCTAACACAGTGATCCCTTTTTACTCACGAGGAGTGTTTCCATAATCATGGCTGTGCTCGTGGGATGAATGACAGCTTACACCGAGGAGCACAGAACGCACTTCCAGAAGCTCTGCCGAGCTGGGACGCGACTAAAGCAGCTTCAAACTGCCAAGACACTTGAAACATCCAGGGGAAGACACGGTTTGAAATGGAGCCTGCTACTTAGCTCCTCTGCTGGCATGAATGTTGACCAGGGACTTCCCCGTCCTCCCTTTTCTGTGCTGCTCTATCTCATGCTGAGCTGGACTGGGAGCGCTTGGAAAAATGCCCAGCTTTGGGTCCCGTAAAAATTAGTATAAAACAAACAGGTAACAAATTTGCAGTGGCTCTGTAGGAGGTTTACAGTCTCTTTTCTTTTGTTGGGAAGATTGGTTATGTTGCCCAGTAGGAAAGCAAGTGGAAAAGAAGGGTTTCTTTACAACTCACTGTGCTCTTGGAAAAACGGATTGGGAGTTCCTGTTCGCATCAGTGCAGCAATGCAGACCTCTCTGGTGGAAGTATTTTCTTTTTCTGGTGGAATTATACCTCAAGTCCTGCTAGGTAGTTACTCTCTTTGTTCCTGTGAGCCAAGCTAGTTGCAAGATCATGCTATGCCATGCTTATAACCTCGCACTAAAGAGGAGATTACAAAGGGGGCAAAATACCCTAGAGGGTTCCCCTTTATCAGAACCTTCCCTGTCAGTTTGCCTTCTCATTTCCTGAGCTCTTGTCTGATTATTAGTGTACTGACAGAATAAAAATAACCTCATATTCCTACATGAATCATAAATAAAACCCTTTTATTTCATCAAAGAGGTTGGCAGGTTTATAGTCCTTTGCAATGCATGCACGATGTGAATGACATACCTTTAATTTTGCTGACAAGCTTGTCGGGGTCCTAATGAAAAAGAGTGAAAAGTGGGTGACTTCTCTAAAGGTTTAGCAGTTGCTTTTTGGTGAGGATATATATTTCACCTTGCCACTGTAATCAAGGAGCCAACTGATCTTGGTAATGAACTCTTCAATTACAGTCCACTCCTAACTCTTCAAGAATGCCAAGGCAACAATGCCACAGTGATTATTGCTGATATTACAGATTAAAGCAACCTGGGGGAAAAAAGGAGGGGGAAAATATAAAAGAAAACCTGAGCAGTGTCCTTGCTAGAGCTCCAGGTATCAGGGTGCATCAGCAATGATCCAAAGAGCGATCAAATTCCAGATTTTGGACAGCTAGATTTTATATCCCTGTTGTACACCAGGCAGCAATAAAACCACCATTCCCACCTGGGTTTTGACAGCATGTGTTCATCCCCATTTGTTCAACCCGACTCTTTGCTGTTAGAAACCAGTATCCAGAATGGTAGAGGTTATCTTGGGACAGCCCCATGGAAAGGAAAAGAATAGTGCAGAGTATTTCTTTTGGTGTCTCTGACAAGCAAGCTCCCTGATAAAGGTCTCACAAAGGAACACAGAAAACAGGCACGGGACAAACAATCAGAAAATCTCTCCTATTTCCACTCTATGAGAGAGCAGAAAGGTTAACTGCTTGCACAGAGGGAGGCAAACAGTTAAAAATACATATTTTTAGCAGTATTGGCAGTTCTTTCCCCTTCTCCAACACAACCTTTCCTATTTCCACTTTCATTTTACTGTCTAATTTGCTCATGTAAAAGTCATGAAGAACACTGGCTCCTTAGTTTGCTTATTGACCACAAACAAATCATCAAAGCCATGAGCCTTTTCCCTTTCCTAAAAGGATTCCTGCTTTTTTTGAAAATGTCCCAGGTCTTCACTTAATAATTCTGAAAGAAATTAAGGGACCAGGACAACTTTATTTGATCTCTTGGAGCTTAACCTTCTTTTTTGGTGGCAATTCCTCTCTTTAGCAAGACCTCATCAGATAAAGTTTGGGATTTGGTGAGTTATCCCAGCCTGTTTGCTGGGGGGTTTTTTTTTTGCCTTTATTTTTTATTTTTGGTTTTTTGGTTGGTTGGTTTGGGTTTTTTTTGTTTTGTTTTGACTTTGGTGGGGGTATAGAAGTGGAACTTCAGAGAGGGAAAATGAGAGGGACATAACTAAGGTCATCTGACTGGAGAAAAAAGCAGAGGTAGTGGGTGCAGGATTGTGTGTACGTGGGGATATGGGGCAGAAAAAGGGAAAATAAACCATGGACACTGGATTCCAGATTGCTATCTTGTCAGGACTTTACAAGATTCCAGAGCTGCACTTTTAATTTTCATTACTTTCCATCTTCCTTTGATAAGCTCAGAAGCAGTATCTAATTTTATTAGGAGCTTTTCATCAAACGTGGATATCTTCCTTCCTCCAGGGATTCCCCAGCCACAAAAACATCAGGTTCTGTGAAACATTAGCTAATCCCAGTTAGAGTTACTTGACCCTATCAAGCTAAGAAATAAATTTTACTCTTCATGAGAGTCCTACTGTTTACACTCCCGACAAAATTCTTAGATCTCAACGTTTTCAGAGGAAAAACATATTTCATAATGCCAGAAAACTGGCCTTAAGGACCTGGGCCATACAAGCCTGAAACTGTTTCTCGTTTCAAATTAAATACGTTGACAGACTTCCTCCTGACTGTGGCTGACACCAGGGCCTGGTTTTCTTGGCGTGAGATCCAAAGGGGTGACAGGAGGAGCCCTCACTGGCAGCACCCAGTCCCATCCACGAGGCTCCCTCCTCCCCCCGTGGCTGCACATGGAGTGACTGCCCAGAGCCAGAGCACTTCTCCTGCTCAGTGCAGTGCTCAGAGGGGAGAAGGAATGTGGTTTGTACTTCCTTAGTGCCTTGCTCAACCAGCACAACCCCGGTGCTTTGGAAAACAGGGGACCAGGCACTCTGGCTGTAGTGCTGTCACTCGTTCAGCTGTTTGCAATGTAAGGGCTTGCTAGAAGAGGTTAAGAAAAGACTCATATGCTCCAAAATTATCAGTTTGTTATCACTATTAATAATACTTTATAGTACTTAACATGCTACTTTTAATCTTCAAAGCACTTTGCAAATATTAATTAATCCTCACAATCTGCCTGGGGGTAAGCAAATGCTGCTGCTCCCATCAGCTGAGTCACAGGGTTCACTGACTTGCCCCTTCACATCCTGCTCTGATGCTCAAAATATCTAAAGATGCTGTTTCCCATCTTCTTAGATGGGATGGTGGATGTGCACCACTTTTGTACATCAGATACTTTCTTACAGGTCTGACTTGATCCGATAACTGCAGCTCCAGCTGCTTGGACAAGGCTGCAGTTTGCTCCCTTCCCTTGTGTTTCTGCATTGATGGAAGAGGTGGGCAATTACCACTGGGTAATTAAAGGACTGGGTTCATGGAGGAGCTCCTGGCTGATTCCTAAAACTACCTCCCAAACTCTGCTTTGCAGTGGAGGGCTGTGCCTGTGTGCACAGAAGTGATCAGAGAGCCACAGCTTAAAGAAGCAGCAGATTTCTTTAAAGATTTTAACAGACCACCATCACTGGAGACATAACCAGAAGGAAGTGTTTCACTGAAAGCAGCCTGTGTTTGTGAGGACTGATTAGCCTAATGTTTGTTTTTTCTTCACTTGTGGGCTGGGCTTGTTTTGTTTTCAAACAACTTGCAACACCCAGCGCCAACAACCAAATGAAGGTTTAAGGGAAAGGAGGACAGGCACATGATGTGGCTTTATTTGTCCATGCTTCTTTGAGTTGGTAAATCACACTGCATTGCTTTATTGAGTGTCCCTTTAGGAGTATATTGGAAAAAATTCCATCTGCCACAATTAATACAGTGCCTAGTGCATCACACGGCACAGCCCTGGCGTCCAAACTCAGCATTCCCTGGGAGTCCTTTGGTCCCACACTGGATGCCAGAAAGGATAGTGGCTGTGACATGCGATACAACTGCTGATAAATGATGGTGATAATGCAGAACAAAAAGGCTAATGAGTTCTCCCCAACACCACGCTACTTTCATGAAATGAATGTGATGATGACCCTATTTGCTTGCTTTTCTTTTTTTTTGGTCGGTGAGTTACTTATCCCTTTACCTGCATGTTAGTTTTATCTTCTCCGCACGACACTATGGAGAGACAGCCAAAATTAATGTCAGCATCTCCCTTCACTTTTAAACTATAAAAGAGCTTTTGAAGGTAGGGTAAACCAAAGAGGCCAGTAACTAATTATAACCCATTGTACTGGACTTTGGGAATAATGAATAGAAGCTATTCCCCGTGCGCCTACCAGAGACAGTGGTGTCTTTGTGGGCGAGGGAGATCCCTTCACTGGACCAGAGAGAGCAGAAATGGGATTGTTAATGTATGTAAGAGGCAGGAGGATTTCTATGGTACTATTTCATTGCAGAGGCAGAAGGTAGCAGAGCCAATCATGAAAAGCGTAAAGGTGTGAAGGCACAAAGATGGAGAGTTGATTAAAAGCTCCGTGGGGAGCGGGAGCGAACAAATCAGTGGTAATGATGGGATTATGCCTGAGCGGAACCCAATGGTCTACGGTGTCCTGGTGACTTGGTGCTGGGATTAAACACTGCAAGGAGCAGAGCCCGGCCCTTGTCCTGCCTGTCAGCACCTGGAGATGGGCTGATGGATGGGATTGGTTGTGCTACAAAACTGGGTGAGGTCTCTTGAGGAAAGACCCAGCTCAACACGAGCACCTCTGCACCCCTGTGAGATGTGAGGGCTGAGTCCTGCCCGGCCACGAGCCAGGGGAGGAGCAGTGGTGTCACAGTGTCTGTCACGGCTGTCACACCCAGGCAGTGGGACAGGGCTCATCTGGGGAAGTAAGGAAAGGTAGAGGATGAGAGAAGGGGCCTGAGGGTGCTCGGTGAGGTTGGAGGCAGAGGAGCGGGGCTGTGGAGCTCACGGTCGTGGGGAGGGACAAGCAGAGGCACCAGGGGCTGAGTGGGGCAGCAGGGCAGGGGCTCGGAGGCACCGGCAGGAGCTGAGGGAGCACAGATCAGAGCTGGCTGCAAAGGCACTGAGAGAAAGGCCTGGAGCAGCTGGAGGGAGGGAAAAGAGGACTGGAGCAGCCAGAGAGATCAGTGCAGGACTGGCTCCAGCTGGGGCAGCAGGTGCCTGGCCTCACCGAGGGCCCTGTTGCCAGCGACTCTTCCACGAGCAGTCTTACAGTAACACAGCCTGATTTCCCCTCTCCTGTACTATTTTAGGGGTTCCTCTGTTGGTCTGAGGCACATATCTTTATGTACGTGTGTATCCCAGAAGCCCCTATCACAGCAGCAGGATCTGTGGTTATTGACCTCAGGAGGAGGGACCTGGGGACCTTTTGCCTGCCCCAACTTGGTCACACAGTGTTGCCACGAGGGCAATTCCAATGGATGCAGGATGAGTCAGTGAATAGAGCCTGTCAGGATAGACAGCGAGCTCTGAGGTCTATCCCTGAGGGATAAAATCATGAGCATGACTAAGCCATAACAATGAGCAACCCAAAAATTTTCTCTCTAATGGCATCAAACACATCACCTCAGAGCCAACTGTCAAGGCAGCACTGAGGAATGCAAGGGGACAGTTTGACCTCAGGTTTTGCATGACAGGAGATCCTCCCACGCCACACTGCCAGAGCCAGACCTTTAGCAAATACAAGGGCATGCCTGGGCTTTTGGCATGAACACATGGTGAAATAAGTGAAAGCTTATTTGCTTTCACTTCAACATTCGCCCAGGGGTGAAACAGGCCACTGAAGCCACAGGGAAGCTGTTCCTAGGT
The DNA here is from genome assembly GCF_001715985.3 of Manacus vitellinus. Taxonomy (NCBI): domain Eukaryota; kingdom Metazoa; phylum Chordata; class Aves; order Passeriformes; family Pipridae; genus Manacus; species Manacus vitellinus. The sequence goes on from NW_021940526.1 coordinate 5,078,591, forward strand.
GGCCTCAGCCAGATCCTGCAGGACTACTGTGTTAAGAGACCTTCAGATTGCTGGAGTCCACTTGTGCTCAGGTCAGCTGGGTAGGACAGAGCCAGCTGGACTCATCCAGACTCTCCAGAAATAAAATTCTTGAAAGAGGAAGACAAAGACTCACCAGTAGAAAATGCACAGATTCTTTCCAAATGGTCTTAACAAAGATGACTTAAATATGGAGAGTTAAAATATCCCATATGTCACCCCTCTTATGTATCTTTTATACAGGGTCAAGCCTGAGCACAAACTAATAAACCCCTGATCGAGAGAGGAGCTCGATATCAAAAAGGACAATCTGGTGTTTGGCTGCTTCTTTGCTTTTTCCTAGTAATAGCAGGTGAAAAGCCTAAAAGGAAAGTATTAAGGCTCAGAATTGGGCCTGGGCACGTGTCCCTGGATGGGCCCATTCTCCAGATATGTTTTCTTCACTCTTGAAAGCACCAAGCACCAGAAACTGGAGAGGGAGATCCAGACACGGCACAAATATTAAATGTAAATACAACACATTCCAGCACAGACCCTTCACTGAAACAAGCCCTAGAGCAAAGCTATCTCTTCCTGTTGATGACAATGCAAAGGACTTCAGCATAATAATATTTACTCAGTTAAATGAGAGCTGTAATGCACTTCAGCCTTAGAAACAAAACTTGAGCTATTGAAGTGTCCCGTTTTCAAACCCGAGGGTTTATTTGCAGGTGGCTGTTGACTTCAGGGGGAGTCACTGCTGCCACCAAAGGCTCTGCTTTGAAAGCCTCCTCAGCAGGAGGAAAGGCTGTGCTACATGGCATGGAAAATGATGCCCTTCTGCTTTAACTCAGGCAGAACCCAGAGCAAGGAAGTGCAGACTTTGTTCAGACACACACAGAAGTAAAAATACATCTTAACTTTAGGAGTTTCTACTTTACAGAGTCAAACTAACCCTAGAAACACAGGGACAGTTCGACTTGGCCTCTTGTCCAGTCAAAAACTGTACCTCAGAGACATCCCCATCAAAAATTCCATGACATTTCCAGTTCAGCGCTACCTAGGACTCAGGAGCTGAGCTTCCACACCCATTTGTCCATTACTCTGCCCAGTTACCTTCTGCAAGTCGCTTCACCATCTTTTATTTCACTTTCCTTCAGTAAATTTGGAATAAAAATATTCAATCTCTCGGAGATCTCTGGGTGAGAATTAAGTATTATGATTATTATGAGGCACACTTATACTAAAAGGGTGATGCCAGCGTGGTAAGTAAGGTGTCTTGTCTAGTACAGAGTATTTTTTGGCAGGATGTGGTAATTCTCTTTCTAATAAAGACCACAACTGTCCTCATCTTTGCCCATGTATGCGAAGCACTCGAAAAAACCCTTTGCTTTTGTAGATCCAGCAACTTTAGAAGACAGGAATGAGTAAACAGCAGACTAATCATTCTGTCTCCATTGACAAGCAGTGAAGGAGTTAATTATCTGCTTCTTTTCACTAATTCTGTTGCAGAGCTCAGTTGTGCATATTAAATGTCCAAGTTACCAGATTTAAAGAAAAACTTGATCTCAATTTGGCTACATATTAGAAGTGCCGTTCCCTGTTGTCCTACCTAGCACTGTTAATTGCATACATTTAGCCCTCTATTGGAGAATAATTTAGCTTCAGATTGAAAAGCAGCAGCCCTGGCCTTGGTTATTTTGGCATACAAGACTCCAGTATGACTCTGTTTTCTAAGCAGACATTAATGATTCTAAAACTAATATTCATTGTTTGAAGAGGCATAGCAGCCTTGGCATTTACTTAACCTTTTGTCTCATGTATGAGACTGAGTCAGCCTAAATCCTTTCCTTAATTAATATCTATTCTTCTTTTTTTCTGTCCAACATTATTTATTAAACAATTTGCATGCAACAATTAGAGTTGAGAGATTAGAAAAAACCCCACTGCACGAGCAAGCTCACTTCATACAACAACCACCATGAAACTGGTCTTCCAGCTCAAACAAAGCTCTGAGCAGGAATGAGATGGGAACAGGGAGTAAGGAAGGTCAGGGAAAAAAAAATGGAAAACCAAGTCTCACCATTCACCTCTTAGCCCTAACATTAAGCTATTCCCTACTAAAAAAGTAATAATTCTAGAGGGAAAGAGATAAAATACTACTGTAAAAGCACAAAACCCAGGGATCTGACACCTCTAGTGAATGTCAGTGATGATAGTTATGGTTGTGAATAAAGTGCAATCACTGAAACTGTTTGCTTATTGCTGTGATGGAAAGAAATTATCATTTCAGATTCCTGTCGTGCCTCACAGGACAGCACTGGCTGCTCCCAGGAACTGTCTCAACTGGAGCTCACCACTTTTCCAGCCTGTTTGTTTCCATGCACTTCTCTGCATGGAATCTTCTGTGATCACATCTACTTTGGACATAATGCTGAGTGTGCAACAAGAGACCCTTGGGAACGTTGAGATCGACGTGGAAGATGGCAAGGACACCTCTGGCAATGAAGGAAAAGCTCCTGACCCACATCTTTCACATGAACCAAGGGACAATGAACCCTCAGGGTCCTCAGGGTCACATGCATGACTTGCTTCTTTGCAGGGGGAAAGGACAGTGAGGAAACAAAGCAGGGCCATTGCTTAGAAACCTTCCTGAGAGCTGAACTGGACCACTGCCACTGCTCCAGAGCTGATGCTCCCAAAAGAAACAGTCCAGGGATCCAGACATGTCATCATATCCACAACTACCTCTCCAGTGTGACACTGCTTTAAATATTATTTCAGACATATAGTTCAGCAGGTAATTCCAGGGCATGAACTTAGACAGCAGGTTTTAAAATCCAAATGCACGTCTATAAACCCAACATATTAATAACTTAACAGTTTTCAATAAGACATCAACATTTGCATGCATCTTCCTACTTGTTATGTGCAGTACTACATTTTTTAATGTTTCTTGGATGGCAGCCAGAGAGTCTGAGTCCCTAGTTAGTTCATCTATTACTTTCTTGCCACAATAGATCTGGGTCTTGGCCAAGTACTGGACTCATACTGCATACAAAACCACAAAATTCTCCCCCTTATCTATTGGTAGTCTTCCCTTCCCAGGGAAGGGGGGAAAATAGCATAAATTAAGATAAATAAGTAAATACATAAAAATTCAGAACTAACTGTAATAGAAGTATTTTAGCATTTTTAACACTATGTGTAATCAAAAGATTTCCTTATGTATTTATACAGCTTTAGTCTCCCAAGAGTCTAATTCATGACTATTCACCTGAACAGGAGAGGAAGATCTCTTCTTTAAATCCCTCCTGGAGCTCCTCATGCTTTCCACAAGAGTGAGCAAGGTTACCTGACCTGAAATAAAACAGGGGAGGAAGAGGCTTCAGTGCCATCCTTCCTCTTTCAGTGTTTCTCAGCCTATGGACTATGGAAGGGTTTAGAGAGGCCAGGAAGGGTTAGAGGCGGCCTCTGTTTTACATTTGACCTTTTTATCCGTTACTCGGGGCCTCTGGTGTCTGCAGAGGAAGACAGATGAACACAGAGGAGATGCCTTTTGAAAGAGTCCTGAAAACATTGTCCAGTGCAGCTCTGATGGCAGGGCAATGAATGTTGTCTTTTATTGTGGGTTTAAGGTAGCCAAGTAATACTTAGGTTAACAAAGAGCAAGGAAAAAAGGACGGGGTGACGCAACGATCCCGGCCGCGGGTTCACAGCCACGTTAATCCGCCAGAAGTCTCAGCTGCCCCTGAAAGGGCTGGTCCTGCCCACCCAGCCCTGGTGGGAATGTTTTTCTCACTTGTAGATACATATTGGATCAGAGAATGAGGTGGGCTAAAACATCACCTGACCCTAAGAACGCCCCTTGGTGCTGCTGAGCACAGGGAAACACAGCACTCCTTGGAGCAGGGCGGGCAGGGATGGGATGGGAAGGTGTGTTGTGTCCTTGCTGACCACGCAACCACCACGAAACCTGAGCCAAGGATGTGTGGGGCAAAACCAGGAGAAGCAGGGAAGGCACCTCCTCTTCCCCTGGGCTGCAGCTAAAATCCCAGCCCAGTCCACACGAAGCACTCTGCTGTCAGTGGAGCACTAATCACAGCAGTGAGCTGGGCTGACTTGTAAAATTTTGCTAATAATACCAAGGTAGCTGACAAGTTAATAGAACACATGATTCCTGCACCTTCTGCCTGAGCTGTGTGAGTATTTTTTTCTACTTAATTTGCCCAAACAAAGCATCAGTGCCTTAATTTCCGTTGTTTCAGAAATTAGATCCTCTTGAAGAATGAAAGGATGCTGTGTTTGAGAAGGGCAGCTTTTTTATGAAGACACGTAATTAATGGAAGCCATTAAAGATACTTGTAAAAATGATTCAGATTTTTATATATGATGACTAACTAACTTAGTATTGCTCTTCTTGGTCAGAGATTAACGGGAATTTCTTAAAGGATAAAGAATTATTTAACAAGCTGCAGGATATGTATGGGCTTGGAATACACTCTGTAATAGTGTGAATAATAAGAAATGTGGCTATTTATTTCCTTTACTAATGAACCAAAGCTGAATTCAGAGATAGCAAGATGTCAAAAAAAACCAACTCCTCCAAAAAACCTCAACCAAAACCTAACAAGGTAAGTGGATGTTTTTTTACATGAATCTAAACATAGAGTTTAGCAAAAAATCCCTACCATTAAAAAAATCAGGTTGCCATGTGCTCAAACTCCAGGTGGTAGAACAACACACCAGCACTATCTCTGAAATGACTGAGAAGTACCAAAGACTTTAAAGAAAGAGTTTAAAATCATGTGATGCTGAATATTCAGCAGCTCCTTGTGAGGGGAGAGAGACAGCAAGGCAGAGAGAACAAACCACTGCTGCTTGCAAGAGCTTCCCACGAAGAAATTTTCTTCACAAAGCAACGACAACAACACGCTTGGTCAAAGATTTTTATGCAAGGAAAGCTGACTTCTAAGATCACAAGTAGCAGAGTCACTTGATGGTTTCCCTTGATGATGGCACACGTGGACAGCTTTCATTTTCCCAGCTCTTTCAGATTTTAAGTGACCTCAGTGTGTATTGAAGTGTCGTGTCCCCTCTGGCTTGAAAAACACGTGCAAAGAGGGAGTAGAGCAGCTCTAGGCTGACATTGGCTCCAAGGGAAGGGAGCAGATAACACTTCAGGAGAGAAGGAAGTGGAAAGCAAACCAGTTTCTCAGGCAGCTGAAGAGAGTGTTTGGTTCTCTTCACAAGTGATTTGACAAGTATTTTCTGCAGTAACTGTTCAGAGCTACAAACTGCAGTGTTCCTGTAACCAGGTGAAGCAGCAATAGTTCCCTCTCTCTGGCTGAAAAAAATAAACACAAACTAGCTGTTTTCCAAAGCAGATCCCAACCAAGCCAGGCAGTAGCAGTGAGCCTTCTGCAGCTTGACACCCAATTATTTTAATATCCACTGTATCTTCCCCCTCTCAGGGCTCATTGGGCTTTCTTCTTTAACTTTTTGAAGGCACACAAAGAATTGAATAACCTTTTCTCTGCATACCTGGCTGCAGCCACATCACTGAGGGGGGTCCTTTCGACATTTTAAAGGACCTGAAGTGTGTGACAACATGGCACTGCAGTCAAGAATCTTGCCGGGGAACAGAATAAGAAGATTTATTTTATTTTTAATATTTGAAAGATTTCAAAAAGCATTCAACTGGATTTCTCACTAAGAGGATGAGTGAAGAGAATCCTTTGTAACTAAGCTGGGAGGCCCAAGTCTTTTATCCATTGTTACACAGTTTTTCCCCAGGGCAGAGTTAGGAAGGCCTGCAAGCCCCAGAAGCTTAACAAGGCGAGTAGACTGGGTGGGCTTTCCTGCCGTTGCCTAAGCTGCTCCCGAGGTAGGAGCCGGCAGAGCCGAGCGGGTCCCGCGCTCCATCTCAGAATATTTGGGAAGATCCTCACGGCAGCCCTGCTCTCACAGCAGTGAATCTGCCCAGCAAGGCACACACACCCTCAGTACCCAGCCACCTGCAAGCCTGCTTCCCTAATAAACCAGGAGCAAAACCATTCCACAGCAGATTAGCAGTGAATTGGCACTTGGATTAATCACTGTGCGTAGGACTTCGCCAAGCTGCCTTTTCCTGTCGGCTTTTCCAACTGGTTAGTCCAAGATACCTTATCTCCTCCAGGATAGACGGTGTGAAGGGAGGAAACCGGTGTAACTGTGCTGCTAACACCTTTTTTCCCCCCCCTTTTGAACTTTTAACATTTGTATGTGAAAACCCTTCAGCGTTGATGCAAATGAACTGGTGGGTTTTGATCACATGGACTTGGATACATATTCCCTGAGCTTGATTTAGAGCAGTGGTGGACTCATCCCTCTTTCCCAAGGTTGTTTGTATGTGGGTGAAAGCGAGAACTTTGAGTGATTCCCACATGCCAATAATGTGAACAGGAGCTCAGGTCCTGAAGCAGGGCACCCAGGACATGTTCTAACCTCACAACTCGTGTTCTAGGACTTGACCCACTCCAGTTAACCACTCCTGTCCATTTGTGCCTCAATCAACCTGTCAGAGTTCACCACCCAAAGGTGCACTCAAATAAAAGGTGAAATAAAAGAGCTTTTAAGTAATTAAGCACCTCTTTCCAGACTCACTAACCCTAATATAGCAGAAATTTTAAAGGCAAATATCTTATGTCTGAGTCCCTCTCCCAGCAGCAGGAGAATGTGGAGTTTGTAAATAACAACAGCAATACAAGGAATGCCTCTTTGCTTACCCGATCCCACTGAAATTAATGGTCTGTGGTTTAGGTCTGTGTCAGTGCCATAAAGCAGGATATGCCTGGAGACCAGGAAGTGTCTGCTTCGTGTGTTAATGATGGAGTTATGGAGTGGCAGCAGCCATTTCATGGTCAAAGTTGCAGAAGGGTTTTTACTACATGCTTGACTCTCCCTCTTTATATGCCAACAAAAAGCTGAAGAAATTCCTAGGTCAGGCCTGGAGCCGAGGTTGAAAATTTTCTATAAAATTTGAAAGGGATCCAGCTAAAGATTTTCACATGATGCCACCCCTGAAAAAACACAGCTCACAAGCACAGGCTGTGCCCCTCCTACCACTCAGGTGTAAACTCACACAGGGGTGAGAACCTGGGTATGAGCAAAAACTGTTCAGCAAAATTACTGCCCCCTCAAGCCTCTTCTCCACTGAAGCCCCAGCTCTCCTTCTCCAGCCCCACCATCCACATGCTCCAATCACCCAAGAAAAAAGCATCATACTTGTGTGTTATATTTTAATGTTTATGCTGTGGCTTTTTGTATAATAGGAATAATCGCTGTTGCTTTGTAGTACACTTACAACAAATAGCTTTGGAGATTGCTCAAACACTTTAGCTCCACTTCAGCTCTTAATCAAACTCAGCAGCTGTTTATTGCAATTACACCATAAAGCAATAGACATTATCCCTTAACTAACTGTCTTATTAATATAGGTAGTTACACAGCTATTTCATAGTTAGTCTTAAATAACTGCTTTTAATTATTTTATTAACATAAATAACCATCTCAATAAATTTAAATTAAACGCATATGTGAGAAAACGCAATTTAAAGCATTGCACAAAATTGCATCTGTTTACTAATGTTCAAATCGATGTCATTGTGTAATTCAATTAAAGTGCAACTTTAATTTATTTCAATTTTTGATGGCCAGGAAACACCTAAGACGCTAGAACTTCCTAAATATTGAAATGGGCACTGTCTGATCCTCTTCTGCTGCTGTATTTTCCTTGCAATATTAGTTTCCTGCCAGGGGAATGAGATTCCTTTTTTACCCACAAAACTTACAATTTAATATCCCCATTTAATTTTGTTTTCTTCCCATTCCGAAAGCAACAGATGACTGGATTGCATTTTGCCTTCTAGTTCAGTTGTGCAACTCTGCTTTCAAGGGAGAAAAGGATTTTATTTTCCTGTGCAGCACTGGATCCTCCATGTCTTATGCCATTTGTTCTGGTAGGATCAAGCTCTTTGCCTTCAACTAAGGGGAAGGGAGACGTTGCCTGACCTGGCCTGAAATCCCCTTTTTCTGCCTCGGGGGGGGGGGCTGGTTTATTGTTCAGGGGGCTCATTCTACCCAAAAATCCTCCACTGCAGAGCAGGCAGCACTTGCACAGCAGCTTTTATCCCACAGTGCCAGCACGGAGCGTGTCCCTGGAAAGGGAGCACAGCCCACCCCTCATCTCACACAAGGGTCTGCCTTATTCAGATGCTCTTTGGGGATGAAACGAAAATCTCCTATCCTTTCTCAGTTTGAGATTCCTCCCCTGAAGGAAAAAGAGGAAAACTTGCTGAAGAGCAAGGAGAAAAGGAGAGGGACTCCCTTCACAACTTGCCACAGAGAGGAGAACAGAAGATCTTAGGAAGCGCTGGGAGAAAATCAAAGTGGCAAATAAAAGCCAAGGATGGGGTGAAAATAAGGCTGGAAAATAAAAAGGTGCAAAAGGAGGCGAAGGGGCCTCACATATTTTCCTGCCAGCCATTTTCTTCTGCCACTCAAAGCTTTTTGATTTAGTTCTATAGTTGGTGCAGGGACCTGCAAATGTGAACTGGTACCTCCCTGAGATCAAATAACAACAAACCCCCTCGAAAGCAACTGGGATGTATTGAGAAAAAGTGCTGAAGGCAGGAAGATGCAAAGCAAAATTTCTCAGAGGGTCTTGGTTGGGATCTCAGCAGCTTTTTAAGGTTCAAAACTGTGGATATCGAGCCATATTTGGCTCTTGGATATCAGTCAATGTCAAAGATGTCATGGGAGAACAATGAAAAAAAGATTTTGGTCCCTGAAATCCAAACTACTAAGGGTGAATTTTGTTAACTGGCAAAGTCCATCCCATCCTCTGGCTGCTCACGAGAGTACATGATCTCCCTACAAAGAATCATTTAAGGAAGGCATTTCCAGGCAGGTACAACACTGTATGAGGAGGAAGGTGCCTATGGAAAAGCGGAGCTGGAGACAGCAAAGATGAAAACAGTGATTTATTTATTTTAATTCTTCTATCCCAGTGTACCAGGTAACATGAAGGGATAATTACAGGCTCTGTCAGAGAGGGGTTGCTGATGCTGTGATCTGGCAGACACTCTAAGCTCCTCAGGAGACGAGCTCTTAAGAGTTTACAGACTCTGCTGGGCAAAGACAGAGGTGACTCAGTACAAAGGGTTTTTACAGAAAAATGTGGAAATCAAGAGTGAAGGAAGACATGCTTAAACTTCAGGTAACTGAGAGTGATCAGGGGTTGGATAATTGAAGTTCCAATGTATATTTGCCTACACTGTCGCTCACCTTTGAGCCCTACCTAGGCATCTTGACATTTATGTAGTCTGAAATCCTGAAAGCTCTGAGTTTAGACAACTAAATTGTTGCTTGTCAATTTAGTCTTGACTGAAAGACAGGTGTTTTGTTTCAGAGTAACACTCCTTTCAGACTCCTCTATTCCCAAGCTCAGATTACTGAGCTAAGGAACTATCAAAAATGAAATAACTTACAAGCAGGCGAAGACATTTACATACCTTGAACAAAGGAATTCTTTGGGCAAAATTGGGATTTTTAATTATTGCTTGTTTTCTGCCATGTGGGACTCTCATCTCGAGCTCTCTGGTGGGAGCTAGAGGAGCTTGGAGGCTTTGAAAGTTCCTACAGTTTTGGTAGGGCTGCAGGTCCTCTGCTGCTGCTCTGCAGTTTTACAAGCCTGTTCTGCTGAATGCAAAATGCTCTCTGAGCAAAGATCCAGCCGAGAATATGAACCAAAATTCTCCAAAGACGCAATTCTGAGAGCAGGCCTGCTACACACAGACCCCAAATTCTGCTGCCTTTGAGCTGCTGCTGCCCCTGAGCAGCAGGTGAGCCCATTCCCACCAAGTGCCTCCCTGCAGAAAGCACTGACCCAACCCTGCCCACGTTCCTGCCCTTGGAGAATTCGGGTGCTCCTTTTTCCATGTCTCTGTGCCTGGGTGCTGGTGCTCACACACTTCAGGCAGGGTTTGGGCCTTAATTCCTTTATTTATGCCATTAAGGGGGCTGAAGGCAATGGAACACAGGCTTAATCACACTGACCTGCCAATAACCTCGGCTCTGACCTGGAGGGATCCCATGTTTTGGCATAGGTTAAGGTCTTATTTAATTTAGAACCTTAAGCTGGATTTGAACTGTAGCCCCAGAAGTAAAAAGCCAGCCTTTTTATCTGGGAAGCCACATGGCTCTGGCTTCCTGACTGGTACTTGTGACATCCCAGTATTGGCAAACCAGGGACATATTAGCTGTGTGCTCTATTTTCTGCCCTTAATTATGGCCAGCTAGTCTGAGTTTTCTTTCCTTCTTTTTTTTTTTTTAGGATTTGAGTGACAAAGTGACTATGCATATCATTCCACATTTGAACTGTAAGACTTCAGTATTTCTACCTCTAGTGTGTAATTGGATCAGCTGCCAGTTACAGAAAGGAGCTGGGTGAGTATTAAGTGTGTGGAAAATGAAGAAGAGTCCAAGTGTGAAGGGGAGGAATAATTTGACAAAGCCTGCAGTGAGCTGTACGTGGTTTTCTCGTTCCAAAATGGAGTAGGTTTTGAAGCACATGAGGAAAAACTGGCTTTGATTTATTAGCTTTGGTTCACAGAATGCTGGCCACAATCTTGGAGAGTCTCAAGACACAGGGAAAGCCACAGGCCCTGCCCTGAGGAGCTCACAATGCCGACATTATCATAACGAGGATGGACGGGTGCCAAGCTGAAAAACACTCTGCTTTCATCTGACTCCTAAAGCTGTGCCTTCAACAACCTTGTCAGGCAGTGCACAAAGCTCCTGCCACGGGCTTGGCACCACAGCAGGACTGGGGTCTCATGTTATCGTGATGTGGTGGTTCTCAAACCATCACACCCAATGCTCTTCTGCAGGTCCCCACTGTAGCACCTCCTTATCTGACCTGGAGCTTCTCATTACATTACAAAGCTAATGTAAGCATGAAACAGTTTAAAATCTACAACAAAAATCCACAGTAAACCTCAGCCCTTTCAAAAGGTGAGAAATAGAGGGGGTCTGTGTCCAGTCAGAGTGAGAGTGTTGGCCTCGGGACAAGAAAGTTGAGTTCCAACAGTAAGTACATGAAGTTATGGCAGGATCATACAGTCAGAAAGACAGCTCTTTATCCAGTAAATGTTCAACTGTTTATCCTGTTACAAAGTGCAAGCAAATCCCCTCAGATATGAACCGGCAGTCTGCATTGGTGGGACAGGAGAGCTGCATTCTGAGTGGGTAACCAGAACTTCCTTCACTTTGCATCTCAAAGCAACTCTAAGATGCAACTCAGGGCAACAGTCTGATCATGAGGTGCCCAGTTTAGGGCATTAGGAGAGAGGATTGCAGCCTAAAATCAAAGAAAAGGTCACAACATCCAGGGCAGCTCATGAAAGAAGCAGAAGAAATGCCAATTACCTGGGAATTCACAGTTATCCCTCAGCTGTAGAAATCCTCCATAAAATCCACCATGCTGATCTGTAAAGAGAAAGCAAGAAACTTTTATTAGTGGCACAAACAAACTCAGAGAATCACAAATACTCCAAGTGACTGACTGCCTGGTGGCAGCCAGGATATGGATAGTACTGCCAAGAAGGTGGAGAAAGCAAAGAGCAACTGAGATTTGCTACTTCCCAACTCTAGGTTGCTCTAGGCTACACTTGGTGGCTTGCTGACCATAGGACCAAACTGATATTTTGGGATTTGGAAATTCTTCTGCTATGCCTTCAACAGCAGCCACTAATTGAGAGGAGCAGTGTCCTAAAGGGCCCCTGGGTTACTGCCACAGAGCCACATCCTCTCTGGCTGGTATAAAAGCCCTGCAGACAAGTCTATCAGGCAAAAGCACAACAAAAAACCATCTCAAAATCATTTCTCTCTGGCTCTCCAAGGGCGTTAGGGCATTAAGACAGAATGTCCTACCTCAAAGGAAGTCAAGATTGGATCAGAACATCTCAGAGAGATAGAGAAGGAGAGATGGCAAGAGGCAGCAGTGTAAAGGTTTTATCAGCATGACTTGGGGATGACCACATTACTCATAGGTCACTGTGCTTTCCAGCTGACTAGCAACAGATGAAATAAGGAAAACAACAGCCTCTGGATTTCCAGGTAGCAGCTGCAGCCAAGTCTGCCTTTTCAGATGCCCTTTTAGTGTGGAATATGCACGGTGCTGCTCAGAAACCTGACTTCCCATGCAGAAGGGAACCCACTGTGAGATCCCACTGTCACCAGGCAAGTCCAGGAGAGCATCAAGACCATATTTGTGTTGTTAGAGGGAGGAAAACTTCAAATGCAAGGCACTTGGTTCTTTGTGGATCTCAGCCCATCTCCAGCAGAAAGGCACCAGGAGTGGGTTATCCTGCTGTGAATCCTCAACCTGTATGGCAGCAAACAGGCACAGCTGCTCATGTCCCATCACAGCAGCCACAATACCGAGATTTTGTTACGTAACAAAGACTAAAATATCATTTATTTATACTGAAGGGGTGCCCTTCTGCCAAGCATTGTACAAAGGCTTTACCAAGGACTGCTTGTGTTTTTCGGAAGGTGCCATTTAATCAGATACACACACACAGATCCCAACAGCTGAGTGGAAAATAATACTGCCATTCCTGACAGTTCTCAAATTAGCAAGAGCTTATAATGAAGCTTTTGTAAGACATCCCTTTCAAGGATTTGCTGGATACCTCCCTTGCTGGGGGTGGGTGCACACGGGGTAACTGCCCTCCTGCTCTGTGCTTAATTCTCTCACCTCGTGCTATGTTGCTTGTTTCCTGCACTCAGAGATCTCCTACTTGTGTTTGAACTCTCTGAATACTCTCTTCAGCTACACACAAGGAGATAGAGGCCTTGGTAACCTCCTACCCCAGCAGTTCTTTTCCTGCAGTCAGGAAATTATCTCCCTTTTTTTTGTTTTCTTTTCTTTTTTTTTTTTTTCCCCATTGCACAGAACTAGGGGAATTCCCCCTTCCACTGCCTGGGCTCTGATGGCAGTGATTGGTGACAGCAGCAAAAAACCCCAAGCCACACCACTCACAGACAACAGTGTCTCGTTTTGCATCGGGTTTTATGTCAATATTTTGATAATTTAGGCAATTCCACATTCATGTTGGTACTGAGATATCTAGGAAACAATGTATCCTTCAAATAATTCAGTAAGTGTCATGATAGGCCTGTGTGAATGCTTGTGCTTCTCTCCACAAAGAACTCAAATCACGTAAAACTCTGAGACCTGATTTTCAGCTGATATAAATCCAAAAAGATACTGTAATTATTGGTAGGACAGTTTACACACTGAAATATCTTGGCCCCTCTCTCCTTCATGCAAGCAGAGGGAACAGGTACCAGGAGGGGAAGGTTTCATGTCTCTGCCTCCCAGAAGTGAGTTTGCACAGGGAGCTGGAGGCTGTAGATGCCTTCTGCCCTGGCAGGTTTTCTTTTTCCTTCATTCAGGAAATTGTCTTTCTCTCTCTTTTTTTTTCTTTTAATGCAATTAACAAGAGAATTCCCCTTTCTTTTGTTTCTGAGGGCCGTGGAGCAGGATCAGAGAGGAAAAGTAAGTGGCACCTCTAATATATTTTGCCAGAATATGGGAAGAAGATAAGTATGAGACAGACAAACAAAACATAAAACTGGTTTAGGAAAGAAGGGGGAAAATGCCTGGGAAATGTAGTAATAAAGGAACCTCACCAGTAGCAACAACTCGAGGAGAAAAGGGACTGATGGATAGCTGTGCTGGCACGAGTGAGGAAGGGTAAACCAAACCTTTTCAAAGCATAAGAAAAGAAAACCAAATTGCATTTAAAAAAACTATTGAGAAAAAATAAAAAAGCCAGAGGACAAATAAAACAGAGAGAGGGAGGATTTCTATGAGCACAAAAGCAGAGGTCAGTACCCCGTGGTCATTTCCTAAGAAAGGAGGAAGCAGAAGTGAAGGAAAATCCCTAAATATAAAAGACTACTTATAAACAAAGGACACATTGACTGCTACTCCATGATTTTTTGAAGGTTTGCTATCAGCATATCTCCAGTGATAAATGCCTTCACATGATGCCAGCTTTCTGCAGGCACAACTGCAGCAAATCACTTCTGCCAGGCAGAACATGAAGAAACAAGGAATCATCTCCTCCCCTCCACGTGGCACTGCTCTGGTCCGTGCACATCCTCTCCACACCAACCCTCAGGAGAGGAGCACATCAGGGCAGCAGGGCAGGAGGATGTCCTGCAGAACACAGGATGAGAACACAAATCTAGGTTGGCAGCCTGGAGCTTATTTCAAACAATGGTTACACAGGTCCATCTCTGACCAAGGCTCCTCATTGCACATCCTGCTCCAGTGACTCTTTTGTCACTTGGAAACCAGTTTGTCTAGGCACAAAAAAAATACTTCTAGATCATTCTTGCCATGACCATAAAACCAGAAAATTGCCAGGTGCCTCCTCTGAATGGCAATGATATCCACAAAAAGACTGGGCTGGTAAGAACATGTCCAGGAGCTCTTTGGTCCACTGCCATTCATTAAAGCCCCCCAGCTCAAGTTACTGTCTCAAAGCCCCTGCCAGGTGCCCTGGAGCACACCTCCAAGCTCACCTTTCCATGGAGAGAGGAGCCCCTGAGCCACCCCACTGACCTGAAGCCACAGCAGGACGTGTAGGCCCAAGGCTGGGCAGGGATGGGGCTCCATGGAAGAAGGGAAGGCCCAGTTTTAAAAGTCATGGGTGACTTTCAGAATTTATTCAGAAGCTTGATGGGGTCAAAAGTTGTGCCCACTGACACGTTTTCAAGCAGAGAAATACTTGCAACTAAACCCTCAGGCATTAAACTGCATATGGGCAAATGCTGTTCTCCCTTCCACCCCATCAGTGGGGTTCTACAATTAACATTAATCATTTCGAGGGCAATATTCTGCCTATTGACCAGAGTCCCTTTCTGGAAGGGAGAGATTCATACTGACACTGAAAGGTGAATTTGCAATGTCTGCATGTACATTCCCTTGCAACAAAAGAGTCATATCAAGTCCTCTGTTTACCAGGAAGACCCAGCAAGCTCCTGTGGTATCACACCAACATAAGTGAGATGAGAGCCTGGCCCCAAATCCTCAATCCCACAAACTCCCACATCGTGCTGCCACAAAGAGGAGGCTGCTCCCAAGGCTGAGATCATGCCCAGATCCTGCAGTCTTTACTCAGACCTCAACTGTAATGGAAATACTGCCTTCCCTCACCACACCATCTTCACTATGAGTGCTCCTGTACACAGCTTTTTTTGCCAAAATAAATACTGCTGGGTTATGGGGTTTTGGGGTGGGTTTGTGGTTTTGGTTTTTTTTTTGTTTGTGTGGTTTTGGCTGGGGTGGGAAAAAACATGCAAAATTATTTTTTAAATAGAAAAAATAAATCCACTTTTTTTTTTCTTTCTGGAACAGACAGCTTAGAAACATAGAACAGCCTTTTTTTGTCCCCCCAAGCCCTTGCTCTGTACACCACCCCAGTGCCACCCTTGCTTTAAGAATAACCGTCAATCTGTGCCATCCTTAAGGCCAGACATTCTTTGGATTTGGTTATTACATCAAGGTGCATTTGTGCTCCTAAATGGGCAGCTGTACTGGAAATGGAGCACAAAGGAGCAGAATTCAGGCTGTTCCAGCGTGGGTCCAAAGCCCGGCGTGTCTGCGGTGCTGTGAGTCTTTTGTTTCAGATGCAGAGAGATAAACTACAGCCTTTTTTTCCACGGCGGTTATAATGCAGAATATGAAAAACTCTTGGGATGGTTTAAGCTGCAGGGTATTCTCCCAGAGTTCTGTCCAAAAATAATCTAGTAAAAATGTGGACAGAGAACCATCGACCTCTGCTTTCCCCCGAACATATGCAGCTCTGATCAGTCTGGTATTTCAAGAAAAACAAGGTCCTGAACCCTAATCCTCAGACACATAACAAAGCGCACTTCACAGCTGTGATGCACAGCTACTATCAGCTCCGAGGCCTGAGTGGGTCCCAAGACAATGCCTCCTTTATCACCCAGAGGACAAATATCTAGACAGCAATATTTTCTGCTTGAATGCTTCAAGCATCTCTCGCAACTCCTGACTGAAAGAGAAAACTGAGCTGAGAGTGTTTGCTGAGTGATTATTTTAATTTACTACTTGATGTAAATCTAAATGAACTGACATCCAGCTTGAGATGGACAGAAAACAATCATTGTGAAAAAAGAAAGAAGGCTAATATTACAATATCATTTGAGTAGCACAGGTTTAGGCAACTTTAGCAGTGGCAATGTAATAGATAGTGAGGCAGGGTTTGCATTTCCTTTTCTTCACTCAATTACCATAATAAGTTCTGTAATTTTAGGGCTGTTTATTTATCAGGCGACGATAACAAAGACGCTCAGAACACGGTGTCTGAATGCAATAGTACAAAGCACCCCAGTGTCAGCCCTCACATGCAGAGGGTTTGCTGACTCTCACACACCTGATTATCCGTGGGTACCTGAGCCCAGAACCCACAACACCCCCCTTTTTGTTAATGGCTAAAATGGCACAAGCTCTGCATCTGACTCGAGGCAGAGCGAGGGGCAGGAAAGGCAGAAAACTTCCTGCTGAAGTTCTCCAGTGCTTTAAAAACCTGTCAAGTCACTCTGCTGAGCTTTCTGGTATGAACAATAGATTTGGGACCTGGCCTGCCTGCACCAGGGAGTCTGTCACTGCTGCTCTCTGATCCGGGTTTGCAGCGTTTGATGGCTGCGCGGTGTCACCGAACAGCTGGAGGAGAGGAGCCCCGGCTGAGCGCCTGAGATGGAGGGGAAAAAAACAACAAACACAAAGCAAAAGAAGAGATTCCTTTGTGAGGCAGACACACAAATCTGGGCTCTGCCAGAGCGAGACGCGTCACCTTGCGGGGTGGCCTGTGGTGCCCTGCGTGGAGACGAACAGACACCACGGCCCCACAGGCCCCCCTCGTGCCCCAGTGAGGACCAGGGAGAAGGGGAACCACGTGCAACAGCAGCCCAGGTGGAGGTCCAGCAACAGCTCCCTGCCACGGGGGCTCAGCAGTGGGTTCACCACCTCCTGCAGCTCCTCAAGGCATTTTTCCAGCGGGAAACCACCTCCTTGGGCCCATCCAACCGCATGGATGAGTGGGTAGGAGGCACCATTAGCCCATCACTCCATGCCCCTCTCAGCACATCAAAGACCATGTTGCACCCCCCCAAGGCCGACTGAACCCACCTGGGGCAACTTCTCACTACACTGAGATCCTTATGCTGGTTTTTGGGGTATTTGTGGTTGGAAAGGCTGATCTACATGCATAATTTCTTGCACATTGCCTTAGAAGAACGTACCTAACATGAAACAAAACTCACCATTTTGTGTACACCAAAGATCGATGGAAAAGCTCATAACTGAATAGGAACAGAAAGAGCTGAATAAAAGTGAAACTCAGTGGGTTTCTGAGAATGCCACTCAAGAGCCTCGAGGTTTTGGAAGAATACCAGGCCTTCCTATACAATGGTTTGAACCACTACCTTAAAGAAATCTCTGCAGTTCCCTCTTAAATTCTACAGGAGGCTCAGAAGCACGTCGGAAATATTTTTACTCTGTACCATAAGATGTTTTTCATCAGAGTAACATGCCTCTTAACCCATAGCCATATATTCAATTAAATTGCATGGGCATATGTGTGTTTATTTACATAATGTGTAAATGTATAGCTGGGTATGTATAAACAAAAGGCTTTCATAACACAGAGGAACACACATGGCGGTGTAATTTGTGTATTACACACTGCGGAACTGCAGCCGTTCACGTCAACACCATTCATCACCTGGGCTCACCAAAATCGTGGCACTCCTGCTCCACACGCTGCCTGCAACTTCACCACGATGGCAATCTCCTTCCTCAATTAATTAAGGACAATTTAAATATTTTAAGTGAATTACATTAACATGACAAAACGGGAGAAATTTAAATTGTGGAGCTGTGAAGAGAAAACCTGTGACAAAGTCCCTCTTTCAACACAGTCACAGGGAAAGATTTTACAAATTGACAGTGTACATTATGCACAGCCTAACTGTGGACATTTTCTGTCAAGCACTTAAACAGAGAGACACAACAACGGCTCCAGTGTGAAAACAAGATTGTCTGTAGGGGACTGGTCCTCACTAAGGGCAACCTTGACAAGTCCAAGCATGCACCTAGATCAGCATTTGAAATAACTCTGCCATACCGAAGCTGTTCATCAGGAAGCCCTGTCTAACTTATTATGGGTTTGCAAAGGATCTTCATTAACTGCCCTTACGAAAAAAACACTATCAGAGTATTTTTTAACTGCCCCTGTCAAATATTGCTTCAGTAACAGGGTTACAAACACGTGGCATGAAACGTCACAGATGGAAATCATTATTATGGTTTTTTTTGTTAGTTCTAATCCAAAATTTTACATTCAGGACTCAGACAGCAGTGAAATAATGTCCTCCCTTCTAGGGACAAAATTCTGCAAGGAAGTTTTCAAGAAATCTAGCTTGTATTTATAGCCCTACCATGCAGCTACTACAGATCTAGCACTCCCTTCACTGATTAACACACACCGTTACTGGGATTTGCAAATTAAAGGCTGGGTCTTGCCACACTTTGAGTCAGACTGAGTGGCATGAGCAGCCTTGAGCAGGAGCAAATATTGTGGGATCAGGCCCTTCCAAAATGAGCAAAGCTCCATGAGCCCCTTCATGTGATTTTATAAACATGAATGTTCTAACAGGGTTGTAGGAACATACAAACTCATGTTACTCGTGTGGCTACTGTCAGAGGCCTCAAAGGGACTGGGGACTTCCATGAGTAAAATTGGGTTATGGGAAGATGGGCTGATGCCACAGAAAAAATAAGAGAGAGCAATGAGTGCTCTCTCCATTTCCCTCAGATTACAAACACCATAGAACACACTACAAATATCAGTGCAGGGGGATAGGTCTGGCTTTGTTGCTTCATGAAAAACACAACTGACGTTTAGCTGTGAAAAAGTGCCTCCCTGACACGGCACTGGACGCTGAGGGGACTGTGCCCCTACCCAAGACAGGTGTAAACGGGGTTCTCAGCAGGGTAAGGGACCTCCCTGGTGGCTCTGGGCCACCAGGCTTGGCCACCCCACCTTCTGCAGGTGCCTCGGCAAGACCTGAGGGTGCTCAGGGCTCCTCGTCCGTCACCAAGCCCAGTAGAAAGGATTGCGGTGTCACAAAGCATGAGCTGAACCTGCCTGAAACCCCAAAGAACTGATGGAATCCCCCCGGGGCAGTTTTCCTGCCCGTGACCCTTGTCATGAGAAGTGGGGGACCGAGCACCCTTTCCCTGGAAAACACACCTGCCTAGCCAGGAAAAGAGACCTGAGGTGTCAACATTTCCACTGCATTTCCTGTTGGCCATTCTTAGCCGTAATTATGAAAACCATTGCAATTAGGTTATTCTAATTATGAAAATCTATTTCCTTTTAAAGATTTCAGAGCAACCTTTTTTTTTCCTTATGAAAAAGAACACATAAAAACACTGAAATCCTTTGAATTCCTTCTCGTGCCACGGAATCTGAGCACAATTTATCTAGATAAGTTTTAATTATAGCCTTTCCAGAAAGACAGTGCTCTGTATAAATAAAAAGAAATATAATTGATAAATGTAGTCAGATGGTACCAGGTTGTTTAAATAGACCATTAAGCTCAAAATGTCTAAAGTTAAATTAGATTGTATTCTCTTTCACCTAGGGCTTTTGTAAGGCACAACTGGCATGTATAGTCTTGTCCACATTAATTTTTACTGCCACGGTCAAAAAGCAGCATAAGTCTGCAGCTTGTGTAGAATTTTCTGTCTTTATTTGACGTGATCACAGTAGATGAATTAGCTCCCTTGGTGCAGAGAGTGAAAGAAGGTTAGTTGAGGGAAATAAGGAATTTTCAGAGGAAAGAAAAAGTTTGAGGGAAACATATGGTTTAAATGCTCTTGCCTATTTCAGATCAAGCTGAGAGAGTTGAGATCTGTTGGTTCAGAGATCCAGTTCACTGCACATTCCTACTGTGCCTGCCTACTAATTGCATCCCATGTTTGTCAATCAAATATTTGCAATTAACAAAAATATTCCCTTAAGAGACATATAACAGAGGCTGCTAAGGATCCATTGCTTTGCTATTAGAGTCAGCTCCAAATAAAAAAACCAGAAAGGTCTTTAAAAATATTCTGCTGCTGATGACACTGCCAGACACTTCCAGTCAAAACATTAACAAGCAGAATAGGTGGCATGGGGGCTTTTCAAAGAGATTTCTTTCAAAGAAGAAAAACTTTGATCTTAGTGTTTCTGACCCATCCTCCACCTCTGATTCTTCAATCTACAAGTACATATAGTGGTTTAATTTCACTCAGTGCATAACTTGCCTAAGGATAAACGTTGATCTAGATTTTTTTTTATTTAACTCCAATTTAACTGATGCTCTAAAGCTGCCCTATCACTGCACAATACACACTCACACAAGGTTTCTGAGCAGAAACTGAAGAAAGCAGACTGGAATAATAAGAAATGCACAAGGTTCAGAGGAAACATTAATTTGTAAATAGGCAGAAACGCCAGTAATTTGTTGGGAATTGAAGACCTTCTGTCTGAAACAGTGAAGCTTAGCAGCTGTGCACTGCTGTTTTATAAATCAATATTACATCTGAAGGTGGTGTTTGAATGCTTGTATCATTGTGGTTTGAGTCAAACAAAGTTCTGTGATAAGAAATGATCAAACAAAACAAACAAAATCCCTTCCCCTGTCTCGCCGGATAAATTCCAAACATAATTCCACAAGAGGGATAGAACATTCAAATCATCCACTTTTTTATAATTGCATAAACCCCTCAGTCACAGAAAGATGATTGGATTGGTGATGGACTATTGTATTCTCAAAGACATGGATCATGCCAACGGAGAGCTCCTGCAAGACGATAACAGCGCGTGCATTTTCTGTGTGACCTGTGGTGAGATCTAAACCCCATCCAAGCCAAAATGCCGCGGTCTGGTGTGAACATGACTGGGACCAGGGGACTCCAGCCTCCACTGCCACCTCTAAAACTAATTCCTTCAGTGCCATGAGCAACCACTTATCCCCACTGCTGCAGTTTCTCCAGTTAAACGCGGCGCTAAGGAGAAGAGCTCACGCTTGGGTCGAGTCTACCCAAGATAAAATTTGCCAGCGTGGCTCGGCAGGTACAGCTCGATTAGCGGATCTGCCTCGTGTTGACACGGCCTGCACCTGCAAACAGAATGTTTTCCCTGCCATCTACCCATTCTGCCATGCAAAATGAAGCAGAATCCCAGCAATGTTGATGATTTTCCCAATCAAAAGTCATCTAAAATGTCGTATGCCCCCATGAGTGACATTGCTTCCTTTTCTCAGAGGCTGTAAATAATCACGAAATGTTCTGAAGACACAGAGGAGCTACCTTCCCTTGCCAGTTTTTTTTTAATCTTTATAAACCATTTCCATAATTTAGGCTGTGGTTTAAAAAGCCTCAGTATCACAGAGCTGTGTATTTGGGGCTGTAATACTTGCAGAGAATGGGCAAAGAGGTTAGAGACAGCATTTCTCATAACCCACCAAGCCCAGTTTCGGGAGCCTCAGGAAAGAGAGGGATATGGGAGAGCAGTGTCTGCAAAGAAATATCCTGGGAGACATCTGCTGGCCACTTGTACCTCGCCCAGCTCCGTTCACCCACTGCACAGTCTGGGACTTCGTACTTCCTGAGTCAAGGGGCAACTTGGGGGTCACACAAATCCCAGCTCCACAGCAAGCAGACACCAACCAGCAGCCCTGCCTTCGGGCTCCGTGAAGGATTTAGCGACATCCTTCTTGTCTGACTTATTGCAAAAGGAAACGAATCACAGCAGACTGAGCAGGACGGGGTGCTGGGCAGTACGGACCGGGCTGGGGGGCAGACAGGGCCTCCCCAGCTCTCAGGTGGCTGCTGTGGGGCACATTCCTAATCACAGGCTCGCATCGAAGAGCCCCGTTTGCAAACACTCAGTTACCATTCTGCAGGGGGCTGTCAGATTACAGAATTTTATCGTCAAGTTTGAGGTGGGAAAAGAAGAGGAGGAGATGGAGGAGGAGGGTATTTTTGTTCCTGTCCTTCATTTCCTGATAAGGAGACACTTTTGATCCAGGAGAATTTTTTTTTCTTTCTTCTTTTCCTTTTTTTTTTTTTTTTTGTGTTTTTAATCTGGTAGCATAAATTCGTTTCACAGGATTGCAGGTGTTTGAAAAATTTAAGAAGTTCTCTGGTTTTGTAGTCCTGGCCTCATTGATGAGAAAGCTTACGCATGGTGACATGGTGAGTTGAAGCAATGATTAAAAGGCTATTGCATATGCTCTTCCCAGCTGAGTTGTTGTTCCCGTTGTTGTTTTTAGAGCACAGAGAAAGTGTCTGCAACAGCTGCTAATAAGCTCTTATGCGACTCTAACATCGTGATCTGATCACCCCAGAAGTGCAGAGTGGGAGCTGAAGAACCTGGTCTCAGCAATTTGACAAAAACATCCCTGACATATTTCAGCTACCGCGGAAAGTTTGTGACACTGGAAGGAAATTAAAATGTGTGTGGAAGGTGGAATAGGAACGTGAGGCTTGTGTTTTCTCTGCACATGAGATTTAAAGCCACGGGCAAAGCAGGGCCATGTGTGTTTTCAAAGGCACAAATGGGAATTAGACACACAAATTCCATCGACTTTCAATGGAAGGACTACCCCTGGTGCCTTTGAAATTCTCCCCCATTATTTACTGTACCTCGGTAAGAAACAGCGCTGAACACCTCTGTGCTTTAGAAGGTATCACACCTGGAGTGCTGCTGCTGTAGGATACTAATCCAGAGGCACAAGATGAAATCACCCCAATATACCAATCTTGTTTATTGCACAGATATCCCAAAAAATCAGCTTATAACACCAGTTATAACACTTCAGATTCAGAGTGCCCTGCAAGTCTAACTCAACCTGACAGTGGGACAGTTGAGGAATTTCCACTCCACACTGGAAGGAACAACTAACTGTTATCCCCTCTCGGGCAGGAGGAGTAGGGTAATTATATCTAAAGGTCTAACCCGTGGAATTCTCCCATATAAACCCAAACTGCATTGTGTCACTGGCAGAGGAGGAGAGAGGATGGTACATGAAGACAGGTGTGTGCTCAGGGGCCGTTTGGTTCTAATTTTGGTAAATGTAGCAGTAGCTGCTCAGCTCGTGTGTTAACAGTGTCGTGCTGTCTCTGCAGGATGGCTGTGAGCAAACAGTCTGAAGATGTTTTAGCAGTGCATATAGCTGCATATATTTTCCATAAATAGGAGTTTATTCTTTGGCAGACAAGCTAGCATTAGAGCTGCAAAAACACAAGGAATATAGTAAGTGCTGGGAAAAAGAAAACCAAGCAGAGAGACAATCTGTGAAGCAGGAGAAATAAATAGAGGCTGAACAGAAAGAAAAATAGAAGAATGAGGGGAAAAGCCAAGGTAAAATGGAGAGGAAATGGTAAGGAAAAAAGAGAAGTCAAGAAAAGTATTGCAAGCAATTTGTGTATTTTAAAAAAGGGGCTTAAAAGCAGAAGAGGACTCAGAAAAAATTTTAGGTGTTTTTGAATCTGCTGCCACCAACAGTGTGGTGGAGGTCCTCAGCCCTTACTCTGTGTGATGCAGCCCAGCAGTGCTCGAGCAGTGAGAGGGAGCTCTGCTGGCTCTGTTCTGGCAGTAATTGAGGGGAAGTGCTGTTGCCATTGTGTCCGCTCGGCCCCGCACCGGCCCCGGCGCCGCAGACACAAACTCTGGGGAAAGGTTCTTGCTGAGAGCAGAGAAGAGTCAGCTACTCCACACGAACCTCTGAGGCTCGTTAGCAGGAGAGCTGGGAGGTGACAGCTTTCCAGGCTTCTGGGAACGCAGAGCAGGGCTTTATCCAGCAGCTCTGCAGGCCTGGACAAACAACCCCTCCCGGGTGCTGCCCAGACCCCGAGCAGTTAAGGGCTGTGGAGGACTTGTTGAACAGTTTTTTTACACCTTGTGTACAGCTCCCCTATGTCTGGGCTCCCTCAGTGGTGGGAATGGCACAAATCCATCAGAGATGCTTCGCAGGCCACGCTGCAGCAAAAGGCAGTTGATCCCCAAAGCAATAGGACCAAGTTCACAATTTAGAAAATTTTTTATTAATCCTTATCTGTAATAATTAAAACTGACCTATTAAAATAAGTACCACTGGCTTCTTTTTTTTTTTTTTCTTTGTTTTTTTTTCTTTTTTTTTTTTCAGTGAAGTAGAAACAAAAAAACCCAACAAAATAAAGTTTTTGAGAGAGAGTCAAGTCTTGATGGTCAGGGAGACCAGCACCTATGAAGTGCAAAATCACACCTTTGCTTAATAGAGAAGGAAACCTGACCACTACAAGGTGCCTGAAGTGGTGCAGACATCAACTTCCTCCCCCTTTCAAAGAGATTTAGCAATAAAATAAAAAAAAAAATTAAAAAATAAAATAAAATTTTAAAAAGGCCATGTCGATCATAATTTTTCCTGGAGTTTTCTCTGACTTCACAAAATTCTGTATAAATGAGCAGAGATGACAATTTCTGCTTGAAAACAAAACTCTGAGCTCCACAACCAAAGGCCAGCAAAACCCCTTTCTTTTCCTAGGCAGAGCTGAACTCAGCATTAATTAATTTAGGACACAACTTTCTGAAGCTCGGTTATTCCCCTGGGCAACAACTTTACCTCACATTAATTTACAGTTCAATGGCAATTTTATGGATACTTGAACTTTTATTACTGTATAACCTATACAACCAGAGTTGAACAGATTTTGCTAGTAGGATAAATGATCACTTGGTTGTAAAATGAGCTATTGGAATTGCCTTTTCCATACATCACCGACGGTCAGTGGCTGCTTTTTCTGATCACTGGAGTCCCCTGTCCCTCACCCTGCCCCAGTGCCACCAACACCAGCACAATGCCATGAATTACCCTCCTCTTTCACATTCCTTTAATGGTCAGTTATTTCTCTGCACAGTTTTGTATCTCAGTGATATCCTTCCTACACTGGGCTCTCACACTGCTCTCAGCTATTCCACATTGGTCACAGCGTCCCAGGATGTGTTCCCTCCTGGAATTTACCTTAATTCAATCAGGAAAATCCCACTGTGGAAAGCACAGCCATGCTAAAAACCATTACTATGGGCAAAATTATCAGTAGCTTATTATTCTTAGCTGAGAATATTTATCCTATGATATTGATTTTATTACAGAAAGCTCCTTATACTATGTAATAGATACCATAAAAACTGCTGTTTTGCACTGCTTGCTTAAAAATAGCACTCTAATATTTAAAATAAATGTGTGGCAAATTATTTTAAGATTGTGGAAAGGACAAAACCCACTGCAATGAAAAACCCCATTTTTCAAGAAAGAAAACAGAACGAAATATTAATATTGCCTCAGTCAATATTTCAGTTTTAGATAAAATTCACCTTGAAATCTAGCCATCAATTTCTTATAACACCAGAATTGATTTTTTTTTAAAAAATCTAGCAGTAACTTCATTTAAATCCAGTCTTTCTAAGTCTGTAGCGCTTCAGAAAATGCAGCTGAATGGAAGAAGTCTCTTTTTTTTCCAGCTTTAAATCCCATTTGGTGAGTACCTAAAATATGCACCTTGAAGGAAAGTGTGTGTCTGTGAGTAAACTCCTTGTGGGATCCTTTGGAGGCTCCTGGCTGCAAACACACTGTTGGTGCAAGATCATTGCTGAAGGGAAGGGCCTGAGATTTTCAGCTGCAAGCTCTTCCTAAGAACTTGGGAGGTCTGGATGCAACAGTGAAAACTGGGAAAGAGTTTGCACTTGAAGAGAATGGCTTTATGAAACCCTTCAAGTATTTAAGAATTAGAGCTATTAAATGCATGATCTATGACTTTTAAAGCTCTGATCTGCCTAATCTTTCTTCCATCCCTCTCCCCCAAAGGCATTAATAAAGCCCAAATTAAGTCATGCCAAATCCTCATTTTCCATCTGAGTTTGATGTTTTGAAGGCTGCGCTGTTCCACCTTTGTTTTGACAGACAAAAATGTCACCTTTGCTTGGAAATGTGTGTATTTGGCAATAAAAGAGGAAATAAAGGCTTCCCCTACACTGTAAGCTGCGTGTTACAGTCTGTCAGCAATCAACAGGGCCAGATGTTTTAAACTCACCGTCCTGTCTCAGAAACTGTTCTTTAATTCATCAAATTCCTTTCTTCCCTGTAGGATAAGTCTAAAAAGAGAGGTCCCTCATACCCATTAGCCACTTTCTCTACAGGTGTGATAACAAACTAGCCCAGATTTAGCTCCCCAAAATAATGCCATCCCTAAAGCAGGATTGACCTGAGCCGTGCAGACACATCAGCACATCACCAACAGTGCCCGACTTGCTGCACAAGCCCTGCAGAGCCTCCAGGGGATAAACCACCACCAGGTAACTTTGCCCACTGGCAAACCTGTTGCTCAAAATAATGCCCTGATAAAAAGGCAAATTCCACAGGGAAATAGGATCTTTCACGAGGCTCTTGGAAGAAACTTAGAAAGAGAAGGATGGGGGGACACAAGCCCTGCTTCAGGCATTACACAGAAGCAGCAATATTTGAACTACAAAAGTTCTACTTTTGCTTCCTTTCACACCCAAAGAAAGACTTTTGTTCCTGAAAGCTTCCCCCCCCCCCCCATAATTGTTTTCATTTGTTTCATAAAACATTTTATTTCTCTTCACAGCCCACGATGCAATTACAGCCAAGGACTATAAAGGCCAGAGCAGCATTTTACTGATCCCAACAAGATTATTAGAAAAGCATCTCAATATTTTGCAAGCCCAAATTTTTACCTTCTACACACAGGCGGTGCCACTTCCCTACAGTCACTTTTAACTATTTCAATGGAAAGAAAAGATCACGAAATGGAGATTATAGAGAGTTATTTCCATGTGTGCATCCCCCAATGCCATTTTTGGACAGGTCAAGAAGAATCATTCAGCAGCAGGCATTAGACCCCAGGAGCTGGTCCTTCCAAAGGTTTTCCAGGTGAAGCTTGACACCTCCACCCTTTATTTCCCTCCAAAGCACTCTGCCTTCCCCCACCCACCACGTCAGGTACAGGATCAACTCCTGAAGCACCACCTGAGCCTCCCAGCCCGGATGAGCTGCACTGGAGAGTGAGGAATCACACGTGGCCATCCTGGAAATCAGAACTGCCCATTCCTCCTCTCCCTACTAATTTATTCAGGAGAGGAAGGCATTTCACACACTGAGTTTTAGTGTCTGTTATTTGATGGTAATCGATTAATTTTTAACTATCGTTCAGCCCTTTGATGTTCTATAAATAGCCCAAGCTAATAGAGACATTTTTACACTCGGAATGCAGATCCACTGCGAGGTTATTTGAAAGAAAAAAAGGAGTCTGGTGTAGTATGTTTGTTCAATGTGTTATTAACTCAGAAAGGAAATTGAGCTACAGTGAACTATGTAGATCTGATTCTGACAGCTGCAAACAATTCATAGTGAAAATGACTCAGCCTAATTCACATTTTTTAATTATTTCCCCCCCCACTTTCTTGTGCAGCCAGATAAAGGGTTCAAAATGACCTTGAATTGAAAACCCTGGATTTATCTCAGTGTTTTCTTCTTTCTTAGTGCTATATCCAAAACTTCCTTACTGGGAAGCCAGTAAAATCAGGAAAAAGCCCAAATAACAAAACACAAGCTTAATGTGAGGTTTCCAGATACTGAAAAGGGAGGGATAATGTGAATATAGACTTGATTTATGCAGCAATTCCTCATCCAGCTGCCAGCACAGCAGCACAAGTCTCTGTTGCTTTCCCCCCCCATTTCCCAGCACCTTTCTGATGCACCTTCTCATTTGTTTCAAATACTTCCCAGACAGTGCCGTGGGCCATGTAAGTTGTTCCTCAGAAATTCAGTTTGGAGGGATGGGATAGACACAAACCCTCAGCTGTGGTGGGAAACTCAGAAACTTTAGTGGCCTTTTTTTTTTTTAATTTACATTTTCCCTGTTAGTTCACCCTGAGATCCCAACGGCACAATTTACTAATTAATTACTATTATTAGCTAATGGCAGTGAAAACTGAAATTACTGCCTGCCTTAAGCATAACAAAATTGACAACAAATCTGTAGTGTGTGAATCACTTCCTTGTGCAGGTCTGATAACCAAACACCAACAACAGTGTGGCTGGCTCGATGCTTTCCCCAAAAACTCCTGGCACACATGGATGTGCAGCTTCCATGTTCCAAAGAGAGGCACCAGCAAGAGAGGGGATGAACACTCACACTCCTGGGCACTGGCAATACAGGGGCACTGCCAGATTTCAGAGGACATAATCCTCTTTTTCTGACCAAAAACATGGGTGATGGTTCTACAGAAATATGGGCTGGACTTGGCCCTTTCAAACAGCAGCACAGGAATTATATGTTTGCCCCAACAAGGGTGCACCCAACGATGCTGAGGTGGCTACAGCTATTGGCACCAGGTGCTTGTGAGTTGTATGCAAAATATTTTAGGGTTTTCTCAGATTTACAGTCTCCATTGTCCCCTTTTTAATGCCAAAATGTAGGCCTCTAAATCCTTTCCAGATGACTAAACAAGTGTCCTGGTTTACAGAAGCGCTGAGTCTGTGGAGTTCCCCTTGAGGGCTCGGCCTCAGATCCATGGGATAGGTGTGATTTCTGCACCCATATGCTCCAAGGCCTTCCAGGGAGCTGCTGTGCCATTCAGCCCTGGGTAAGGAGGACATGAAATACCAGAGCTGCTGGGCTGAAGGGAGACTCTTCCCCACAGGGCTGCTGACTTGAAGGAGTCCGGGAGCAGCAGCGGAGGAGCCTCCCACGCCACGGGAGTGGGCAGCACACAGAGGTTCCCTTGGGATGCAACCACTGCAGTGTGCAGGGTGGGAAATGGTGGGGAAAAGCCTGAAAGGGTTTCTCAAGGATGTGGCTGAAGACAGGAGGAAGAGGAGGAGGGGGTACTGAAGCAGTGAGCAAGGAGCCTGCGGGACACAGGAGCTGGAGGGACACAGGGCAGAGCCGAGGGGTCGGCGCTGGGCTGTGGCAGAGGTTGTGCCAGGACTGCCAGGAAAGGGAGCACTGCTCAGCCAGGGAATGCACTGGAAGAAGGTGGCTTGTAGGGGTGGGAAGCACTATGTTCCACATATGTTCCAAGTGCTCTGGCAGTGTTCCCGTGCTATCCCCTTACTGGGTACAGAGGGGAGAGGGAGAGCCAGGAATGTGTGTCATTCCCTCTGCAGCTATTTTGCAGGCCGGCATCAGCTCCCAGCAGCTCAGGAACCCCTCCCTCCATATGCAGCTCCTTGCACTGGTGACTGCTGTACTATTTAATGCTATTACAATTTTCCCAAACACATGCACAACTTCCTCACCACACCTTGTCCATCCTGCAGGCCCAGCCTTGCTCCAGTCCAGGTGAGACCCACTGTTCTGCTCCCTGTGAGAACTGAACTGCAGAAGAAGGTGTCCACCCCGAGAGCAGGTGTGTGGTTTGTGTCTGCATGCATGTGGATGCCTATATAACAATTATTCTCTCTCCCAGTCTGGAACAGTGGGTGGTCACTAATGTTAGACCGAAATCAATAGGTAGAAAAGAGACTGTTTACAAAAGCATGACAATGACTGGGTCACTCAAGAAGGAAGTTCGCCTCGTTACAAGAAGAAAACACTCAGAAGAGGCTATAATTTAGTGCCTGGATACCACAGTGACTGGGAACTGCATAGACAGATTAGGCAAAAAATTAAATCTGTTTAAACAGACGAGACGCAAGAGTCAGATCAAAGAAATCAGCTTCAGTGTAGTGCAGGGAATACTCTCCCACCCTCAAAAAGTGTACAAAAGAAAGCAGAGACAAGGAGCTGCCAGCCAAAATTACCAGTGCAGTTCCATTTAACAAAAAATCAATATTACAATAAGATGCCAGTAATAAAAGAAAAACCCACAGCAGTATCTCAATAAAGATTACAAATTACGAGATTATAAATGGAGAGCCACAGTCATTTTGGACAGACAAATATGACCACAGTACAACTGGAAGCCAAATGATGGTTTAGGAAAAATGCCTGCAGCTTTCAAGAAAGCCAATGGGAGAAGCAAACATGCATCTAAGGGCAGAATTTGGCTCTAGGACTTGCACATGAGTAATTGTGGCAGGGAGATACAGAATATCACAGAAATAAAAGACCTGCTCATTAGAAACCCATCTAGTTGAATCCATGGGGAGATCCTTAAGTAAAATCCCTGCCATTTGTTATTTCCAAGAACCTGGTGCCAGTCTTCAGTCATTTTTAAGGTACCAAAACTGGTTTTTTTTAATAGTAATTTCTCTTTCATCCACAGAGCTCGCAAGTGATTTACAGGCCTTTGGCAAACGGGATTCACCACACTCCAAAACCTGCTCCTACGGATGTCAGTGGTGAGGATTCCTCACTGTAACAGTCCAGGATCCCTCTCACCAAACAGACACTCAAGCAGGCAAAAACAGGTGGCTTGTTTTGGAAACCAGAGAAAGCACAGGAACATTCCAGTGACTGGTTCACAGTCTTGCAATGAGGCAGAAGTAAAGGATGGAGCACAGGATTATTGGTTTGGAACCGGCTCGTTTCACCCTCAGCCCATCTCAGTTCTGGTGCAAAAGCTTATTTAAACAAGACAAATAATACTGGGAAAAATCCCCGCCACACTTCCATCCTGGCACGTCCCTTTCATCGAATCACTACATAAATAAAAAGCAGAATCTGCTGTGTGATCTGAGACTCCTTTCTGTTTGTGCAGTGTCATCCAAGCCAGTGTTTAAGAGATGTTTGTTCATCCTTGTCCTCTTTATTTCATTAAACATACAATAACAGCTTCACAGCACAGAATATTGTCAACACTTTTATTTCTAAATAGGCAAGTTGAAGAAAACCCAAACCAACCGGATTAGAGGATCAGAACAGATACTACATGAGTATGAGAGAGTCTGGTGGAAATGACTGAATTAAATATGTAGATAACACCTCCAGAGCAAGGCAGAAAGTGCAGGTGGTGCCATCAGGGCAGCACAGATTACAATGGAGTGGGAGATACCCACCAGAGCTGGAAAGAGAACAGATCACAAAGAAAATACAGACTGAAGCCAATAAACTGCAGGAAAACTAAAATCAAAATGATAGGTGAAAGAAATGCATATATCTGCATTGTGAGAAGTCCATTGAATCGAGCAAATGATACTCCTCCTGGGGGAATGATTCATTACCATATGGAAAAGACCCAGCCTATGATAAAGGATGGGGGAAAACCACTGAATAGCAGAATCTACCAACGGAAATTGAAAAAGAACATTCTTGTTGAATTGTGGCAAAAGTGCTTCAAAATTCCAACAGGCCTGACTAACACAGATACGGAAGGGGGGGGGGGAAAGCTTGTTAAAATATGTGATATGGTGCCTACAAGCAAAGGGTGAAGGTCGAATCAGAGAAAATTTAAAATGTGCCGAGAAACAAGCGGCATCAGCAAGAGCGGTGCCAGAACGAACAGATTTTATTCATCTCCACTTCAGGACCAAGAGAGGGGGGGAAAGAGAAACACTGGAAGTCCTCCTTACTTGGGGGCTGTGTCTCCATGCCACTGACCTACTTATACTTCCAGCTCTAAGCTTGGAGAGATGCTAATGCTGGAGAAAAAGGTCTTATACCACAACAATATTGTGCTACAACAGTGCACACAGTCTGGCTGCTCGGGGATTTATAAGCCAAGCACACAAATAGACAGTAATGAGTTACTCACCAGAGGCTGTCAGCAAAGTTGCTAATTAGTACAAATGGTAGTGGATCTTGTAACGCTGTCCCCTGCTTTAGTGGGAACGGTTCCAAGACCACCTAACCTGTACCTCACCGGATTAAAGACGGGCTTAACTCCCCTTAGTCCAGCGTGGCATTTCTGAGGATTTTACAGGATGAAGTGAACACTCGGGTGCAAATTTAACCACCCAACCAAACCGACTCACAACTGCCCAACTCCTGATGAGACACCCCACGTGCAGAAAATAATTACTCCTCGCTCTCCTCACGGAAGACCTGATCCACCAATGTCAACAGAAGCCCGTCAATTGAATTTTGCAAGAACTGGGCCAAGTCCCAAGACCGTGTGTGCCAATGCTGCTGTGGGCACCAACACACCTTGAGGTACCCAGCCCACAAAACTGATGAAAACCTCCTGCTAACCAGCAGCTCTGACACGTGCACTACACATAATGTGCAGATAAAACCCTCAGAAAAGGCAATTAAATGGAACACAGTTTTAATACGCTGCTGTGGAGCAGAGAAACACTTCATCTTCTCAGAATTTCAGGGGATCGTGGTAACAAACTGTTGACATATTGCAGCCACTACTAAGAAATATGATGCTGAAAGGAAAATAAGAAGAATTACTGACTGGTTATTGCAGTTTAAATATATTTATTATTTAAGAGTTGCAGCAAAGTTGCATTCCTGTTCCCTTTGCCAACGAACGTGCAGGAAAACCAGCACATCGAATTCTAGAGTATTTCTGGCACTACTTCCTTCAAAAAGAATCGGGTTTTAAAAACCACTGACCTGTCTAGCCACTGAGAATGTAAGACATTTTTTTCTATTAAAATATGTCTTTCTATCAGTAGAAATATTTTCTGCAATATTTTCTACTGCAAAAAACCCTAGGAAATTAAACCAGATCAGAAGTATTTAATATGTATTAAAAAAACAATTTAGACAAGAGGGGTCAGTAATGGAAAGGTGTGATACCTACGATCAGAGCCAAGTTACAAAGAGGGTTAGCCATTTGTAGCCAAGTTAAACAACACACAATTAAGGTTAACATGGCTCTGCTGGTGTGTGTAAACCCACACATGAGGACTGTGGGGGGCAAAGACAGTTTCAGTGGTGTCTTATTTACCTTGGCCATTCTCAGGGCTGTTTTGTAGACTGGTTTTTGTAGACATCACACCTTTTCACCCATTCCTCACACCTGGCATCTTATCACATCCTACAGGTTATCCCAAACGTTGTATTTTGTTTACAAAAACTGATTGTTAGGAGTCCATGAGGAGGAGGATAGAAAAAAAAAGACATCCTGTTGCATCACTGAACGTGCAAATTCCCGTATGTCACAAATTCAAACAACAAATTCATCACGACGCTTCCTTACAGAGGCTTAGAGGAGTTGGGCAATGAGAAGGACACTTCACCCCCTGTGTATCACCCCTTCAGACACAGCTTCACAAAAACTCCTCCTAGGAGATGGTGGCACAGGGGGCTGTAGGGCTCGAAAGGCTGATGGGGATGGCAACAAAATGTCCATCAAAATATCGCTCAGCAGCTCAGACGTTTTACTAGATGAAAAAATGCACCAAAAAATGGTTTATTTCTACCAGAAATATATCTATATTGTAAAAAGTTAATTACATTCAGTTCCAGTCTCCTCTCAAAGCAAACAGGTATATTTTATAGTGGGGTAATTCAGTCCCATGTTGTCTCATTACGTGGCAATTCCCTTCTCCCGGCTCTGCTCCCCTGACACACAACACATCCTGCAGTGTCCAGCACACAAGGACCTCCCAGAACTACATTTCACGAGTGCCTGAGCAGATGCCTCCCCTCACCAGCCTGGAAGAGCCCCAGCACAGTCACAAAGCCTGGCTGGGGATCAGTCTCTGAAGTTTGCCCAGAGAAAAGAGCAATGTGCTACAGCTCCTTGTAGTAACCAGGAATAACACACTTTCTTTTTTTTTTCCTCTGCTCAGTGATTTCGGTGCAACTCAGGCTCCTAAATGCTTTTATGGATCCAGGCCAAAACATATTCAGTAATAGATACTGAAACAAATTATTTCATGTGCCAGTTCTGTAGGTTAATTCACATAAGTGAGAAAACAGTTCTGATTGAAGGGCGGAGTGATTTTTAAAAATTTGATTCATACAGAAGTGTTAACAGCCTTTTGCTTATACCCACAATTGCTGAACAGAATAGAATCAGTGAAAATGTTATTTCCAAGTTCTGTGGTGTAAATAAAACCTCCTCTCTCTGACTCACATAGTGAGTCATTTTTGTCTGTACATATTTATGCCAAGGGGGGGATATAACTCTGAGCATTCTTCTCGTGGAGAGCTTCTCATGTCTCAGATTTTCTGTTGCTCTTGGGCTTTGTGGACTCTTAAAACCTCTATCTCGAGCAATCTCCCTCTTGTTTACTGTAACCTCATCCCACTTGTTCAGCTTGCTGGCACGAGTGAAAAAAATGAAGTTATATCACTTACAGAGTTGGCACTTTATAGGGAATTATATAGAAAATGATAAAATAAGCATGAAAGGCTGCATTAGAGCAGCAACACCTCGGCAAATTTACACCTTGTACGTACAATAACTGTAGGGCATCATCAATTACTTCAGCTGAAAATGTCTGAACATCTCTTTTTTAAGGACCTTTCTGCTCAGTTTTTACCAAACCATCCTCATTTATGCTGAAAAGGCTGGCAAAGTGCAAAGGCAAAAAGTTGCTGAGCCCTTGTGACAGAGGAAGGAATGGGAACTAAACCCAGCCACATCCCCAGCACACTTCCATATGTGTTGTCTCTATTTTTAGCCTCCGGAGAGTCCTGAGAGACAAAGCGAGATGTGACATATTTGTGGGAAACAAGGATGGGGAGAAGGTGAGGCTGGAGCCCTCCCTGCTGCTGGGGCTCTGTGTGTGCCACAGGCTGTGCCAGTCCCTCACAGCACCACTGAGCTCCACAGCCTGGGCTCACAATGTACCTGCCTGGCACGTGCCACGAGCTGGACAGGTTTGGGGTAATGCCACAAGAGCAGCTGAGCTGTTTTCGAGACAAAGGAGAAGAAAAGTCACTGCTTTGTGCACATCCTTGTCTTTGCTGGGAACAGCTCTGGAATCCCGTCCCGATGCTTTGCCCTTGCTCACGTTCCTGGTCTGTGCACGTGTCACTCCTGGGGTCCCTCCCTGCACCCTCCCAGCCCTCTGACAGGGATGGGTGCTGCTCTTACTGCACACAAACTTCCCAGGTTTTTGTGCCTATCCCAAAATCCAGGCCTAGAAGGAGCCAAAACAGATTTTTGTGGAGGGTTAAAGACAATGCCCATCCCTACTGCACAATGTTGTTCGTCCTTAAAATATCCTGAATGCTAAATGAGACAAGAAACTAATAGGGGGAAATCATTGTAGTCAGGTGCACATGAATAAACATATAACGTTACTACGTGCAGGAGAGGGCCTGCATTAACAGGTTTAAAATAAAATAATTTATATATATGTATGTGTATATATATATATGCAACCCCCCCTATGTGTATATACACAAGAGACTTGATTTGTGGAGAGTACTTCCAAATCCAAGTTATCTAAGACAAAGAGTGATGCTACTTTCTTAATTCTGGCAGGTTATGACAATCAAAATTTTTTTGCCTTCTGTGAAATAAATGGAGGTGGAGGTTTTAAACAAATCAACCTTATTTGCCAAACAAATCAGATTAACAGACAAAGATTTTTCTGTTTATTGGTTCTCTGTGAGGAAAAAAATTAAATAGTAGGTATTAGAAGTGTATTGACTCACACATAATACGTGGGGAGGGCATGTGAATACTACTGGTTTACTCCCCTTAGCAGATCCAGCTTTCCCCATGGCTTCCATGACAAAAGCAGCATGTTCCAGTGGGCAGAGCTCTTTATAATTCAACACAGTGGATCAACTAACAGCGGAATATCTGGGACACACACCAATAAAGCAGCTCGCAGGTGTCGTCTTGGAATTCCTGAAGTGTTCTCAGCAAACCAGGTGCCCACAGGAAGAAGAGGCAGTTTAGGTACCAGTTATCTCCTTACACCTGCTTGCAAACGCTGGGGCAGACCCTCACACCAAGCACTCAGCCAATGGGAAGCTAATGTACAGGAGCCACTAAGTGATAATTAAAGAAACCTTTAGGAATACCATAAAATATCTGGCACAGGATTCTCTCAGCCACTTAGCAAAGGCTGCTCTGCCGTGCACTTATCATCCTGCTCTGCTAGTTTTCATAACAATTAAGATGGTGAAGCCGTGTGAATCAGGGGTTCAGTTGCAATTTTCAGTGCACTGCCTGTGTTTTATTGTTGTCTGATGGCTCCTTCTTTAGTCTGCAGAGGGGATCACTCTATTACTGTGGTTGAGACGGCTCACAGGTTGGCCCTTGCCCCTCTCTTTCATAAAGTAAGTATAATTAGATGATAATGCCCTTCTTGTCAAAACTTACCGCTTATTTAAGCCTGCAGTAATAATTTCAATTTATTAAAGATTTATTCAGATAACATTATTATCACTGTTTATTCAAATGGACAGTCTTTTTTCTTTTCCCCTTGTTTTTTTTTTTTTTTCCAGGGGAACAAAAGACATAATTCCTGCAAACAGATGTAACAAACCTGTCAAGCTCTCAAACGGTTAAGTTGAGCATTTTACTTGGAAAGGCTGACAAATTTTCTTCACTTCAAAATATCATTAACACCAATAACACATTTGCCCAAGCCTATTTCTAAGTTGTAAAAAAAGATTGCTACAGATTAAGACCCTTGATATAATGCTATAAGCTCCTAACAATGGTATCTTTTATAGTGAAGAGCAACTGCAGACACAAATTGCCCCCTTTCCTGCACCTTTTTCACAAAAATCAATATTAAAGTAGTAGCTGCCTTAACTCTCCCATAGACTATATGAGAAAAAACCACAGCCACGCTTAGGACAGTTTAGGTCAATAAAGAATCAATACTGTGGTTGAATCTGTAGAAAGATAAAAGACTTGGAACTCACTACAGTGTGCCCTATTGTTTCTCTCTATTTTGAAAAGAAGCTGAAGTGCTCCCTTTTTTTTTTCCAGCCAGCAATGAATTTAGTGTTTGTGGAGAGCGAGGGAGGTCACTGGGGGTTGCCTGTGGCTTCAGTGTCTGCAGACGAGGGGTCTGATCTTGTTCACCCACACCTCCCATTCGGTTCCAGGGGAGCCCAGGGAGCAGCAGGAATGCAGCCCCGGGGCCCAGGCGGGCTGGAAACCAAAACACTGCAACACCCTTCCATCAAGCCCAACTCATTTATTAACTACGGAGAGGCTACC
This sequence comes from Manacus vitellinus, assembly GCF_001715985.3. Classification (NCBI taxonomy): domain Eukaryota; kingdom Metazoa; phylum Chordata; class Aves; order Passeriformes; family Pipridae; genus Manacus; species Manacus vitellinus. The sequence goes on from NW_021940526.1 coordinate 5,115,820, forward strand.
CAGAGAAAGCCCGGCGTGGAAGGGTTCTTATCATGATTTCTGGCTCCCTGTCCACTGGGAAGAAGGGAGCTGATTTTGAGCAGGGAAAGCTCTGGGATGTATGTGGCAATTGTCAGACATGGAGATCCTGCTCACAAGCTCACCCTCCACATTTCACAGCCTGATTTGAGCAAATTTGAATCCCTCGTGGAAAAACACAGGTTCAGAAGCAAATAAATATCTCAACAGACACACACACACACACACACACACACACACACACATATCCTTACACGTGGTTTGGATTTGTGTCCCTCTGCTTTATCCCTTTCAGTGCTCTGTGCCTCCTTTATAAACCTGAGAACTGCAACCATATACCTGTCTGGAGAGTAACTGAACATGAAAAAATATTGGTTTGTGTGGACTGGAGAGTTCAGATAAAAACAATTTATGAGCCCAAATCTTCCAAATTCTTTACCTGAAGATGCACTTTGTTATCCTACAAGGGGCAGCTTCTAGCACTTCTCAGCTTACAGCAATAGCTCCTGCTTGCAAAAGCTCAGAGAAAATCTAGATAAAGCTGGAACTACAGCTCTTCACAAAAATTGGTAAGGAAGTGGGTAGCAACAGAAAGGACAGCCACAGTTTTAAATGCATTTGGCTTTTGGAAGAAACAGCTGTGCTCTGGAAATGCTGGGGCTCTCAAGTTCACAGCCCTGATCTATAGTTTCATTACAACTAGAAAAAGCAAATATGTGTTTTTAACATTGCAGACTGAAATGTTCCTGCCTCTAAGATGCATTAAAGAACAGTTAACAGTAACCCAAGTAGTTTACATAAAGGGCAACTGTAATTCTTCTATTCATCATTAACGGGATTTTTTGGGCTAAATAATTAGTTGTTATCAATAAGAACTAATGCTAGTATTAATATTAGTATGGTAAAATTCTCTCTTACTATATTGTCTGGCTCCTTTTCTACAGCACAACACCATCCTGACCTCCTCTGCCACTGCAAATACTGGAGACACGGAAATGGGAGGCAGCGAATGCACAACCACCTTGGGATACTGATAAATGAGTTTCTGAGGTGCTCCCAGTTTGGGGAAGTACTTCCCACCATGGAGAAGATGGAACACATCCACTCTTTGCTCTGAGCACAGCACAGTGATGGGGAAAGAGACAGGGAAGTGAGTAAACAAGCAGAATCTTTGGGGCAGAAATCTCAGTGGGCATTATGGAGGTCCAACAGAACACTCCCTAGTTCCCAAGCTAAAGTTGCCTTGAACATCCACCACTAGAGTCCTCAGAAACAAGAGCAAAATTTCTCAAGTTCAACCATTTCAGCTCCAAGCCTTAGACTTTTCTTTTCTTCCATTCAAAATGTGCTCCTCCTATATATTCTGTACCTAAACAATTCTTTCTTTTATCGCTGTGCCATCTCATTCCCACACCTGCCCTCCCATCCAAAGCTGCTGCTCATCTCTCTCCCCAGGCCCTGGCTTCGATTTTCATCCTCACTGACATTTTCTCAGCTCCTTCTTCAGGTTCTACGTTAAGCTTCTTAGACCTTTCCAAATTTGTGGTGAGCCTCTGGCACAGCATTCCCTTTGGATGGCTCTTGCTGCCTGGCACTCCTCCGGAGAGGTCTGACAACATCTGTCTGCGTGCTCGTGTCCCAGAAAGGTTTGGAAAGGGAGATGAGCCGGGAGGTTTAGTACAGGTTGTCAGGTGGATTGCAGCTTCACAGAGGGCTTCAGACAAATCAGACTTCATGATGGGAGGCAGGGGAAGAGAAGGAAAGTGTGCTGACCTCTTTAAGTCTGCAAAGAGCTGACGTGGGTTAAGATTTTAGGACCCTCCAGTTGGTTGTTACCCCTGCTCTGCTGGTACCTTAAACGGCCAGTGCGAGCAGCGCGCTGGCTTTTGTGCTGAAGCAGCTCTCACACACTCACCCAGCTGGGTTACTGTTCCAGTTTGCTCCCAACAAGGCATGTGACCTAATTATGGCTCAGGTTAGTTTTTGGGTTGAGGTATAGCTTTGGTTCCATAAAGGCTCTTACTTTCCTAAACTTGCCACCAACTCATTTAACCACAAGCGCACCAGACAAACACGGCACTGCTTCATTTGAGCCTCATGGCACGGATCATACTGCAGGCTCGACAAGGGAGTAAGCTCTGAGTAATCTTCCCCCTCAGTTACTCTGTCCCCAGGACTAATCCTGCTCCGACTTCGGCAGCACAGGGTCAAGCACAATATCATTATCTTCTGGTTTGATTTACACTAAATTATGAAATCAGGGCTTTGAGTTAAACAGTGTGCAAACATCAAGAACTTAACAGTTAATTTTTCCCGTATCTCCAACAAGATCTCCTACACTTCCCCTTTTCAATTAACACCACCTTTCTGAGTCAGTTCCTGAGATGCATCTCTATGTGCCTGAGTGCTGGTGCACAGGGCACGCTTAAAGTCTGATCCCTATTATAGCCTGGAAGACAAAAATAATTGTAGACTTAACTTGATTTTTGCAAAAGGCAGAAACAACAAAAATTAATCTTTACACAAACAACCCAAGGGAGCGTTCAGTGGGACTTTTCAATCTATTCACGATCTGTAATTCCCAGCCCCCAAAGTTTCCATGTTACAGCTTAATATCTAGGGACTCCATATGTTGAGGGAACACAGCAGAACCAAAATGAGCTGAAAAAAGAATGCATTAGATTCAAACATGGGATAAAACAGTACCCACGGAGCTCTTGTTTCATTTTCTCTACCTGGAACCATGGGACAGTGCAGCCATCTCAGCCTCATTCAAGTGTAACATTTCTTTTGAATATGACAGTGGTGGTGACCTTGTCATTAACTGATGCTGCTAGCAACGCTTCAGCTTTCATAATTCAGTTAATTTTCAAGCCAGTGGTTACTGAACCCCCAATATAACTTCCAGTACAATTAAACTGTATTAAAAAATAATAACAATAAAAAACCAGCCCACCTTCTGATCAAATACCAGTCAATGTTTGACTTGAACTCACTAAAGCAAGGAAGTTCTCAGTTATGGTTTAAGCAGTATCCTTAACTTCTTGTTGTCATGCCTGGCACTCAGGTATGCACACAACAGCCCCTGATATTCAGCAGCTTCTTGCTCTGCATGAGGTATACATGGAAAATTCCCAGCTGCAATGCTGAGGAGATAGGGCTGAGTCCTCTGCTGCAGCATGTTACGTGTGTATGGAGAGCTGGGCAAAGCCACGCGAATTCCCTCCTGTATTCCCACCCTCAGTCCATGAGGCAGTGAGGCCTGACATGCCCTGTGTGCAGGTTCTGGGTTAGGACCAGCCTGCTTCGAGGTGACCCCCAGGACTGCTGGTGCCATGGCACTGCAGGGTTAGAGGAACTCCTATGCCATGAACCAATTTTTCTGTGCTGAGAGAACCCCCTCAGAGACCAACCCACTCCCTGGCTTTGCTCTTCTGCAAGGGCACAAAAAAGACAGACTTCTGGGAGCAAAATCTGCCTCCAGGATTTTTACAGACACCGAGATGGTAGACAGTCAAATGGAAGTGCTGTCCAAGGGTGTCCAACCATCTCCATGCTGTGAGCACAAAAGTGAGGCAGGGAACACATTTCCTACGCCTTTGAAAATCTGATCCTAATCTCTTTTTTTTCATATGAATCCTGTGCTAAGCACACTTCAGATCCTTTCTTTCTTTTTGCTTTTCCCCCCCCTCTGCTATTGGCAACAACCACCAGAAACCTGAGAATGTTGCTAATTTCCGGGTGGATTTACCCTCTCCTGCTTGGCAAGACGAGTCATTTTTCCCTTCCATTTTATGCCCCCCCACATCACCAGCCTTCTGCATGTGTGCACTTGGTGCTCTTTAAAAAGCAGAAGTTCCCCTTGCTGCCTTTCCTTCATGGCCTCCTCCACCACCATCACTGTGCTGCCTTGTTTCCCTGTACTTGGCAGGGAACATATGGCACGTTGGGAATTCAGTAGGGGTCCTTTATGGATGCTCAGCAGCAGCACAATGAAGTCAGAATTCATGCAGGAAAGGAAGGAAAGAGGAAGAGCAGCTTAACTGATGCTCTGCCACACTGCTGGTCACAGTGTCCCTCTCCTCTCACCTTGCCCTGCACTTAAAGCCTTCCAATCAAAACCAGGTTTCAGTCGTTCTACCTCCTCCCTTTCTTGAGAGATATCCCCAAAAAGAAGCTTGCCTGAGGAAAATCTGAGGGCCTACAAATCCAGCCCTCTGAAAGCAGCAGTGATGTTTATATCACATACATTCCCTTCCTGTCCTCTGCCTGAAATCCTGCAGCACTTACAGCTGCATCCAACCCCTCGGAAAGGACTCAAGATAGTTATAAATCCAAGATCTTGTTTTTCGAGTGGCTCTGTTTGCCATGTTTCGGCTCAAAGATATTTTTTGGGGGCCAGGCAACACGTGACCCCTGTAACAAAAGGTTGGAAAGGTAATACAGCCATGCCTTTAATTACACTGCTGGTAGCAGAGGCACCTCAGCAACACACACAAGACAGACATTGCAGAACGTGGAGTTGGGTTCAATCTAGAAGATGTGAGAGTTTCAATTAATACAATCCTGCATGATTTAAGAAAAATATTCAGGAGCAGTATTTATTTAGCCTGCAGCCAAAGTCCATTACTGAGAATTACTCTTAATTAGAGTTGTGCGAGGTTGGGAATATCCACTCCTATCATGATTCTTTCACCTACCAGAAGAACTACCAAGCTTGCTGAGCCTCTGGCATTTCTAGGTTGGTTAGAAAAAATAGCCAGATGATAAAACAAGATAATCTAACCAGTAACACATAGAAACAATATTTGTTTTACTCGTCCTTTTAATCTGACATCCAGCATCATCAAAGAAGCTCTGCCTAAAATACTGCCCAAAAAAACCATGTGAGAACAAGGTTTACCAAACACTGAGCCACTCTTAAACAAATGTATGCTTTGTCTCAGGTTTTCCTGCCATTAATTGATAATTTCTCTGCCTTGGATAAACACAACCCAGACCATTCCCTTTCCAGTGGCAGCTCTAAGTCAGGACTGGGTTCGACACTCAGTGGAATTGTGGGCAGGGTGACAGAGCCTCACTAGCAATGTGAGACAGGTACAGTGAGCAGAACTGAACTGGAGTGCCCAGGTGGGAGGAAGAACAACACCTGAGCAAAAGTCAGCCTTCATTAATGCCAAAATCCAAGAGGCTCAGGAGAGGGTTTGAAGGATCCCCCAAACAAACTGTTCCCAAACGCACCATGGAAAACTCGGCTCCACCTCCAAGGTGAACCCTTCTAAGGAGGTGGTTCTTGATGCTCCTTGAGAAGATGGCTGTAAACTGTTCTCACCGAGTGCAGGAGGCTTGGTGGGTCTCCAGGCACCACAGAGAGCTGGGATGGGCTCCTGACCTGTAACTGGAACTCCCAACATGCCAAAAGAGGGGATATCATGGTGCTGGCCACAGTCACGCCTTTGGCTTGACCAGCTTTTCAGCAGTTATGTCAATCCCATGTCCAAAATAAGCTTTCAGACACAGCAAGGAGGGATGGAGCAAACAGTGATTAAACACCAGTCCATCTTCTGCATTACCAAGGAAACATAATCAGTAAATGACAAGACCAGAATGATAAGACTCATCTGAATTTGGTTCAGATGAGCTTAGGAAATATCAGTATTTATTTGGGACTCTCAGACACATAAAATGTGGCTTGTCTGCCATTCTTATTTCACTACCTGTTTCTTTCTGGTTTAAATCTCCCTGCTTCCAGTAGCAAAACCAGTGGCAGAACCTCACAGGGGATAGTAAGCCAGAAAGAAAAAAACACGGACAGGAAATAAAGGAAAAGACTGAAGTTCAACAAACTTAAACTCCTACGAACAGGCTCAGTTTAAGCCTAATGGGAGCTTGAGTCATTTCATCTGTTCCTAATTGCTTTGCTCACTCCTGGTGAGAGCTGAGAGCCATTGTCATGTTAAAGGATGGAAACAGGCCAAAAATTCAAAAGCTCGTGACTACATCATTACCAGAAGAGGAGGAAGCAGTTGAAAGCCAAACCACAATTCACCTTTTTCACCCACCCACCGCAGTCCAACTTGCAGATACACAGTCACAGTCTGGGTGTATAACTTTTGGTGTGTATGCAAACTCTCTATTGATTTCCCAGGTTTTTGGACAAGTGATGTGTGAAAAGGGCATATCAGTCATCTAAGATATCACCAGAAGACCCTGCAAGAAGCTACACAGTTCCATGGGACTGAGTAAATCCAGAAGGTACAAGCCCCCTGCAGCACAAGACCAAATGATATTCATGTGAATGATTGTTTCAAACTATGGACTCGAACCCTGGGGAAAATTTAAGGGGCAATAAGACTTTAAAGCGAGGTAGAGGCAGGAGCCTTGAGCCTTATTAAACAAAACCAATCAGAGTATCCACATTTTTGTAGTCCTACTGTGAAGGTCCAATAAACCTTACCCAAAAAACTCCATAACACTCCTTACCCAGCTTCATGGAAAATGAGAAGTGATTCCAGAGGTTGGCTGACTATTTAATACCTCTTGTAGTAGTTAAAAAGGCCACTTTCTTCTTCTCTCTCACACTCTTTTTTTAACTTTTACTGCAAAACCATTAAAGAAAGAACTAGTTCTAGTAATAAAAGGTAGCTATATTCCCACTGGGAGAAGGGGAATGGTGGTTCCTGTGTACCCTTAGCACTCTTGGCAGGGGTACTTATAAAGAAGGTGAAGGTCGCAGGAAAGAGAACAGAGTATTTTCTGTTCAACGGAAAATGGAAACTTCCAAATGTGAAAAGGAATTTTAGCCAAGTTTTATTTCCTTCTTTTACAGCCCTGACATCATATTTCTCCACAATGACATCATGGCTTTAAAGCAACAGCTCCCAATGACACCAGTGCATCAGAAGCCTTACAAAGCAAGTGCTTTTGGTGTTTCTGATTTTCTGAGGCACTGATGAAGTCTCGGCCTGAGCAGATTTTCGGTTTCTGTGTGTTTAAACACCCCTCTTCAAATCCTGCGAATAAGACCTTGCTAAAGTGCCCAGGGCTGGGAGAGTACCTTTGATGGAGGGAAGTTAGAAATGAAACTGTAAAAAATGCACAGTTGGGTTCACCCAGTAAGACCTTGTTTTCCTTCTGCTCCCTGTTTCCTCACCCAAATCAACCAGTCACACCCCGAAGCAATTCCTACCGGGACTGCTCCCCCAGGGAAGCTGCATACAACTCTCCTCTTATTACACTTTCAGGAGAACATGTTTTTTTGAACTGCATTGTCAAACTTCAAGGCAGCTCAACAGTGATTCGGTGTGAGCCTTGATTTTGACTGGATTTCCCCTGCTGAAAGGGAGAGCAGGATTTGGCCTGCTTCTGTTTCTAAGAGATCTTTTTAGCAATGGAAATTCGCTGGTCTCTGTTGCTCACTAATAAACAGATGCAACTGCCATTCCTAGTTTAAGAGGGAAGGAGCTGGAGCCAGGAGAGAGCTTCAAAGAGCCTGAATTACCTCTCTCACCTGTAGAGATGTGATTATGTCTGGCAGAGCGCTCTGGGGAAGCAGCTTCCACCAGAGCCATCAGCAGCCCGCGGAGCACCGGAGAGCTCCGAGCCGTCTTTTCCCTAAACTCCTGTACCCTTCCTGAACCGGAGCGTTTATTCGACAGCAAGAGATAAAGCTGCACATTTTACAGCAAGGAGGTCACAAACCAGGGACAGGCTGGGAATATTTTCTGCTTCTCTCCACACGCCCTCTGAGCGGACACCCCCTGCCCACACACACCAAAAATACATGGAAGGAAGGTAATGCCCTGTGATTAGTCTGCACCAAACTAACGAGGACTGGTGGTCCATGTGCTCTGGCAGTCGGCACTACTGTTTTCCTGGAGGGCTCTTTTGTCACTGAGATTCACAGAGTAGCAGCGAGAGAGGGAAAATATGGAGCCTCCCTTTTAAAAGTCTCTGTGTCTCCAACAGGTAACAGCTGTTGCTGTTTTAATACGATCTCAGGGCTCATATAGATGTGACATCACACAGAACTAAGGCTTGGCCATCGATTTTACTGCCAATATACCTTAAACTGTAGGGATCTTGTTACAAATTTGTGTGTTGCATGTGTGTCAGAACAAAATCCGCAACTGGAAACCTCTGTGCGGTTTCATCCCTTTGTAGCAATTCCATGAGCCATAAACCGGTTCCATTTCAGAATTAAAACCTGTATTAATTTTAAGCTGAATAGTAGTGAGTGAGTTCATCACTATCACAATTTATTACACATCCAAACAAAAAAAGAGTTTCGAAATTTGACTGGTAAGCCAAGCAAGAGGAGGTGGGGATGGTTTGTATTCTAATTTCAAGCTGCAGGGCTCCCAGGTGTATTGTATAGGATTTCCTGTAATTTACAGGCAAAATAAGCAGTCTACAGGAAAATGTTTGCCACACCGTACATGTGTATTAATTACACAGCAGGATACAATGATTTCTTTGTGATAGGAAGGGATGTGATCTACAGGCAAACTATTAAATTGATGTAGAAACACAGACATTCTTCTGCCTTTAAAAAGGGCTGTTGGATTCGGGGAAATAAAGCTGGTGAGTGTCTTGTCACACTTTGTATCCCCAGCCCTGTGACTGGAGCGCAGCACAATGTGCCAGGCTCCGTGGGTGCCCGGGAAGGGAGATGTCTCCTTACAAACAGGCTCCGGGAATCTCGCTGTCTTGGCCGTCCTGCGGGAGCTACTTCTGAGCTGAGTTCCTCCCAGAGAAAGACCTCCCCCCTCCAGTGAGAAAGGAGGACTTTTAAGATTCCAGGTGTGCATTGTTCAGCATCTCCCCGAGCTCTGTATAATGACACAATTGAATCCTTCCCAGGTTCATCACATGGATATCATTCCTTCACCTACCACTGAGCACCGAGAAAGCGCCGCTTTTCATTACCGCGGGTTAGCGCGAAACGGAACTAGTTGGAGGGAGACAACACGGCACATCACAACCCCTCTTAAAAAAAGATGAGGGAATTTCTTTTTAGATATGCAATCAAGGCTTGGGACATAAAGGGATATGAGAGGAATAAATAAAATATTCAGGCTGCTTTTCTCAAGACCAAATTTTGAGTAACTGCACAGGCTTGTTCTCGCTGTGAGATGAGCAATTCTTGTTACACTTGTTCAGATGCAATTTTGAAGCAGAACTTCACTTTTTTTGTTGGATTTTTGTGTTGGTTTTGTGTTTTTTTTTTTTGACTGGTAGGAAGCAGAAATCTCACCCGCCACACGCCTCTCCCCAAAGAGCTGGGTTTGACTACATATGGTTGGCACTCGGGAGGGAGAAGCTCAGAAAGGCAGTTTTGTTTGACTGAGGCATTCCTTAAAACATAAAGCCCTCAAAGCACAATTTCTGCCCATGTTATCTGAACAATAAGGCCTGGGATAGGGCCTGAGAATCAGATTACACCAAGGCTTATCTGCAGATGCATGTGGGCATTCAATGATGCCCAGTTTTACCATATGCATTCAGAAGGAACATTTCAATCACACTCCAGGTTAGTGTTGCACTTTAAATTAGTTTTCTTTCCTTAGCTGAGAGGGAGCAGCACGACAGCTCCGTGGAAGGACATTAGGACAAGGCTGAAGAAAGGCACTCAATTCTGCCTCTGGGAAAGGTTTCATGCCTTTATATCAACCAGTGAAACAAAAGGCAATGCCAAAAGAGAAGGGGAATATACTTACAGGCCAAATATACTATACTTATAGTATATTTACATACTAAATATACTATATATATATGTACTACATATACTTAGAGTATATATATAATATACTTATAGGCCCATGGGTGGCAGTGGGCAGCAGCACCCACAAGGGTCCCCGGCCCCCCTTCCTCTTCAAGGTAAGAGGGAAAGAAAAAAATATTGCTAGAAAATTTCTAGACAACATAGAGTTTAATTTCTTGGAGGTGTTTTGTTGACAAGAAAATAGAAAGCATGTGTCTCTGCTTCTCTTATTGTACTTCCAAGTAATGAAAGTATTTAAGGAGGTACAATTATGGACTTGGCAAGCACCTGGGGCTCTTGGAACTGCTTTTTCACACTGAATAAACACTGCAGTTAATCTGTTTATGTTACACTGCACTGGGAAACTATCTCCAAGAAAAGGTTGCAAGCATATATTTTCCACTCCTTTCCTTTGTTTTTAATGTTAAATTAATAACTTGTTTAAAGGAGCTGATTTTCTCTTAGGACATGGTAGAAGTGTAGTACAGGGCAATTTTGAAGATGGACAATGTAATTCATCAGAACAGACTAAAGTTACCCTTTAGGACATTAGACAGCAGAGCTGAGCTATACCTGCCCCCATGTGCAATGTGGCCTTAATATTCATGGTAAAGAATAAGCAAATGTGTCCTTTACTCATGCTCTCAACTACAATCTAGAGAAGATTACACAAACAGTACAAGTTAGCCAGGGGATGCTGAGCCTTGAAAGAGAACCACTGTGTCCTGCCCTGCTGCCCTCAGATCCTGGAAAAGAGCGGCCAAGAATGTGAAAACACTAGGCTAGAAGATTTTCTTTTGAAGTCCATAAAGTTGTACACTTCATCTTTTTCTCCCATTTTAGGCTCAAATCCTCAGGTCTAATTTGAGCATATAAAGTACCAAAGCAGAAGCCAGTAAGAGCCCTTTTATTGACTTCAGTTGGCGCTGTGTTGGGACCGGTGTTTTTAAAATCAGAACAGAGCAGGGAGGTAAAAGCGGTGCATCCGTAAGGTGAAAGGAAAGTGTGTGTGTTTAAAACATTGAAGAAATTGTTCTGAGAACAATTCATCTTTCTGAAAATATGAACCCTATGATGCTGCCAAGGTCAGGGAGAGCTGTGATAATTTAGTGCGTAAGTGCTACTCATCCAGCACAATGCCACATTATTTAATTCTGTAACACATTCATACAACTGCCTGACAACAGCCATGGACGGGAACACTACCTGTGGGCTCAGGTCAAGGCGAGGCAGTTTAACGTTAAAACAAAGGAGCTAATTGGATTCCTGTTCAAGTTCCAGCTTTTTATGGGATCAGAGTTACTTTTCGTCTTCCTGCCTCGGTCGGCTCGCCTGGAAAGGAGGACCAGGGTGTGACTCGTGGCTGAAGGAAAAATGCAGTGCATATGCCTGGCTTATTTGGCCACTCTTCCTAATTTCTCTGTCCCCCTTTTTTTTTGCCATTCCGCTCTAGTTTGTGAATTCCAGGCCATTCCCCTCAGAGAGCAGAAACGCAGCTCACCTCGTGAAACAGGAAGGACTGTTTTAAGAAGGAGAAGCCATCTTCAGTTGTAAAAATTACATGTCTTGTTAATGCCAAAATTAATAAGACAGAGGTATTTGGGGCTTACTCTTCATTCTTACAACTGCCAGTGCACAGAATACTTTATAAATAAGGCTACATCCCATACCCCAAACCTTACAGAGACAAATAAGTGCCATCCCCTTTCCCCAGAAGTATAAACACAGAGTAGAAAAATGAGCAATACAAGGAGACTGAAGAAATTCAAGCCTGAAAAAAAAAACCACCAGAATTTTTGCCTCCTTATTTCTAAACTCATAAAAAAGACTTTCTCTCTCTCAAAAAAGGGGATTAAATAATTTAATTAAAGACATAACCTTGTTTTATACTGAATTGCGTGCAAAGCTCTCTTCTGTTTGCAGAGGAGCTGAGAGTCACCCTCTGCAATGGCTGTTGTATAGTGTGACTTTCAAAACAATATCCTTTCAGTGCACAAAAGGAGAGAGCAAGAGATATATGTCCTCTGGCTCAACATGGATGGGTGTCTCCAAGGAGCTCACACAGATGATCAGACCACAGACTGTCAAATGCACAGAGTGGGGATGGCAGGAGGGAGAACAGTCCCGGCTCAAGATTAGAACAGGCTCAACTGCCACCAAACTTCCAGGAGGAAGAAGCACCTCTTTGCACCACCCCCAGGAAACCCGAGTTCTGGGCTGCAGCCTTTCCCTTTGGAAGTCCTCCCCCTCCCTAATCCCCTGGCACACAGGGCTGCCCACAGTTCCCCGAGTAGCAAACGCCTTAGTTTCATTTTTGGGCAGGACCACTGCAGGGTTCATCCCTGTATGCACAAACTGATAAACAGGCAGATCCAGTCCCTGCAGGCTAAACTCCAGTTCCCTCTGCAGATGTATTTTTGTTATAAGCTGAGGCTCACTGTTGTGCCGTGTAAAAAATGTAGTTATTCAAAGAAGTGGTTTTAAGTTCAAAGATAATGTCATGTTCATTTGGAATATAAGCATGAGCAGCACGCTCACAGATACACTCCCTGTCTCCCTACATCCCTATCTCAGCTGTAGGCAGGGTGGTAATGTATAAAGAGAGAGCAGGTGGGATTTTTTTTAGGTGGGGAAGAAAAAGGCTTATGGCTCTGAAGCTGAGTTCACTGCCTATCCCACATTTTGGAAAGGACACAAAAATGCCTCATGAATCGAGCAGGCATGCTGCAAAATAAAAAGAAACAATAGTATGCAGAGAAATGTGGAAAATCCACCGATTAAAATGCAGGATTTTATTTCAATAGAGTTTGGGCAGAGTCTCCATTTCTTCTATCACCAGTGTGAAGGGGCCACTGGACTTACATGTGCAAAAGCCTTTTATCCACTTACATTTGGTCTCTTGCAAGGTCTGAGTCCTGAAGGAGCTCAGAAATAAGGAGCTTTCAGGTTGGCACCTACCTAAATAGCCCTGCTGGCTCTATGTAAATGGCCTCGGTGCCACGGAGATTTTGCTGAAGGCATTTGCTCTGTGCACATCACTGACACCAGCCCGAGGAGCGGGGCTTGGGCTCTGATCTCCCTGAGCACTCAGAGGAGAGGGATAAGCCCCCTAAGTGGGATGAGAGAGCGGCTGGAGGACTAAAGGGATGATTTAACACACTTTCTGTGAGCAGGCAGCCCCAGTGTCAGGACTTCAGCCTCGGAGTCCATTCCCTGCCTACTACGTTTTATAAAATGCTTGGGAAAAAACACTTTGCACGTCATGTCCTGCACATCAGCAGTGCCAGACAATTAATCAGGGATTCCTGTGCCACGTCATAAATCATGGCACCTCCTGTCACTGACACCTGAAAGACAATATGTGAGAATCTGTCTTCAGTGATACCCTTTAACTCAGGCAGAATCCCTTCGGGTGTGTTTGTGACCACCATTCCTGGCAGCCCACACAGCTCCAGGGTCTGATCCTGATCCTGCTGGTTTGGCCATGGATACTACAGAGATAATTTACTGTGATAAATGGTTACATACGTGACACCAAAATGGAGCCTTCAGCTGCCTTTTTACAATAACACAATACAATAATCTCCCCACTACTTATTCCATTATCACCAACTAACTGGAAGACCTGGAAAAGTCCCTCCATGTCATGAGCTGTCTCCAAAATGAGAGAGAGCTGCAGCACATCAAATTCTTCACCACAATGTCTCTCTCAAGCAGGAACTGAAGGCCAGGCTGTAACTTCCCCACGAGATGCGCAGTGGTGAAATATCCCCAAATTAAACAATTATGTTTAGAAACACAAACACACAGAGACCTCCCACTAACTCAGCAGATTCTTTTGAAAGTTGGCACTGTCAAAACAAACACAGTCGCCTGTAGCACCCTTCCACTGCTCCTGCTGACAGCGCTAGTGAGGAGGAGGAGGTGCTGAGTACTTTGTTATTATGAGGAGGAGGATAGTGTTGGGAAAGGTGTTGAGTTTGACACAGAAGTATCAAGAGCAGGAAAGCGAAAGTCAAGGAAATCAGCCTCGTGCCACCTAAAATTGCTCTGGCACTAAACCTACAAAAAAATCAATGACTCTGCTTTCACAGGAGTTTTCACATCAACCTGAGGGAGCGTAAAGCCCGAGCTGCACCAGATGGAAAGGCACTGGAAGTAGGGAGTGAGACAGGAGCAGTGCTGGTATCTATCAGCCACCTCAAACACAGAATTCACAAACAGTAATTAGGGCTATTCACATCTCTGCCTGCCTTTTACTTCTGCTGTACCAGCGAGGAGGGAAAGACGGCACAGAGAGAAAACTGAAGTGTTATAAACATATCTGCAGGTACTAAAAGGATTGTTTATACTCTTATGTATTTCTGCCTGTTATCTGAGTAAAAAATTTGGTAATACAGCAATCTGAATTTTAGGTGTGAAGTTATCTTTCCTTGGTTCCACCTTTTCAAACTCATTTAATCACAGCAGCTTGTCTTCCTTTGCCCTCCCTCACAAAAACACCCCTCCCCACGCTGCATTTAAAACCTTCTCACAAAGAAAACCGAAGGAAAATAATTTCTGTGCAACTTATCCATCTTTCAAAGCAGCTTCTGGCAGAAGGGAGCTGAGAGTGATGAGTCCATAGAATAATAAATAATAACAATATTGAGCAGTTTTGCAGAGCAAATGTACATTGAAAAACTTTTCCTCTTGAGTGCCTGACATTATTAATTTGTTCTCCAAATACACTAGTGAGGGGAGTCAGCCCATTTTTACAGACAGGGAAAGAGAGCATATAGATTTCAATAATTGTTTAAGACACAGAGGAGTCAGCTTCAGAAACTGGGCAAACAACTCACAGGAGATCACAGCCCATATCCATGGCAACATTTGGGCAGAGCCCTGCCACCACAATAATTGCTATCGGCAAGTGACACACGCTGGGGGGTTGTGACACCCGTCAATAATATCCTCCCTGAACTGCCCTTCCCTGGGCTCCACAAGGAGGATGTCCCAGGCCGTGAGGAGCAGCAAAGGCTGAACAGAAGTTCCTGTAATTATTGATGACAGAAGTATTTCTACCCCCTTCCCAGCTTCTGCTTAAAAGGGTTCAAACTCACACTAATCTACTGCTGAAGTCATATGTGACATACCCAAACAACCCATTTTGAGTTGCACAGCCACTCACCTGGGACATCCTTTCCCAGCAGTCCTGTGGAACGGCAGTATTTTTATTTTGCACCATGAGGGCTGTGTTTTCAGCCCCATTACTGCACAGCAGAGCTTTCAGATGAATTGAGGGGAGGGGGAGAAGACCTGAACTGACTTGCTGTATCCACATGAAATGGGTTGTGGATGACCTTGTGTCCAACCTTCTAACATCTAAGACAAAAGCATGGAAAAGCTGAACAAAGGAAAGCAGGAAAGCTCACTGAACAGGGGGTTTATGGGTGTGTGTGTGTGTGTGTTTTGTTTGTTTGCATAGAGATACAAATTGAGGTTGAGAAGAAGATAAATTAATTTTTAAGTCTTTTCCTGTTTTATAGTACTTGTAGCAGAGTCACAAAAGTAACAAGAATTTCCAGGACCAGCACAAGACCAAAAACAGGTCAAAATCTTGCTTGCTGTACTCACACTAACGAGGTCTCAAAAATAAATGGATGTGAGGATTCCTGTGTGGACAAACATCACTTCCCCAGGTTCCCCTGATAATGGCTTGGTGATGAAAACCAATCCTCATCCCTTTTCCCCATGAGCTAGATTATGATGCACGAGTGAGGCAGGCAGAGGGACAGCTCTTGTGTGTCACCCCCTGCTTGCCCTGGGCAATGCCTGGCACTGGCACACCACTATGATATGCACATGCTGATGCACCAGGGCTGCTGCTTCTGCTTTTTAGAGCTATTGATTTCCTGCCCTTTCTTGTAAAGCATTCTGTGAACTGGAAGCAGTTAAAGGTTAACGGCAAAGATTTCATTAAAAAGAATATTTTAGAATTGTTTAAAGATTCTAAATCATTAGTAGTTAAACGCCTACACCCAAGAACTGCTCTGAAATTTGTGTCTTTAGGCAATGAAGTTCCAAGAGTTACCTGTCAATATGAGCACTCCTGACTCTGCTTGCTCTGCTCCAGCTCGGCGCCCGCAGGCAGCTCCCAGATCCCGGCAGTAGCGCTGGCTGTCACCAGGAATCCTCCACTTGGGATCTCACTAAGATGAGGAGGAAGAAGAAAGGGGTTTTATCAGTTGGCAGAGCCTTAAAGTAGTCGAAGTTTGGCATTTTGGTGAAAATGAAAAGTCAGAAGGAGATGCTGGGAGAAGGGGAGGACGTGCCTCCACCAGCACGGCTACCCCTGGCATCTGTGTGACCCAGCAAGGAATTGCAGCCTTCCAGTCCCTGAAGGGAGTCAACAGGAAAGATGGAGAGAGACTATTTGCAATGATCTCCAGTGACAGGACAAGGAGAAATGGGTTCAAATTGAAAGACAGTAGTTTAGATTAGATATTAGGATAAGATTCTTTACTGTGAGGGTAGTGAGGCACTGGAAAAGGTTGCCCAGGGAATTTATGGCTGCCCCATGCCTGGAAGTGTTCAAGGCCAAGTTGGACGGGGCTTGAAGCAACCTGGTCTAGTGGAAGGTGTGTTCCTGTCTACAGCAAGGGGATTGGAATGAGGTGATCTTCATGGTCTCCTTCCAACCCAAACCACTCAAGGATTCCAAGAAAAGGACTCCTGCCCAAAATACAGTTCACACCCACGTGTGTGTGCGTGGAGGGGGATTTTACACACATCTTGTTTACAAGCTGTACATCATAAACTGACATTTCTGTTACTGTGGCTGTGTTTCCCCATTTATGCTCCTTCTTTTTCCGAGTGGCATTTCCTTTGCTTTATGCACAGACTTAGGCCTTGGAAAAAGGGAAAAGTTCCCTGCCTGAGAGCACCAAGGGGAGCACTCTTGCTCACCTGGGGACCTGTGCAGGCCTGCACGTGTGTGTTAATTTTAGAAGGATCCTCCTGACGTCTGAAACCAGCATCCAACTGCTGCTGACAGCACCTGGCACAGGGGCTACATCCTGCGCATCCCTTGGCAGGTTTTCTGGGAAGCAGCTACAGCAGAGCTACAGTACAGATGGCCCTTCATTTGGGGGTGTTTGGATCCAGACCCTTCATTTGGGTCTGTCTGAAGGGAAAAACTGCCTTCAATACACGCAAATATTTTGGTTTTAAAGCTACACGGAGGTGGCACAATTTATTTCCCTTCTCTCCTCCAGTAACAGTTCCACCTCATTCAGGCAGTGCAAAGGCTTCACCTACTGCAGCTAAAAAATCCTCTGCTTCTTTCAGCTGGACATCACCACTCAAACCTTAATGGTGGGGACATGCAGGCTGTAAGGGCAGGACACCCCAGCAGTTTTGGGGGGGCCAGAGTTCCCTTGGGAACACTGAGGTGAAATGCTGCTCTGTGCTGGGGTATATCAGAAATGAGGGGCACGGTATTTAAAACATGCCCAGCAGGATCTATCCCCCACAAAGGATCCAGCCACAATAGCTTCATTCAGTCTCCTGAGTCATTAGAGTATTTCCAGCATTATTTTTTAAAGATTTGTTCTACCTCCTAAAGAATTGCTTCTCAATGCAAAAGCAGAATGATGAATACACATCTTCCCTTTCCCTGCTGAATACAACTTTGAAAAACATAATGCTTCTCATCTGATTTCCTCCCCGAGTCAAAATAAGCCAACCAACTCCTGCACTATACCTATCAATACAAACAAAAGATTCAGGGGTGGTTTTTTGTAGCAGAAATAAACACAGTTTAGGGAATGATTTTCCTTTCATGACAGCTTAAGGTCCTTCAAACTTGACAGAATTGATTACTGAATCAAAGCAAAGGAAGGCAGGGAATGGAGTTTTCTTGCACACACCTGCAATGTTGCACACTCAGGGAAGGAAGTGAAAGGCTCGAGCTACCGGTAAGGAAAGCCCAGGCAGGGAAAGAGAAGAAGGGATATCTTGGGATTAGCTTTAGCATAACATCCTACAGTATGTTTACTTTGCTTCTCCATCTCATATTTCTTCCTGGGATCAGTCCCCAGCCCTGCAGACCCTCCCAGGAGTACAATGCCCCTTTCGTGTATTGTACGAGTGGCACCGAGAGTGCGGCGGCTTCCAAACATAAAAAGGAAAAAAAGAGTCTCCCTCAATGCCATCATCATTTTTAAAAAAGGCAATTGATGTCGCCTGAAGCAGCAGCTATGAAGCCCAATTATACCACATTTCATTCAAGTGTCAAAAATTGGAATAATAATAACCAACAACGAGGAGCACATATAGGAAATGATGCTGCCATCTTCTTTTGTTTTGGCCCCGCGTTTTCATAAATCCAGGCTTTGAGCAGCCCCAGTGCCACATTCCTTCAAGGACTTTCTTGTTCGCTATTGTTTTCAGTTCTTAACAATTGGCTTCCCCGACTACTTTCCTCGTGTTGACAGTCGCTCACAGAGCCTCCATATGCTCCCACTACTTGGGTAGTCAATCATTTGTGAATTAGCTACCCAATCAAAGATCTACAAGAGGGCTGGTGGTGTTTATTCCTTGCTGGTGTTTTGAGTGAGTGTGTTGCTTGCAAAAGGTGTCAGATTAAACACGCAGAACTGAGTTTACTCCCAGAACACGGATTGCGTAGTCGGAAGCAGAGACGCGAGCGCCGGCCCGGGTTCACTCTGGTTTTCCGTGGGTTTTTTTCCCTTTGTTTCATTTGTGGTTTAAACCCTGCCGGAGGTAAGATGTCCCTGGACTCAGGAAGACTTCAACCACCTGCTTACTTAAAATGGAATATTTGGAAAGAGGCTGGAATCTTGGCTGGAAGCAAGAGAGCGGCTCCAGGGGCTGCCTCAGTGTGGAGGACAGAAAGGTTAAAGCAATCAAAGACATCCTGATGGCATGTTTTTCTCATCTCAGATCATGGAGGTGCACAGTGCAGCCCTGAGAAACACATTCCTCTTTGCATCAGCAATATTCCTGCATTCCCAGCTGCATGGATGGAGCCTTCATAACCCCCCAGAAGCACTTGTGCCTGATGCTGTGTATGATCTCAGACAAAAGCTGTCCTTCTTTTAAGATCTGACTCAAAACACCAACACAATACTTTCCTTAGCT
This sequence comes from Manacus vitellinus, assembly GCF_001715985.3. Taxonomy (NCBI): domain Eukaryota; kingdom Metazoa; phylum Chordata; class Aves; order Passeriformes; family Pipridae; genus Manacus; species Manacus vitellinus. The sequence goes on from NW_021940526.1 coordinate 5,134,745, forward strand.
GTCATTTTGGGGGAATTTAAAGGCATTTTAACACTGGCCAACACAGCCTAAAACAAGCAATGCCAGTTTGCAGAAGAGCCAGCATTCAGGGAGCAGAGTTGTTCCAAATCAGGATTATCACTTGCCATCAGAGACACTGCCTAATTCAGAGCTGGACACAAACCTTCACAGGATTTAAACACACAGCCCAGATGAACTTGCCTCTTTTTGTAAGAAAAGGGAAAAAAAAAAAGCTGAGGTAACGAGGTTGTGTTTGGAGATCTCACTTTACAGCCCAGGTTTATGCTAAAAGATGACTAACATAAATATCTACAGGGGTTCCATATTGTCACCTTTACCTGACTTTAGAGTAATCTATTTATAAGCAAAAAAAAAAAAAAATTAACTGGCAGTCCAAAGAAAATGTCACTGGTGATGAGAGAATCAGGCTGATTTCTTTTTTTCTCATGAATCATTGTCACAATAAAGGGTCTGCGTGACAACTCTGCCCTTAGCAATCACTGAAAAACCCAGTTCCTTTGAAATTAGGAGCTGGTTGGTCCTTATATTGATAGTACTTGGTGATGATGACAATGATGCACAGGGAGAAATGTAACTTAGCTGCCTGCCATAGTTCTTACTTCAGCTGACTTCCAGCAGCACTTACCATTCTGTATTAATAGAAATTAAAATATTAAACACTTACTCATTAAGGTATGCAGATATGATTCACAGGGACCCAGTAAGAAAATGCTATTTTTAAGTGGAGATATTACAGTGAAGGATATTTCAAGTCAGAGCTTCTCAGAAGAAACAGAAAGCACTTGTTTATTCAGTGTCAGTTGGAATAACAAAAATTCGTTCCACTGGTAATAGCACATCAATACATATTAAGCCAGTGGTGATTTTCCTGAAGTTTTTCCGTCTTCAGAATTCATGAAAGAAATTTAAAACACTCAAGGCAAATGTCAGTGCTAGGGACAGTAATGTAAAGAATCAAAGTGGAACTACCTGGAATGTACATTAAATAAAAGGCAGAGAATGAGCACCGAGTGAATTTTTATATGTTCACATTACAACAAACTAGTCAAAGATTCTGACCCCTGGCACCGCAGAAATCTTCCCGGTTTTGATATTTTCAATAAAATAATTCCCAAGAGGGCTGGGGAAAAAAACCACCACACTCTTTCTCTCCCTTTCTTTCAATAAAATGAGACCTCATCTGTATTACGAGAAAGAATACTAATAATTTGGTAGTGTTCTGAGGTAGCTTTTATAAAGCTTTTGCTTGGGATTTAATATTGCCCGGGAAGTCCAGCAGATTTCCATGGCTTTGCTGGAGAAGAGTGAGCAGCACTGAATGTCAGCTCCTCGTGCAGTCAACAACTTGTACCTGGGCAAAGGGAACGTGGAGGGGACGTGCTCCGATCCTGCACAGCCAGCCCAGGGGGAAGAATCCAGAGAGGAGCCGGTTCCGATAACGCGGAGCAGGTGGGTCCCACCTGTACACAACAAACGGCCTGATAAGTATGAAATGTGTTCCCCACGCTGGAATGGCTTTGGGACATCTCTGCTTGGAGGGCCCTGACTCCCTCTGAGCTGACGGTACACAAATATTTGAGTGCAGCACGAGATTATGAGATGAGGGAAGGCAAAACCAGAAAGGCAGGAGAGGTGGCAGTGGTGTGCAACAACGAATAGGTGCATGCCATCAAAACAATTAATGTCACTCTGCAAGCTCTCTGGGAAATGTAGCAACAGAGGGAACCCACAGATGGCTCCTTTCCAGGGCATTTTGGAAGGGGGTAGGATGGGCCATGCTACTGTAAATCCCAGGCTGAAAGATGAGAAGGACAAAAAAAAAAATAAAAGCAGAGAAAGGGGGAGAAAGTGTATTCCTTTTCTTCCTGAATTTCCTCTTCACAAATAAAATAAATTGGGCATGTACAGCCAGGGCAAAGATTGAATCAGAGGTTGGACAGCCTAATGCTACAGATACACCATGCTGACCCATAATGCCATAAATGCTGGGTAGAGGACCAGAATTTTCCAGTGCTCAGCACCAATTAAGGCCAGGTTTGCAGAAAATGTCCTTCCCAGGAGGGCCAGCGTAGCAGAAAGCATTTGGCTCCCTCTTGATGTTTGCAGAAATGTTTTCAGAAGACCTTCTTTTTCTGGCACGCTGCCCTCTTTCTATACCTACTTATTTAAACAGGGCTTTGGAAGGCCAAATTACTGTCTCCCAGATTCTCAGTTTCCTAACATTAAAATGGGAATAAAAATAAACTTCTTTCGTGGCCAAGGAGGACAAATGCAGAGGTGCTTAATGCTCAGAAATCTCCGTTCTGGGGGTCAGGTAAGGAGATGATTTTTGCACCAACAAGTCTTACTTTGCTCTTGCTGTGGTGTTACCCTTCATTAAGTACTCAAACATTCAGAATAAAATCAGATCCTAAAGCAACAACGTTCTCTGCTCTCGGAAATCCTCCCTTTCCAAAGCTGCTGAGCTGCACTGCTCACTGGAACTGTCTGCCCCTTCCAGAGATCAGTCTTGATTCCCTTCCTTCACCTCCAGTTTGCCCAGAGTTTAGTCCTGCTTTCCTCAGGCAGACAGCTGATGAGCTGGGCACGTACAGGAGCATTACACTCACGTCTGTGGGTGGGCATCTGTATATTTGTGTATCTGCATATGGGAAAAATCCACACAGATGCATGTCCATGTTTAAGCAGTGTTATTGCTGGGAAAGGATGGACAAACAGCTGGACATAACTTCCCTCCTTTTTAACCACCAGGCAGGGGATTGTATCAGAGGGGCAGCGAACACCACTCGTCAGTGACAGGAAATACAGTGTTCCTGGGGTTATTCCTGCCCCCTTGGCTCCAGGCAGGTAAGGATGACCTGGTGTCTGTAACTCACCTGATGCTGGCAGGCAGCAAACACTGTTGGAAGCCAAGCCAAGAGTAGGAAAAATTGTCCTTTTCTCCCATATTTCCAAGCACGGTCTCGCATTCGCCTTATTTATCGCTCGTCAGGCGAAGAGACAGAAGAGGTGAATTTACCAGACACAGCCTCCCTGTTAGCTCTCCCCTTGCCTTTTCCTATCAACATCCACAAACCTCTTTTATAAAGGGGCCGTTTCCCAGTCCCAGAGAGGTCAGGAGCCTGCTGGGGAAGTTCTGAGGTGTGTCCCAGCTCTGGCAAGACACCACTTCAGGTCTGAGTAAGCCCCCCACAAAAAGAAGGCCAAACTGCACACGATGTGGGCTCAGCAGCCAGGCAGTGGGTGGTGGCCCTCAGTGGGCCCAGGGAGGAGAGCAAAGGGGACAAGTTTTGTGGAAGATCTGAAGAGGTAATGAGACACCCACAGGTGGGTCATGTAGGTTTGGGGTTCAATACTGTCAATGCTACATTGGGGAAAAGCTGATAAGGAAGAGCACAGACAAACTGTGTCATTTCCACCTTTTAGGCACAAGGATAAGTGGAATTATTTCATCAGGTAAGTCATAACCACAAAGGGCTTTCCACCATACTGATTTCCTGTAAAAATATTTGAAGACTTGTGCACATCTGAGGGAAGGACTCAGAATAAAAGAAGGATCCTCCTCTGTATTTTAACAATGACTTCTGAAGAGCACTTACCATGTTTTACTTCAGAAGTACATTTCTGCACACGTGCAGGTGTAAGAAGTTTCATCAAGTTTGGAGAAAAAAAGGTAAAAGCTTTTAACATTACTCAAGGACACAGAGTGGTTAAAGTGATATTTCCTTCCCCCTGTTTTAACCAATTACTCTTCTACTCCTGTGTATGATTTCAGAACATTCTGTTCCAGGAAAATCCTGAGAAGAGCCCTTTGCTGAGGAAGAAATACACATTTTCAGCATTTGTGAATCTATTTCTAATAGCTTGGTAAGCAAACTGTGTTCCTTATCTGGAGCCTGGTAGATAAAGGTGCAAAAAAAAATTATTTTTGCTGCCACAGTGACAATCAGAGCCTGTGTGGTCAGTGGTGCCACCTCTGCCTCTGGGATGGGCAGATCTGTCTTCAGGAAGTTTTGCTTTCTTTAGAACACCTCATCCAGTATCATCCTGTCAGGGAAAAGTTTTAGCATTTTCCAACACCTGAAAGAGTTGCTTTATCCTGTGCTTAGAGTGAGAAAATAACCCTGTGGCTTTTATGGTGGCCAGCACACACCAGTCCCCAGCTGCTGCTCTGGCCTTGAACAGCAGCAACCCTTCCCTTCTCCATTCTAATTAAGATGAGGTTTTGGATTAGGTTTTTCTCTCCTACTCAAGCTGAACTATGAGCTCCTTCAGCTGTTCCTCTTCCCCTTCAGCCCTCTCCATCCACCTTCTCCATCATCCCATATGACCATTTATTACATTTTGCTTCACTCTCTGCTGTGTCCAAGGGGCTGAGCCTGGGGACATTCCAAGGGGGAAGGGCTCCTGCCCCTCACAGATGGTCAGGCAAAGCCAACAAAGAATCCCACAGTTCCTCGTTCTGTAGCTCCACCATCTCTTTTCCAGAGGGCAGGGGCTGGGATTTCATGCTGCCAGTCATGCTGTTCTTCCATAAGCCAGTTCATACCTTTTCCAGGTTGTTACACTGGATGAACAGACCCTGTAGTCCACTCGAGCTCTGTAGCCCTCAGGGAATGTTTTCCTCCAGGATATCAGGGCATAACAAAGCGATTGTCTCACACAGACTGACTCCACAGCAGTTTCCCTTAACTAGCCCCAGGTTTATGGGGAACTTAATGAAGAGCTAACCCAGATAACAGAATGGGGGCACAGGGGCACGGGGAAGAGAAAAGATGGTCAGAAAACAGACATGGAGTGAAGACAGACAGACAAGGAACGAAGGAAGATACTCAGAAGTCTCAAGGGACAGAACGGTGACAGGAACCGCAATCAAAGCTAGAAGTGCTCATGTGTTACCTCTTTTGGGTCAGGTGAGCCAATTCCTCCCTCAACTGTCATATTTTTTCAAGATTAAGGCAAGGAAGGCTTTGCTTTTTCTTTCTCATTCTGTGGTGCCTTTTTTCTATTCAGGAGGTTCAGTGGTTTATTTTTTGTTGGTTTTTTTTTTTTGTTGTTGTTGTTGGTTTTTTTTTTTTAATTACCTTGATCTTACTTTCCCCATTTCCCATTTGGTCACTGTTTGAACAGGAACGAATTCCCAGTCTCCAAAGCCCATATGTGATTTCTATGGAGTGCTCCCAAATTACCTAATCTCAGCTCATATGCCAGTGCACATTCACAGTTTAACATCTTTTTTTCCTTGGAATTGGGCACAGAAACTGCTAGTTGGCTCAGATGTAAAAATAATACTCAAAACACCGAGGCCAAACCCTGCACAATAAGTCTACATATGTGGTTGGGCACTAACAAGCAAGTAAGAAAATGATCTATTTAAAGACTCACTTCTGATTTAGACATCGCTTTGAAGCAGTGTGAGTAGCCAGCAGAGTCTGGTCTCCATCACAATTTTTCAAATATAAAAATTAAAAAATGATTATAATTATGCATTCTGAAAGCTGGATGGGGCCATGCTACACTGAAGCATATTTTCCAATGTAATTAAGGCTTTCAGCTGATTCCTTCTGACTGCAATTGTTATTTCAAATGTGAATTAATAAATCATGTCCATCTAGTTAAGAATTAAAATCAGTCTCAAGTATTCCTGCTTAGACCAGCAAACTTAAAGAGAGGGAGGGATGAATGCTCCCAAGAAATTCTCAGCGGAGAGAAGAAGAGAAGAAAAAAACAAGGAAAATAAAAAAGGGGCCTCGTCTTATTTAGGGTTTTCCAGGCATCTGAGAAACACACAGGATGAAGTTACATGACTTGCACATATGGAAGCATTTTTCCAGCTTTATACTGAAACAATATGCAAATAGTCCACCCCTACTTTCACTCATGACTGGCTGCAAATACAAAATTCAAGCTGAATAATGTTAACTGCCCACATGCTCTGCTCTAAAGGATCCTCAAGGGCTTCTGGTCTCCTGTGGTACACACAGAGCACTTTAGCTATCACAGTGAATTAGTGTAAGGCCTGGTAATGCACCTTTAAGTATGTGAGCCCTTTTAAGGCACTTAGAGGTCAAGTCTGTGGCTATATAAAGTACAACCTTTGGAACATTTATTTTCACTTGCCCATCCCGAGGCTGGGATGGCACGCAAAGGCGGTGTTTAATTTCATAAGAGCCCTTCGGATTCCAAATTGTCCGAGTCATCAACTGGCTCTGATAGCCAACCAAAGTTTACAGGAATGTAATAAAGCAAGGTAAATATTGGCAGTCAGGCAGCCACTGCCAAGCGTGGTTGAGAGGGGCACAAGTAATTGTCATTGGGAAAGAAAGTTGTCGCTTTGCAAAGGGACCTCTCAAGAGCAAGGCACAAGGCAGAGCAAGTCCAGATGGGCCTCTTCCCTGGAACATAAACACAGACACTCAGTTCAGCCCCTTCCACATTTCTCAGCTATCCCAGACCATGAACAGTAGCTCCCGATTTGCCATCGATCAAAAATTCCCTTTGAGTAAAGAACTTGTAGTGCAAACATTACGTGTTTCTACAGACATTACAACAAAGGGATGCCCAAGCAGAAGTTATCTAAAATAAAACCAGCCCCTAAGAAAGGACTTGTAAATATCAAAGATCTTACACTATTTCTTCATCAAAGCAACGAGACAGAGCAGAGCATAAAGTATTATTTTTTCACAGACCCACTCATAAATGAGCACAGTTTTACCCTGAATATTGCAGTGGGGCTTTTTTTCTGAGAGCAAAACTGAAGTGTGAAAGGCACAGGATGTCACTGCTGTGAGATAACAAGAGCTGCCATGTGCATGCCTGGAGACACCTGAGCTTCCAGAGCTGGACAGCTCTGCAGCGCTGCCAGGCCAGCTCCGCTCCTGGCACGGGAATGCTGTCTTTTCCTATTCTGCTGGGAGCTCCCTGGGTCCTGCAGAGAACACACCTGATTTACTCCAAACAGCACCCCATCCACTCCCCCTGCACAGCCTTCCCTGCTCACACTGGTCCCCTGTGCTGTTTATTCTGGAATTGATTTGGTTCTGCCTTCAGTGACAGCTCGCAATTAAAAATAAATAAATAAAATATATAAATAAAAGGGGAGAGCTCTTTGTACTTGTGACAGAAACAGTCAGACAAGCAGCTGTTTCACAGAGGTCAGTGCCCCGTGTCAGCTTTTGTTGCCTCTGTGTTCAGAGGAACAACTTGCTGGGCAAGGAGCATTTTCAGCACAGGTCTGTTTGTGCCAAAGGTACCAGAGCTGTAGCTGCACTCTCCTGTGTTCTTCAGTGCATCTCAGTCTGTTCTCTTTATTTAGTCCATGTTATTTATTTATATGGAACAGGAGTTTATCTATTGATACTTAAAAGGAAGATGAAGAGTTAGGAATCTGCTCTTATTGATCTGGATATTTGTAATGCAAATGACCAAATAACACTCAGAGAGGATGTCTGTTGGTTAATGTCATGTACACAGTTATTGTGTGGGGATACTAATCAACGTCTTACAGATTTTGTACAGACCTCTGAGCATCACAGAGTAGGTGCCTGGGTGGGAGATTGTGCCATTTTGAAGTTTTGTTCATTACTGGGTGTATGTCCTTGCCCTGAAAGCTCCCTGTGTCAGGCAAGATTTCTGTTTCTTGCTGATCTGTAGGATGAGGCTTGCTGTGAAAGCCACACACTGTTCTCTCAGGAAGAAGAGCTTGGAAGCTTTTCCACCTACCTGCAAGTAAAACCATTCTCCAAAAGTCACTCAAAAGGCTGATGTGAGGAGGCTCAGCCCCCTTGCATAGTTTTAAACTGTTATTCACTTTGCTGAGTGCCATTGCTGTCAAGGACAAGAAATACATTCATGACCCTGTTCACTGGCTTTAGCACTATGACTTTGTTTCATGTCAAGAAGCCCTAAAACCAAAAAAGGGTGTAAGGGAGGGCAGTGGAAGAAACCCATTTAACTCAAGAGGGGAGAAAAACTGTTGCACTCTCGCCCTTCTTGTTCAGGATAATGCCCAGTGGAAATTGGAAAGTGTCACAACGCCACACTGAATACCAGTGCCCAAATCAGTCCCTGGTTAGCACAGAGGCCAGGAACCACTAAAGACAGAGCTGCAAACACACAAAAGCTCAGAGTGCTAAATGGAGAGGGTAGACTGCCACTGCAAAATTCCTGAAGACAGACACCCCCCCAGCTCTGGGCAGTGCCTGTCCCTCCTGTGCAGCAGCAAGCCACAATATTCACTCCCCACCGTGGCTTCCTCTCCCAGGCAGGGGGAAGCAGCCATGCCAAGCCTCCAGCGACAGCCTAATGACATTAATTTTCCAGGCATGCTGATGACAGCTCTGTGAAGGCTGGAATTTGAGTAATGCAGGTCGCACTGCCATTGTCCTGTGTCGGTGCAGAGGGGTCAGCCTGCCAGCAGACTCCAGGAGCTGCCTTTTTGTGCAAGGCACAGCTCAAACCAAAGCACTCCCTTCAAAGCCCTGCTGAAAAGAAACGAGAGTCTGCAGAAAACAAAGACATTTTCTGGAACTGATAAAAGGTGTCATAACTGACTAGTACCAACATGTCCATAGCACAGGAACAGGACAGTCCTTGCCCACGCTGCAGCTCACAGCTGATAGTTGTGAGATTGCCTGGCTTAGGCAGGAATGAGAGTTTCGGTTCAGCCCAGGCATGTTTTGCAGCACAGCTCTCTGAGCTGCTGACCTTTCCAGGCAACCCCTGTAACAAACTGACCAAGAGATATCTGGCTGATGGACAAAAATAGGCACATATTGTTCACTATCTCCACTTTTCCCCTTATCCCATTCCAAGCTCCATGTAAGATTTCTACCTAATATAGCCCCTGGTACCTCGCTGTGGTCTGTCATCGCTTACAAAATGCACACGAGACACTTTGCTGATCTTTCCCCCTCAGAGTTCAAACCCCCCTGCTAACAGCAACACTGTCCAGAGCAATTGCTAATCCTCCCAGTTAAACCTGCAACACTCAGCTATGGCCAATTAAGCTGCCTGCCGAACAGGGAGGAGAGATCCAGCCCAAAACTCACCCACGAAGCAGAACTGGCGAGCCAGGACAACTCTAACAAACAGCAACTTTATTCCTCTTTTTGCTGTAAGGCCCCACCACTGCACAATATTAGCACTATCTTCATCTTCCTCCCACAGCCACATCCCAGGGGTTAAACCCTTGGCAGAAGGCTGTGGGGGTTGCAGCAGGACAGTGAAGCATGGGCCATGGCAACATGGAACTTGAAGCAGATCTATCCTCAGCAGGCATCTGTTGAGGCCAGGCAATCCAATTGTCCTCTTTCTTTGTTTCATTTATACCTTTCCTCAGGCCTGAGCTGTCCCTTGCCAGCTTGCCCAGCTCACTGACACGGTGGGCTCGCTGTCAGGTGTCACCCACCAGCTTGGTGATTACAGCTGCTATCGATCCTGGCAGCAGAGCCACAGCCCAGGAGAGAGGTGTGCAAGGGTCACCTGATTGCCACTTCTGGAGAGGGAGACAATGGAGACACTGCACTCCAGACTGCTCAGCTACTGCTTCAAACCCTCAGCAGATGCTCTACAAAAGAGAAAAAGTCTCCAGTTTTCAGAGAAGTGTGCCCTCCTCTCTCTGAAAACCTGCCCCACAGTAATTACTGACCACACGGTCATGGGATTTGAAGGTTTGAAGTTTAGCCAAATAAAGACATTCTTGTCTTCATCATAACAATTTAATCACCAGGTTTATCTTCCTGTGCAAGGTAAAGAGTGATTTCAGGAGCTGCATGTAAAGCAGGCCAAAACAAGTGTCACAGCCAGGATTTTCACAGTTCTCAGCACACGTTACAAACCATTACGCACTGCTGGGAGATGATATTTGTTATATTTGTTATATTTGATCATTCAGTTGGTTCTTCCTTGACTATCTCTTCCATTACACAGTTCCCTGTTCTGTCATCAGGTGAGACATGTCCCAGTGTCCCTTTCAAAGTGATGATTAGCTCCAATTAACATAAATTCTATGAAACAGAAGCTTCAAGAGAAGCAATACACCAGTTGTCTCCACAGTTCTTCCACAGGGATCAGAGAGCAGGAGATTCAGCAGTTTCTTGGGGGCTCTCTAGTGATGTTTTAAGGAGGTGAGAATGAATATGTGACCTAAGATCCACCCAGGAAGACAAGCAGTGCTAGTGCAGGAGAAGAACAAGAAGGAGATGGAAGGCCATCTTCTTTAAAAGGAGTATTTTTTAGGACAACCAGTGAAGCCAGCAGTCTCCTTTCAATGCACCTATTCACCACAAAAACACAAGATCTTCCTGCCTTATCTTGGGAAGGTTAACTCAGGGGAAAATGCCAGGGAGCAAGTACAGCTGGAGCTCCTATCCCCACATCACACAAAGCCTTCAAACAAATCTACGAGGTTTGGTTTGTTTCCAACCCCTGCAAATCAAGCAACACAGATTAATTTGCAAACCTGCTGGTGGATGGAACCCTACAGGGCTCACACAGCTCTAATTTTAACCCGCACCCCCATACCCTGCACAAACACATCCATGGAACTGAACCTCGCCCATATCCAAGCTGCCTATTTGTTCACTGCCAAGAAGTAGATTAGAGTTCAATTCATTCTGATTAGAGGATTGGACTGATGTGTGAGCCAATCCTGATTTTTGCCCAACACCACTCAGTCACTGTTCACTCAGTGGCCCAAGTTGATCCTGGCTTTTGTGCAGCCATAAAAACGGTCTCCTCCTGTTTTCAGGGCTGACTCAAACGGGAACCCCCGCAGCACTCAGCCATCAGCCATGGACACAGCGTTCCTGGCACGGATCCACAGCAAAAATGCTCAGTCCAACGGGGACTGTGGCCACAGCAAACTCACTTGGTGTCTGGGGGAAATGAACTCTTTGTGTGAAGTGCTCCCCATACCTTCTGCATGGGTAGCACAGCCACTACCCATCCCAGCAATCTCTGGAGATGAACCTGCTGGAATGACAGGCTCTTTCCACTATTCCTGCCTCCACGCAGGCCCCAGCATTCCCAACACCCAAGGGGAACTCACTGGAAACCAAGCTGTCAGCCCTACCCTGTGTGCCTCCACGCCAAAATAGGAGAGTCCTCCTCTGCCATCCCTCTTAGAAGAAAGGATGTGAACCTGGGAGCTACTTTCACCAGCAGTGCCAACCAAAATACTCCAGAGGTAATTTATAAAAACACCTTCTCAGTGTGTGTAACAGGAGCAGGCTGTGCCTGAGCTGCTGCATTTCCCTCCTCTCTGCAATGGCCACCTGGGATGCAAGCCAGCATGTACTTCCTAAGCTCCAGGGGTGGCATTTGCAGTCTGGGACATCTCACATCTGAGGCAGCTCCCTCCTGTGCCTTGTTCCAGGGGACTGGCAGGACACATGCCCACCCCTCTCCCACACTGCCGGACGCACCGTGTGGGCAGGGAGTGGAGGTGAAACAAATTCAAGAGGATGGGAGAAAATGGCAACTCAGAACTGACAGAGAGGCCACTGCTTGAAGCTGTGTGATATTCCCAGCCCCCGAGGAGAGCAGAAAATGGGAAACACAGCCTTGGTTTCCAGAAATTCATATCCACAAAAATACAACACAAAGTGACTCAGAGGAGCATGTTTTCATACACACGCACGCTGTGCATTCCCCTGCCACCAATAACGGGAGTGAACAAAAAGGCACAAACACCAGGTCCATATTCCACATGTCATGTGGAATTGTGCAACCCTCCCCAGCACAGCCCTGGCCATCAGCAGGCACGTGTCACTCCTGCCACTGAAGGAGCAGGTGCCCCCTTGAAGCTGCTTTAGTTCGATCCCCGTGTTTTCTGTCAGCAATCATCCTCATTTCATATTTCTGCACAGTATTTTATTCACCTGTTCTCTTGGTTTTGTTCCCATAATTATATTTTGCTTTTCCTTTTTTCCCCATTAACTTCACCCCCCTTACATGTCCCCCAGGTAAATGATGTGTCCAAGCACTAGATTTTAAAGGGGTGCTACACTTCCCTCTTTCTATAGACCCAGAAGTCAGTTGAGAACACCAAAGCCTTTCTTTGTACAGACCCACTGATACTTTTTGTTATGTATAAAAATCACTCACTGTGGCACAGATCTCGAAGCCCAGAGATGCTCCAGGCATGTACACCTGTGCATGGGCCACGTAGAGGGGATTGTAAAATAAAAATGTTCCATTTCTCATGATAATCATGCACTGCCTCACATGGCCTTTACAGCAGCTTTCTAAAGACAAATCCTTCCTCAGTGAATGTTTCCTCTAAGTCCATGGAAGCAGCTGGTGAAGTTTGCCACAGGTCCCTAACATTTATGTGCACTGTTGTTCTTTCTCCCAGCATTAGCTGGTAGTTTTGGAGAGCAGAAATCGTGGGCTGTTTTTCTGGCTGAATGTGTTCAGGATTCCTTGTTAGCCAGTATTTGCACAGAGTTTCTGGGCACAATGGCAGAAGAAGGCGGGTAAAACAATTAGCCTAAACCAGGGCGACCCTCAAGCCTTTTCAACAATGGACTGGAGGTCTGAGAAGAGAGGGATGTTTCCAGAAGCCTGTCATTTTGGCTTTTGTTCCTTCCTCCTGCCCCAGTGAATCATCTGTAATACCTGTTCTCACACAGCCACGTCCAGTGGCTGTGTTACATTAGCACATCTTTCTTGGTGAGGAGGATACAGAGGGCAGAGATAAAAAGGCAGTTTTGGACCCATTCGTTATAACTGTGTTTTCTAAGGCAATATGTGAAACCTGTCACTGTCTCTCCTGTAATTTCCCTCCCCCTTTGCTGGCTTGTTTTTTGTTTTTTTTTTTTTTTTTGGGTTGCATATCATGACCAAGAGGCTGGATCATCATGCACTGAGGAAATATTAATTCCTTTGCTGTTGCATCTAAAAGCTAAGATGACGAATTTCTGTGCCATGCTACATTATACGGGGATAAAGGAACAAAAGGGTGAAGGACAGTGGCTGCATGGTGTCTTAATCAGATGCAGATCAGCCTAAGAGCATCAGACCATCAAATCCCTGCTCTGCAGCAATCGTGCACCTTTAGTCAGGCTCTGAATGGGCTGAGATAGATTCGGGGCTTTATTGAAAGATCATACAGGATGACTGCAAAATCCCATTACTTGTTGATTAAGTATTGATTGCCTCGGTATTAACAAGCCAGCTAATATGAAGTGACCTCTGAGGCCACTGGTTGGAGGAAAAAAAAGACAATTTACTAAAACAGGCAGGCAGATGAATAAGAGGGCTAGATCTGCTCTTGGCTTTTAGCTTCGGTTAAAATGTCACACTCGATAGTGCAGATCAATGCCCACTTTATTTCCTTGCAGCCGTCTTATTACCATCATGAGGCTGCCTCCTTTGATGCTTTTTAATGACCCTCTGAACCGCGTGCTCTGCTTACCCACTGCCTTTGACTAAAAGGAAAGGAAAAGCTTTTTTTTTCCCCTTGCTGGTGATGGAGTGGCTGAGAACATGACATTGTGCCAGTATAAGTGGAGCAATGAGGTTTCTCGGGTCACCGGTGCTGCGACTCTGCTCTTTCACTCGGTTTCTAGCTTTTCTTTCTTTCTTTTCTAGATTTCAAAAAGTCTTGCTCCTTTTCATAACTTCAAAACTGGTGAGATATTAAGAGACCACCTACTGACAACTTCTGTCCAACGCTCTTATTTGTGTTTTTAAGTGCAATAAGTTTAGCAGCTCTTGTTACATTAATTCTCCTGAAAAGCACCTCACCCAATTATTTTGAATCTAACTTTTTTTTCCTTGTTGCCACTTGCAAATCGAAGAATTACTTTTGATGGTGAATAAAGAGCACTGAGGGGATACAGTTTGAGTCTCCTGAATCAAAATTGGACCATATTAAGAACCCTGAAAGCTCAGAGACTTTCCTCTTCAGCACATGCACAGACTTTTAATCTATGTATTGAGTCCAACATAAATACACATTAAAGAGAAGACAACAATTCTTATACTCAAAATGCTGCAATTCTGCAATGTATTTACATAATCATATTTAGTTCTTAGATTAGCCTGCCAATAATTCAATGTTTTGAAGGAAACAAATGCTATACAGAACAGAGACAATTCAATACCTATTGGAAAAAGACATAAAGGGTATTTGAAACTCCTGGATAAATTAAGAATGTGGGGAAGAGAAGGTGAGTTAGGGAAACAGCTATTCCAACAGCAAAGATCTTCTTCTGCTTGTGAAAGCCTGTAAAGCTAATGAGCCAAAGTTGAATGGATGTTAATGTAGGAATCTTGTGCACACATCTGTAAGCTGGAGACTTGGGGAGGGGGGAAGCAGACACATGAAGTGGAAGGCAAAAAAAGATTGACTGGAAATATCCTTAGGATGGGCTTTAGCTTTAAACAAACAGCAACAGCGGTGGTAACTTCTGCCTTGGAAGGAACCAGTGGGAAGCCCTGTGGCAGTGGCACTGCCTGGTGACATTGGCCTGATCCAAAATCACTGAGGCTTCCTCCCAGTTTCAGCAGACTGGGGTACTTAGAACGTAAGTACAAAAATCTCTCATTTGTTCAGCAGTGGCAGAGTGACATAATTCACGTGCCTCATTGCTTTAATTTCTCTCTCTCCTCCCCACCACTCTCCCTTTTCTGTGGTTTTGTGGTAGACACACATACAAGAAAATAATAAGCAACATCAGGAGACACTTGGGGGAGCCTGTAGAAGTTTTGCTGGTAAGCACAGCCACGCTCACCCTCAGCTGCTGAATCAGCCACAAATGCAGGATCTGGCTTCTTATTTCCTCCTTTCCCTCCTCTCCTCTTCAATGTGACGCTCTTAAAAATCAGAATCACGGGGGTAATCTTTGGAGTGTGAGACCTTGATGGAATGACTTAGATTATTGCTGTATTACTATTATTTATATAGTGCCATAAATGTGCACAATGCTTAGCAGAATAAAAGACACCCCTCTTGCACCAAACTGCGCAGAGCCCCGGCTAATGCAGATGGATAATTTCCAACACACACACAGAGGCATCCCCACCCCTCCCCTGGCTCATCTGCAAAGGACTCCAGAGCTTTGGGAGCTTGCTCCTTTTTTTGCAAATTACTCCACAAAAGTTCCTCTTTAAGCTGTAAGCCCAGCTTGAAGGCTGTTGGCCAAATGGAGGCGTGTAGGGGCTCAGATCTGGAGCGCAGCCTAACAGGCTTGTCCATAAACGTGTGCCTCTCCAGCATCCTGCCTGCTGCAGCTCTAATTATAAATTACCCCTGTAGACACACTGGGGTTCGAGTGAATTAAGCAAAAAATTTAAACTGGCTGATAGGAAAACAAGTTTTTGCACAGCATTCCCAATAAGAAATTATACACTTGTTATGCATTACAGTCTGTGCTCAAAATGCTATTTCAGCATTCTGGGTATTAAAAAAGGAAGCTTATGTGGTCTTGTGGTGAAAGACTGTGAAGGATTATTTAAAGTAAACTGTAGGGAAATATAAAACAAACCCAGTTAATTTATCACAACAGCGAAGATGCATAAATAAGATGTTTATGAACAACAAGGACAGTTTACCTATTATTCCAAAGAATTCATGTTTTCAGGAGCAAAAGACTTCCTTTAAAGAAAAACGATACCAGTTTTTCTCAGCTCAACAATATAAAAGTTTTTATGGAAAGCTGCCTGAAAATCTCAGTTCAATGTACTTTTCACTGTTTCTAATTATAATCAAGATCTCTTAGGTCCAGTGACAGCACTGCACATCTTTGGAAAATTAGATCAAAGACAGAACCTGGTGCCCACTGAGCTTTGGGAAGGTGCAGCCCATGAGAGGAAACACATGAGAGGAAACAAGAACCTCAGCAACAGGAATCAGCCAACGCTCATTGTCTTTAACAGAGTCAGTGCAGCTCAGCACAGGTGAAGTCCTGGATAATTACACATAATCTGTAGAGATCTTTAATACAAATTGAACAAGTGATGAACTCATATAACCCACGTTCCAGGCTAAGCTTCCTCAATGCCAGTCTCACAAAGGATGTCAAACCCAACAATGAAGGGCCTCAGTACCAGCTTGATAATGCATCACTTTGCTTTTATGATTCAGCCAATTCCCAACAGGGGAAATCCCAAGAGCCCTTAAGGAAGTTTGAGCACACACACAACCGTGGACATCAATCACCAAACGAGATGAACTTTAAGGTCCTTTCCAACCCAAACCATTCTGTGATTCCACAACACAAGTAAAAAAAGCAGGAGATGAGAAGCAAACAGCTTGTCTTTAAAGCTTTCTGGCTCCAAGTTAGCAGGGCATCGAGATGAAGTGGGGCACCTGTCTGCTCACAAGTCACTGTTTCAGGCCACGTTCACACTCACACAAATAGTGTGTTGGTTTACCACTTCTTTCCAATTCAACCTGCTTTCTTAACCACACAGGTTGGGAATGGCTGGAGTGAAACCAAAGCATTTCTCATGCCCCCAAACTGCTCGTGAGACAGCCCAAATCCACCCTGTACCAGCTCAGTTCCCTCTGAGAGGAAGCCTGTGCTTTCATCCATGTCCTGTGCTCCACGGAATGAGGACATCATCCTGGGACAATTCCTGGGTTTATAATTCAGGGAGCACTTCCCACCGGGGTGTCAAACATTGTCAAGCACACCAGCTGGCCAGCCAGATAGATGGATATATACAATAGATGGATAGACAGAATAGAAGGATCATATTTCAGTAAAATGGCTGCTTCTTCAGGAATGCCAATTGTAATTTAAAAAATGGTGACAAGTGCTTCTTAGCCTGTGAACTCTCCTATTGCTGGGCTGAGCAAAATGGGGGTAGTTTTCCTTTAAATTTTGCCAGTAATGATATGGTACACAAAGTGACAGACTACAGGGTTTGGGTAGAATGCTAACATTGTTCTTTTTTCCCTTTTAAAGGTCATGTGCAAGAAAACCTCTCTAGTTAAATCTATCCATTTAAAATCACCATTAGGTCACAGAAAGCAGCCTCAACGTGCTAAGAGTCTTCAGTTGAAAATACATGCCAGGGTCTGGCTCCTACAGAGCTGCTGGATGAAGGGATGCTTTGGAAGGTGTGTTCCAATGCTTTGCTACAAAATCTGTGATTTGCCTCTCAGACCTATTTTCACCCTTTCAGATGAGACGAGGTTTTCAGTGCATATCCCGTTTTTAATAAGGAAGGAAGCAAGCAGGTGTTGATGTGCAGCATAAAACTGCAACAATTCCAACTGCATTTGTCTGATGGGGATGATAACACGTTTCAGCAAGGTATACACCGGGGTATGATGGAAATAGGACTGAAATCCCCTCCTGAATTGGGGTCCTATGAAGTATAAATTTAAGTTTCACTTTAATTTGTTACAGCATGCCGTTGAAAAGCAACAGCATTTAGAGATCACTGAGCAGACGCTAATGTGGTTCAAACAGACAATACTAATAATCTTGATATTACTTAATAACACGTGTTTTCCCTTCAAAGACTTGCTGCAGAGCAAAAAGCACACAGAAATACTGATATGGCTTTCACTTGCAATGCAGATGGCACAGCCACTCTAGGAACAGGGAGGAGGGAGTTGTCCCAGGAAAGACTCACCTGGATGAGCCCCACAGGGTTGGATGCCTGGCTGTTGTGTCTGAATCAAACATAAAGCATGGACACTGTTGCTAATTAAGAATTAAATTGTTTTTTACTTCCCTGTGCAAAACGTTTTAACAACAGGAGCAGTTTCGCAGCAAAAAAATGCATGAAAACCCCAGCCATTGTTCCCAAGGAAGTTGCAAGTGTTCTGGAATCAATGGAAAACATCACATCTGATGAACCCCTGTGTTCTCAGACTTCAACACTTCAACCTAGTAAGATATGCAAGAGCTCTTCTTGAAAGAAGAGTTTGGTGGACAGCAGATCCTCTAATCTAAGGAGTTAAAAAAAAAAACAAACCCAAAGCATTCATTGGATCCTTGGGAACAGAAATTCCATGCTGAGGCAACTGCTTTGCATTTTCAAACGAAATAATATTAAATACTGTGGTGTAGTATTGCTGGGATGGCTGGTACTGATTTTACTTATGCTGAGCAGTGATTTACTGTGGAAGTAGCCACATTTTTTCCAAGAGGTCTGCTGATGTGTGGATATCCCCATGCTGCCCCAGAATAAAAAGCACATTTTCTAGAATTTCATAAGGATCAAAATTCATAACACTTTATACTCAAAAGGTTTTTAATTAAGTGCCACATTATTGCTACTTGCATTGCATGGACCAAACTTTCAAATGAGCTCACAGACATATTTTCAAGTGCCCAGTATTCTCTAGAGTTTAAAAAGAGCTCAGCTCCTACCTCAGCACCTAAAAAAAGTGTGAGTGTTTCAGCAGTGCTCAGAGATGAGCTCTGTTAATAAACCTGTCCTATACATCTGAAATAACAGCAAACATACACATCACTCTACAGATTCTGAACATCTTTTAACACAGCCTCACAAAAACTGTTATATTGGGATGACTGCACTTTTCACCATTAAAATATTTGAAAAGCTCAACTATTTCTTTGGACTTGCAGGCTTGAAAAAAAACAATCCCATGGAAAAAAGAAAAAAAGCTCTTCAGCTTCAATTGGTGATTATTAAAACTTTAAAAGAAGCACATCCTACAGAAAACAATTAACAACATCTGAAGATTCCTCTGCCTGCCCAGATATCTTAATCCGGATGGTTAATTATAAATTAAATTTATCACATACATGCAAAAAAATATACATGTAGCCACCCAACAATTTGAGATAATGCCAACATGAAGGGAAAGACTTCTGTGTGAAAAGTAAAAGGATTAGCTTCAAATGGTTATCCCTGGAATCTGACAAACCGTACACACACCTTACTTTAGCTCAAATTTGCCTTGCCAATCAGGTTGTTAAATTACATAACAATTTGATGCTTTTTAACAAAAGCAGCATCCCAAGCATTAGCTTCTATTGTGGCAGTCAGAGAAATGGATGGCTATTTCCTGCCTACAATCTTTTTTATTTTTTCCCCCTAATTTTACTTTTTTTTTTTTTCCTGGGAGATATATTATTTGGTTGGGTTTCTTTTTTTTTCCTTTTTTTTTTCTTTCCCTCTTTTTTTTGTTTCTTTGTGAGACGCTCCGTATTCCTTAGGTGCTGTTAGTCACTTTGTTGTGACCACGCAGAAAAAGAAACAAATAACTCCTCCCTGCTCTGTTCCGAATGCGTGTTGTGTTCACTTTGTTATTGCTTTATGTAAGAGGTGGCACGAAACCAGCAAAGCCAAGGCAGAATGGAGAAATACATATGCTCCCTTTCTGCCTCACACACACACACACACACTCACAAATCCGTGACACTTGTTAAGTGGCAGTGACGCACCACGAGCATCTCCTACATTTCCTCTGGTGCTGATTATTAAACACGAGCCGTTTTAAAGAGTTTGCCGAGCAGGGCGGGGGAGAACGGCTCGGCTTTGATTTGCCTGTCGGAAGCACAAACGAGCCAACGCTCCACCAGGGCAGTAACAAAGGGAGCTGCCAGGCTGCAGAGATGGACAGCAGCTCGCCTTTCTCCTGCCTGCCAGGTCCTCTGGGGGCAGAGCACGGGCCAGGCTGTAGCACTGCCTCGTTTGCTTCCCGTGGGTCACAGAAGCAAGTATTGTATCACTCAAACCCCACAATAATTTGGGGGGTCGTGGCTATCAGTTTATGCGTTAAAAATGACTGAAGGCCACGCTTCAACTCCATCAGTAACACACGCAAATTTCCCTTGATGGCTTTTTAGCAATTATAAATATTTCTACTTTTTTTTTCTCTGTCTGCTACAAGACATGGTGAATATCCTGCACAACATGTGGAGCTGGAGAAGCCTCACTGCTGCATGTTTGGAGGTTGCTGGTAATTGATTTCACTGACCACATGTGAGGGGCACGGTAAGCCCGAGTGTAGATGTGCTGCTCATTTCCAGGATGACAGTGCATCCACAGGCAGGGAATTTGGTTAATTGCACAGATCAGGATGTCAGAACTCCCTCATGGCAAGCTACTTAAAGTGAAAACATTTCTTACTGGGTTCTGCTTCTGCTTCTCACATGATCAGATCAACCCCAACTTCCACCCAACTATCTACACACCTTGGTTTTCACTTGCCTAGACTATTCTTTGTGCGTGTGTGCGGCCCTGATTCTTCCCCTTTCTCCACATTAAGCAACTTCCACTGAGAAAAACAATCTTCCACTTTGACCTCTGCCAGTTACCCCCTCACAAACCTGCTGCCGGCCAGAGATCCATCCCCAAATGTCCCATTTGTGTGGTGAAGGGCTGCCCCCTTGAGTATGTTCTCCAGTGCACCCAGTCTGACGCCAGAATTACCATGGTGGGTCTGCAGACACCTGAGAGAAGGAAACACCAAAGCTAGAGGCTCCCTCCCTCTGATCTCCAGCAGAAAGAGTGGATCTTGTTACCTGGTCAAAGCCCTGTAGCTGCTGTACACCAGGTGTACAGGGAATATGCTGTGGGGCTTGGGTCCCAGCAGTTGAGGACAAGTGGCACATTCTGCTTTTTCCTTATATTAGGAATAGGAAATAACAGTAGTGTTGCTTTTTACAGATCCTTATTCTGCACTGAGCTTGTCTCTGACTAAGGCCAGATCTCTCAAAGCTGGCTTGCATGCTCAGTGGTCAAAATTCCCAGGATTGAAGCCATTTAACTGAAGTGCATGTTGTTGTGCAGCAACACAAGAGGACCACACCTAAACCCAAATTCGCTCCACATACACTCTTCCAAGTAAAGTCCTTGCCAGGAAAAACATTCTCATCGTATGACATTACATGAGACAGCAAAGCCAGTGACTGTATCACACTATTCTACCAAACTTTACTACGTAGTTGTGCAGAAAACCACAGAAAACCCTTGTCCTGTTGTTCTTGAAGCTGGTAGGGTTGTTCAGCTCCTTCTGAAGGACACCTGGCAGGCATTGCACAGCAGGAGCCTTAAGGATTGGCTCTGAAATTTTGGGATTAGCAAAATGGTTCTGGTATCACCGCAGCAGGCAATGGGATCCTCACCATTTCTGAGTGATACAAATGGTGCATTAAAGACCAAGTGAAGCCACCAAATCCTATCAACCCTGCCTTCCACATACCTAGAGACTCCAATGCCCAGGAGAACGATGTTGAAGGGGAAAATGTTAAAATATGACCCACCTTGAGGCTCCGAGAGAGGTTCAGATTTATGAGGAGGAAGGGGGGATTATGTATGGGTGACTTAAATTTCTGCTGCTTTACAAGAAGCAGGCCCATCTCCTTAGACACTGTTTAGTTCAGTCATCAATCTAAATGCATCACCTCAGGGAAATGGATCTCATCTTTTGCCCGTTGGAGCTGTTTCCTCTGGAGTGAGGTTCAGCTGGACTCAACTCTGCCAGTCAGTGAGCAGCCTGGTTACTGTGAGCAGTTCGAGTCCTCAGCCTCCCTCCAGGTCCCCCCTCCATTTCTCTTTACTTGTCCAACTCCATACTGGCAGAAGACAGCAAGGGTTAGAGGAGACTGTTTTGGAGAGGAAAAGATAAATAGCCTAAAAAGGAGATGAGATTTTCCATTTGCCCTGAGGTGGAAGGAGGGCAGGGGAGGGGTGAAATAAGAGGAAAAAGACAGGTAGTGCTGGAGGAGAAAAATGAGATTCTGTCTGGTGTTTCATTAAACAAAACAAAAAAAATGCAATTTGTTTGGAAGAAAAGAACAATTTAATTTTGTAGGCAAAAGGCTCCTGGCTTTACTTCCTAGTGGAACAATTTGGTTTTATGAGAGGAGACTTTCCAAGCCAACCATGACTGTACATATGGCACAGCTTGATACCTGCTCTCTGTATCCTGATGGCTCAGCTACTGAATTTGTCACATTCCTTTGCTACTCTGAGTTTTTCAAGAACTGCTGCAGTGCTTCCTGCTCTTAGGAGTTATTTACAGCAAATTTATGAGTCTGCAGAACTATCTGCCAAAAAGTAACAGGGGGGAAAAAAAATCAAGTAAGCTATTAACTGCAAATTATTTGTCAAGCTCCTCTTGCCAACTCTTCCAGACACAGACCAACATTTCACCACACCAAAACATCCAACGTGCTGTCCACGAGTTCCCTTTCAAATATCTTTGATTGCAAGTGCTACAAGACCAAGTTGAGCTGCAGGAGCATGAAAAAAGACCACGGTAAAATGGTCCAGCAGCAGCTGCACCCAGCACCAACATTCACCACTAACATCCCAGCAAAACAACCTACTCAGCACCTCCAGCTCCCACCAGCTCCCTCTTGGAATGCCTGTGCTTTACAGCTAGAAAAAAATGCCAGAGTTGACAGTACCTCCCAGATGTCCTCTAAGCATTTGTTTCATCCCTCTGCAAGTCTTTTCCCAGGTTCATCCTTCCACAGGGTCTTCCCTAGGCCCTGTTCCTCATGTTGGCTTCTCAGGCTCCAACTCAAAATGGTCCTAGACATGGTCATCATTAATGAGCCTTCTGATGCCATTCCAAGCCTTCAGGGGTTTCCAAGCAGAGGGTTGAATCCAAGCTCTGCCACACTGGGATTCAGGGTAAGAAAATGAGAACTTGGCTACAAACTTCCTGCATGGCTGCTTTGATGAGGTTCAGCAAATAACTCCGCTGGGTCCAGCTCTGCCTTCTGCTTTCCCCTCAGTGCTCAGCAGCTCGGTCCCTCACTTTGTGGCACATGGAGCCACGTTTATCTGCAGCACTTTGTACCCTATCTATCTGCTGGCTCATGACAAGGGCCTCCAGCAGACCTCTGGGTGAGCAATGGCCTGGCCGGGGGCTCGGGGGGTGTTTGACAGCACTGCAGCAATATGTAGATTGTGTATTTGTGCACGTACCATATAAAAACACTATGGACAGTATATTTTGCTTGCCTTCCTGCATGATGAACAGCCACACCAGAAAGGACTTCTGCTGGGATGAGCCAATGAAATCCTTTTTTTTTTTATTATTATTTTATGTTTCCAGTGTCCACGCGATTGGAATAAACTGTAAATTAGGTGTTACAGCACCGTAGTTTGGGTAGATGGGATGCTTTAGAAATGTAGCTTTAGTTTGTTATAACATAATAGCAGCTTTGCTTTGTTGTGACAGTGGCAATAAATAAAGTTACTACAATGTATAATGCTGTAACCAACCAAAACTAGTCTAACAAACAACAAATCAAGGGGAGCAATACCCACCCAGCACTTTATGTACAGAAATATTGATGATCTGTGCTTAAACTTCCCAGGTTAGAAAGTATCCATTTTTCAAGAGATCAGACGATGGTGATCTGCTCCCTCTGCTCCCTGAGGTGAATGCCAAAACAGAGTTCTTGCCATTTTCATGCACTGATAATAATTGCAAAGCAGAGAGGAGATTTTCTTTTTTTTCTTTCTCTAAGTAAAGATTTCTGGCAGTTCCAACAGCCTCGTTACTATTGCACGTTAGTCACAGTTTATTCACATCAGAAGACCAGTGGAAGGTTGAGACAGGCAGGGGACTAAAGATGGATCTCTTCTAGAGTTATAAAAGGATTTCCATTTGTTAACAGCTCTGCCTATGAAGTATGCAATGACATTTTCCTACTGTGCTATTTCCATGCCTCCTGAGATGCCAGGTTATAATGCAAAACATCTGAATCATTAAATTTATACAGTTATTTAATAACCCATGTAAAATACATGGCAATGTTGCTTCTTTTAAAACATATGCACCCCATAAGAAAACAATTTCCTGCAGTCTGTGGTGTAGCTGGATTTCAGTAGTTTCTGTTGGACAAAACGGGTTCAAACTTCCATCTTCTGTGCACCCAGGAGCCACTGATACCCAACACCACCAAGCTACTGCTGACAGACCCTTCTGCAGAAAATCTACTCCCCTTTAGAGATGATCAGTCCAAAAGAGAATATATACCATATATAAACATATAGTGATATAAATATATAGCCAAAATAATCGCAGCTAGCAATAGTGCAAAGGTGGAACACAAGCAAAACATCAAACATATTCTTTGCCTTAACTGTGTGTGACTTTTCACCAGCTGTAGCAGAACAAGACGTGTTCTCATGAACCCCCTAAGACTCACTTGGGGTCTAAGACAGAATTTAACTTTCTGGGAATTGGCTAAAATTCTGGCTGTTTTCCACAGGTCCTTTCTAGCTCCAATACTTGGAGACAAGTCCCCTCTGTTGACGAATAGTTGCTTCTTTACTAATAATTTTCACAAGACCCCATGACAGACAACTGCTAATATGGAACATAATGAGAGAAAAATATTGCTGGCACAGGCAGGATTCAGCAGAGAGAGGGTCAATTCTGTTTATAGACTTGCTGAAGTTTTTTGGTTGGTTAAAAAGCTGACAGACTGCATTAGAGCTAACATTCCCATATTGATTATACCATTTCTGAGCCTGCCCTCGCTGTGACAGGAGTAACATAATTAGTTTTTTCCTTGTTAAATATTTGTAAATCATTTGTACTTTTATGGGCTGCATAACCTGGCTGAGAGCTTCCAAAAATCTCCTGGTAAGTTGTTTAACTGTGGGAAAAGCTGCTGCAGTGGGGCCTGGTTTCTGGTTTCTGCCCTCCCATGAGGGCAAACAGAAGGGAGGAATGTCTCCAGTGGGTGTTGTCCAGGAGGGATGAGAAGGTACCTGCCATGGCCTGGTTCCCCTCCAGCCCTGAGGCAGCAGCACAGGGTGGGAGTGACAAAGTTTGTGAGAGGTACAGCAGTGTGAGAGCTGCCAGTGGTGAGCCCTGGACTGCTCCTGAGCAGGGGGAGGCATTCAGGATGCAAATCAGGGCCCTCATTCAGCACTTAAGCACATGGCTGAGTCCTATTGACTTCCTGGAATCAAGTGTGTGTTTAAATGCTTCCCTGAATGCTGGACAACTGTCCAAGGGAACAAAGAAGGGAAGGGGTAAAGAAGAATGAAATAAACAGTTTTTAGGGTGGAATGGTGGAAGCTGTTCTAGAGTTATTCTAGTGGAGATAAATATAAAAAAATTAAAATTTCGCAGTATGACTTAAGAGAGTGGGTTATACCAAAGTGTTGTTTGAGAAACATTTTCATCTCTTTGGCTTAGTAAACAAATTGAAATAGTATCACACCAAATAAAGGCAGAGGAGTTATACATGATATTTCCTTGCTTTTTAAGATTTCTTCTTTGCATTGTATAGACAGGACAAGAAGAGACTGGGTTCTTATATGCACCGTTATTTGCATTAACCAGATGTAAATGATGATGCAAGTTGAATGAACCTCCAAAGAAGGTTTGTTTCATTCCAGATAACCTTTCAGATTGTGAGTTCTTTGGGACTTCTTATTCTGTCAGGGTCAGAAATACCACATTACTTGAGTAGGCCTCTCCCTCATCTAAAGCAGGAGGTGCTGAAGCATGTCAAGACATGGTGAGAAAACACCAACTTCCAAACTGCAAAAAGGATGTTTAGCAGAGCTTTTCCTGGTGAACAACTTTTGCCACACCCAGGATAACTCCTCTCTCCCAAGTATCAATGGGCAAACAAATGTTCTAGTCCACAAAGATGATGTTGTTGTTGTTATTCCATGCTTTTTTCCCCCTTTGTTCTTCCTTTTACATGTTTTTATTTCTCATGCCTCTTTTTTTTCCCCTACAGAAGACCGTATAAATAAGCCTGTACCATTGAGAGCAGTTTCCTGATGGATCTGAAGGAAATATAAGAACCTGTGGAATTCTTCAGTGGCCAGTATCCAAAATTAACTCTGAATCAGCTTTCCACACGGCAACTATTCCTATGATTGGCAACATCAGTGTTTTAAATCTAATCCTGAATTTGGGGTTCAAAATCCAATTTTAGGTTCAAAAACAAAATCCAAAATGCAAATAGGCAGTGGCTTCTGCCTTGGGGGGTAAAAAAAATCAAAGCAAAAATCTCACATCCAAACACCCTCAAAGCTTCAGAATAATGGATTAAAAGAAAAAAAAAATAGACCAGACTACTGCTAAACTCCAAGCACCACTTGCTCAAACAATCTCTAGAACTGGGCTTTCCAAACAATGTCTCTGCCCTGCTTCACACAGGATGATACTTAGGTATTTGTTTCCATCAGAAAACAAAGGATACAAACATGGTTTTCACAATTAGAAAGATAATCACATTGCCAATGATATAGATTTGTGCAAGGTTTTCCTCCAACACTGATATGATGTTCAGTGCAGGAAGTGACTGAGGAATCAAAGGAACTTTTTCCTATTTCCACCATTTATTTTACATGAGATATTGGAGCCTGTTCAATAAGTGTAATAAGCATAAACTGTGGCACTTACAATACTACCCACTAGATTAATATAGAGTAATATTTATTTTAAATGCCACTTAGAAAGAAATGGTTGGATCCCTTTCTAACTCAATGTATTTAGACTGAATCAATCCAAACCCTGAAATCAAATTCAGAGACTGAAATCGATATTCTCCCCGCTAATTTTGTATGCACACACCCCCTCAGAAAGCACTTTAGAAGAACAAGAAAGTAAAGCTTTATCTCTGGGATGTCCAGTCCCTTCTTGAAGGGATTTTCTTTTCCTTTCTCTCTCCCTTTTGAAACCATTTCTCCAGACTTCTGGAAGCGACAAATCCCTCAGACAGCATTTCTCAGGTTTATTCTCTTCAGGTGATTTGACATCTGCACTGTTCAGAACTGACTAATTTCCAAGCCCTGGGAGACAATTCCTTAGCAGTTGCAATTCATCAAAACCCTAATGAATTCTGATGGAATTCTTGGAGACTGGTTTTCTGTCCTCTCTGTGGAGGGACTGCACAACACACCCTATGTATTTAAACCACATTAAGAGACTAAACATATTTAATCAATATTGCTCAAAAGAAGTGCCACATACTAAACACCACCAAAACTATCCTCAATACCATCCCTGAAACAATGATCCTACAAGCAGAGCTGAGGGGAGGTTGATTCCATGTGCCAAGGGACAACCAGAAAGGATGGAGAGATGGGTGTGAACAAGGAGTCAGGAAAAAGTCCAAGTGAACAATGATCCACACCTCACTGAGGAATAAGGTGATGGAGCCAGAGAAGCACTCCTTGAGTGCTCCAGGAGAAGTATTGGTTCAGGTACGTTGTCACATTCAAAATAACTTGGATATCTTTAGATATTTTGGAAGCAAAATGGAAAAACTAGGCACTGTACCAGCTGCTTCTTGGTTCAAAAACAACGATCAGGTTTTATTTAGATCTTCAACCTACTTAAGCTGGTTCTTGGGGGAGTTGCTGTGGGGACTTGAGTTCCATGATTTGGGGAAACTTACGGGGAAAGAAGGAATAAAAAGGTAGTTCATAGAAGCCAGATGGGGAGGCCAAGAATCTGGCAAATATCCCTTTCCCACATTTCTTCTAAAACTCAAAATAAATCTGAATCTTTCTGACATTTGAAAAGAAGTCTGGCTATTTCTTCCCACATTATGTTTTCTCTTTGCTCGCTTTTGCACAAGGTCTTACGGGAAGCAGAGTCTGGTGCCAAAGTAATGCAAGGAAGCAAGCTGTGCTGATAATCTGGGAATAGCCCCCTTTTCTCAGGAGATATCCAGCCCCATTCCATGTACACAAGCAGTTCGGAGGGCAGGACTCACCGGTGTGCTCTGGCCATCCTGGCAACACGAGGCACCACAAACCCAGCTTAGCTGGGCCAGCACAGCCAGATTTGCAGCTGCTGTGTCTCACCAGAGGAGGCAAAGCTGCCAGAGCAAAGCAGTGAGCCTGGCTCCCACAGTTTGGAGGGACTGGGCAGCTTGGGAACTTACCAGCATTTCCTCAAATCTGCAGAGATTCACTTGTCACTGTACAACAACGTGCCTGTGGAAGAGATCTGTCGTAGGACACAGCACTGCATCCAGCCTCAGAAGTCATAGCAATTTTGATCTCCTGGTAGTTTCACTGTACCAAAGCACCTCACTTTTAAAAAAAGTCACTGTTCAAAGTGCCAGTGTATTTTGGACTGTGTAAGTGTGACAAAATAAACATAAGTAGTAACTTCTGGTACTTAACAGACGGATTTTACTTGTGTCTGGGAGAACTAACAAAATTCAGGGCACTTCACTACCAGTGAATCTCTAATGAGTGGGTAGTAAAAATGCCTGCCTTACTGACTGTCAGGGGATATCAAATTTGCTCACTTCTGACTGAGTAATTACCCACCAAAAATGTAGATCAAGTGGTCATCACCCAAATTAGTACCTGCCAAAGATTACTTTTGGAACGGCTGTCAGCTAAGAAACAGGAAATCAGTTGCAAAATATTATTAAAACTTGAAAATAACAGCTTTAAGGTAGGAACCACCACTCAGGCACACAAAGGAGTGAGGGCAGGACACAGAGCCCACATGGGGAACCGAGCACAGAGAGGGGTTGATGGCCAGAGATTGTGACCAACAGGGGAGCGATGGAGGCTGGCACGGCCTCGCCACATTGGACCCGGCACGTTCATCTCCAGAGCTCTGCTGTGCTTCCTGCTGAACCACACTGGCCTGGCATTCACAGATCAGGAGGGTCAAACAGTCCTCCCTAGGACTTGGGAGAGGAGGATTCAACCTGCTGCTCTGCCTGCCATGGGCCTTTTCCGTGAACAAAGTCCCTCCGTGCCTCAATTTCCCACCTGCCAACCGAACGTGTCTCTGTTTGACCAAAGAGCCAGGAGAGAATTCATTCCAATAACTGGAACAAACTGCAGCCCATTAAAGTTACAGTAAGAGCTGCATAATGACAAAACCAAGCCCAGGCCATTAACACCATGTGAGGAGAACAAAGCAGGGCCTGACCATTGTTTTCCATGTCCCAGCAACATTCCAGTATGAACCCAAGGTGATGATGGAGGTAACAATAATCACCGTGTGAGGCACACACTGCAGCACCAAACACTTGGCAATCAGCTGCAGGCAGCACCATGGGGATGTCAGCTGTCTCTTGGGAAAGGTGGTGACCAACTGCCTGAAAGCAAACTCCAATAACAGTTCTGGGAGCAGGACTGGCTGGTTTTTCGCTCCTGGAGCCTCAGTGCAAACCATCAGTCTTTCTGCAAGGGGCCTCTTGCTATACATCCACTTCCCCTGGCTGGGCAGCAGGGCTGTGTTGAAAGCTTTGGTTTAAACTGGGGAAGGGGAGGGAAAAAAGTCTCTTCTCAGTGAGCTGCATAAATCGATCTCTCTCTCTTTTTTGTGGGGGATATGAATAAGGCTGAGTCAAACCTGCCAGTACCTGCATCTCTACTTCCTAATCAAGTCTCCTCCTCTGAACCACAGCTGACACGTCTGCAGCCCTAACAGACCTGGAAACAGTGTTAGAGCACCAGTGCTGGGTATCACTGGACATCCGAGGTCAGAGGCATGCATTTGTTCCCACACCCCGTGGGAGGGCTCTCAGCAGAACACTTGGAAATGGCATCGCTTTGAAAATAAATCTGTATGTTAAACAAAGACAGCCAGAGACGGAAACAAAAGGGGAGAAATAAATTGTTGATTGCTAGCTTGCTAAAAGGCTCACCATGAAGTGCTTCAGCAGTCAGTATTAGGACTGGGGATGTTTAATATATTCATTAGCGTTCTGGAAAAGAGAGGGGAAGGTGACAAAATTTGCACAGGGCGCAAAAATATTTAGGTTACCCGTGATTACAAAAGATTAGAAAAACCAGACAGATGCGCAGCATGAAGACAGATGAAATTCACTGTTCATAAATGCAAGGTAATGCATATTTGAATGAATAATTTTCAGAACTCATGCACAAGGCTTGGTTGTAAATTAACTAACCACTGGGGGAAAAGAGAGGGAGGAGAAAACATGTGCCACTTTGGACAACTCGACGATAAAGCTAAAGAATTGGAGGCAGCAGTCAAAAAAAGTGAGTGTGTTCTTTACTGTATAAAGAACAGGATGGGAATTAATATTAAACCACCAGGTCAGTGAATAACTGGATGGTGTAGCTAAAATGCTGTATCAAGCTACAGTCAACTCATCCAGAAAGACCATAAAGCTCAAATAGGAAGGGGCAACAAAAATGATTAGTGGCAGAAGAAAAGACGGTGAGGATTGGGGCTGCTTCGTTTACTGAGGACAAACAAAAAAGGGGGGGGACATGAGAGAGTTAATGAAAGTTAGAGAGGAGATCAATTGCCTGCTCCTCCTTTCCTCTCCTCCTAATGCAACAACACTGAAAAACAACATCTTTAAAAACCAAGAAGGGAAATATTATTTTACACGGTTCATAATTAACCTACGGAACTGATCGCCATGAGATATCCTTCTGGCTGAGGACTTCATGGCATAGAAAATAGTTTAATTTAGACGCTTATGTGAATAATGAGGACATCCCAGCCAGGATTAAGATAAATATCTCAGAAAGGCTGAAACCCCTAATGCTTTGTGACAGAAATGAACCACGGGCTGATGGAGGTTGGAGAGAAACATCCTCTTTGGGCAATAAAAAATGTCTTTGTCTTCCCTCGAGCAATCTGGCCCTGAGTATTCCCAAAAAGCTGGATTTGGGGCTGGATAGATTGACAATCCAGTTTCACCAGGCACTTCTAGAGCAACATTCCTCTGCACTGACCTGATGTTGGCATCTCCACTGCCTTCACCGAGGCCAGGATTTCAGACTTGGATTTGGGGAACGGCGCTGTTTGCCATGGAGGCAAGGGGGAGGAAAATTCTGGATATGACACTGAGAGACTTAGAGAAAATTAGTACCAACTGTAGGGTGCACTTCAGAGCAGGGAAAACAGTGTTTTCTACTTTAAGCCTCCAAACCTGTCCAGGTTTTCTAATTTGCTTCCCGTGCTCGTTTTGTTCAGTACAAGACATCCTCCTGTTAACACAGGAGGATAAATAAAGCTCTATAACCAGCTAAAGTGTCAGAATACTGCCAGTTTTCAAAGCATCTATCCCAACTTCTGTGAGCAAAAAGGGGAAGAAAAAGTTTAATAATGATTAAAGAGAAAAGCCATTGCTGCCTAAATCCCTCTGAACGGAGCCTGATCTCGTGGGTACATTTGCAAAATGGGATCTGGAGCTTTGCAGCAGCTTTCTGTAGAAATCACTTTGTTTAAAATATGGCCCACCCAAGTACAAACAGGGGTTTTTCCCCCTTGCAGCTACCGGTGAAGGAAATGTCTGTAGCACAGACCTAAATCTGATGCAATGATTAATATGTAAACAGAATTTGACTGGCTCTTCTTTTGTGCTTATCGCCAAGATACAATCTGGCACAACAGTTTTGTTTGATAGACAGCCCTGGCCTATGCTTGTCAACTAGCCAATATAAAATAACATTATTACTGTATAATCTCGAATTAGGCTGTAAAATATTTCAATTGTGTGACACACATTAGAGTTCTCACATGTTTACATAATTAGCACTGCATATTTGTTAAATTAAGGTATCGCTATCACCTTTATTACCATATCCCTCCTCCTGCACTGCAGTGTCTGTGTCTTGTGTAACCTCACATGTCTTAACTTTTCAAAGGCAACAGAAAAAGGAGCCTGTGTCTCTGTGAGGATTCTCCTACTTCTGTGCAATTCTAATAAAAGGTATCAGAATACCCACCCTTTCTCACAGCGCTTCAAAAAAATAGCTGCTGAGGTGCAACTCAAGTAAGGAAAAGAAAGCACAAGAGGGAAATGGCCTCAAAGACCTGACTTCAGGTGTATTTAATCCTTCCACTACTGGTTTAAAAGTATTAAGTAGCCATAGGCTATCCCTGGGTAGAAAGACGGTTCAGTGACATCCCTTTTGTAAATATGTAGCTGCTCAGCCTCCTCCTAAACTCCACATTGAAGTCTGCTGCTTTTTCAGATTAATTCAGTTTGAATACTGCTGACTGTCTGTCACTACAGTCATATGTCACTGGTAGCAGCTCAGAAAGCCTAACCCCCTTCTCTAATGTCATTGCACACAATTCATTTTTAAATGCGGCCTAATAGTTTAGGAATACCAGTAAAACAGTGGGGGGAGAGGCATTTTCAATTTAAAGGGTGTGTAAGGCAGTTTGTAACACTGTATTAGATGAGCCAAGCATGTTTCCTTGAGAGGGGCACATATGGTACAGGTGAGGCTTGCAAAAATACAGTTCTAATAATTACCAAGATCGTTAATAAGAGTACAGCAGTTTCAAGCCAAGTGGCACAGTATTACCAATAATGCTACTTAATTGGGTGATCTTTCTTAAAGAGCCAGGTACAGGAGCAAGTAAACCCACCCCTAAATAACCAATGCCACAAAACCAGGCTGGGATTCCATTCATCCCACAGAGGTTTGGCTCAGGACAGGCAGACACCGGCCCTGAGCTGGGGACAGTGGCAGGGAAGGTCCCAAGGTTTGGCTGCAGGGCTCTGATCAGGACCTGCTTCTACAGAGAGGCACTGGGCTCTCAGTTCACACTCCTGAAACGTTTGAGACTTGTACATAAAGCAAAACCTGGACACTTTCTGCCCCCAGCTGTGCTCACCATCTCCCCTTCAGCTTCGTTCATGTCAAGGAGGTGGCAAAAGAAATGGCAGAATTAGGCCCTGCGAGATGCCATTCTCACAGAAAAGGCTGATTCATTCCAAAGCAAACACACAGCACAAGCAGTAACCCCACCAAAGAACTTCTAAAATGTGGACTGATTTTTTCCCAAAACTTCAGCTTTCTGGCTTTCTGATTTAATTCCAAGTGCAATAATAAACACACTCCTCTGTTTACAGCTCCATAAATAGTGCCTTGTGTTTTCTGAAACAATGCAGCTCTGGGCTGTCTCTGTGATCGTTTATTTTATATCATCCTTAAGTTGCCATTTATTTACATTTCTGGAAACAGCTACCCCATGAAACAAATGGCCTGTTTTGTTAAGTCATGGTCAAGGATGTTTCCTTCAACTTATCACATCTAGAAATGCCACAGACAGAAATGCTTTCAGGCTATTTGCTAAGAAAACTAACATAAGCTCCTTATCAGAAAATATTACATTTCCCCGAAAGGTGAACTGTTCTGTCAGCTTTTCAGGCCATGTGAGATTCCTTCTTTGCTGTGACAGGTCATTGAACAGGAGCTGATGGCACACAGTGGCTGCCCAGCACGGCGGGCAGAGCCTTCAGCCTCCCATGGCTGCAGGTCCCATGCAGCAGCACAGACACAGGAAGCCTCTTCCCTCTGACACATCCAACCTGGGGGTCACATTCCGGGCTGAGGGCTTCTGTGGTTTGCTTGGGGTTGGTTCAGGACCTTCCCCCTCCCCTCCTCTTTTCTCCTTAGGATGCATCCACAGTCCAGGCAGATGCAGTGTTGTGTGTGCCAGCTCCTTCCCTTCACATCCCAGAAGCGGCAGCCAGGAAAACTGGCTCCTTCCAGACCTCAGGAGTGCTTATCTACTCAAACTCACGATCAGAAAGCCAGAAGAGGAGCTGTGTCTCATTATTTCTGCTTTTTAGAGTGGTCTCTGGCTCCTCATCTTACTAACCCCAAAATATTAGCAGACTGACAACTGTAAGTTTAGTGGACCACACCAGAGTTCAGGGAGTGTAGCTGCTTTCCTCAACCAAAGCAGCATTTCCAGGTAGAGTTCCCCAAGTTTTAAAGGTTGCTCGTGTTCCTGAGAGCTGAGCACCAGCCCCCCTGGGATCAGCACTGTACATACTTGGCTTTATGCACATTTGCATTAAGCTTATGAACTTCAGGAAAAGCTCTCCATGATGAGGGTGAAAGCTCCAGTTGGCAAAGTCCTCTGATCTGGTGGTGGTTTAGAAAGCGCAGCAGAGGAAGGTGCCCTGCTCAATCCTCATGCCCTGGCACACACCGTGTGACAGCACAGAACACACAGGCACAACTGATTTAAGCAGGTGTCCCTTGTGTGCTTGCAGAGGTCTGCTGGATGCAGAGTTTAAGGTACAGACAGACCATGGACATTAACAGGCCAGGAGAAATCCAAAGGAACAACTGAGGAGACCCACTTTTTTCTTTTTTCTTTTTTTTTTTTTTCCCAGAGAAACTACTGTTTTTAATCTTTTCAATTCCATTTTTTTTCTGTCTCTT
Source organism: Manacus vitellinus (assembly GCF_001715985.3). Classification (NCBI taxonomy): domain Eukaryota; kingdom Metazoa; phylum Chordata; class Aves; order Passeriformes; family Pipridae; genus Manacus; species Manacus vitellinus. The sequence continues at coordinate 5,168,846 of NW_021940526.1, forward strand.
TGAGTTCAAAACTCATTGGTTCTATTTTCAGGAGAGTATTTTCACTGTGTGCTGATGAGGGGCAGTAGTAGATAAAGTTTGAAATAACAGCTTTACTGGCTGCCATGCTTTGGTATGTCTGTGACTCTCCCTACTCTGCCCTTTCCCCACACTCTGGTAGGGATTTAGTGCTGAGGAGAAGTAGCCAGACTGGGCATTGCTGCATTCCCTTCTCTCTGTGTTATCATCAGTTGATCTTACCTATTTATTCAATTTATAAAGACACAGATGACCTTATGCTCCAGCCCCACCCCAAAAGGAGAGCCCATTAAAACACCCATCGTTTTCCCACTGGCCTCCTCCTCCACAGGCTGAGGAAAGGCAGCCCTGTGACAGGAACTGTCATGGATCTGCTGGTGGATACCAGTTTGACAACTTCCAAAATCCCAGACAACTCATGTTGAGATAGGTCCCTTGTTTTCCTTGCTGGGGTTCAGCACTATCAGTGAGACCTTGGCTGGGTCACAGACAACAGGAGAGAGGCAATTTTTCAGTTTTGTTAAAATTTCCCTTCTTTTATCATCCATCCCCTTTTCAGGAGAGCAACAAACACCCTCTGTTACCAGTATAAATGTCCACTACAAGATGGGAATTAAAGAGGCTCATGCTTATGGCAGCACTGCTATTTGATGCCAAAAATAAGGCTGATGTTTCTATTCAGGAATAGGAAATAACACTCTGAACAGGCAAGTCACTCCCCAATGGACTTTCTTTGAATTTTCTCCAAAGGCTATTTCCTTTTCCTAAATGTGGGAAATACTTCCTGTCTGCGAAGAAGCACAACCCATATGCTGAGCAGAAAATTAATAAAACAAACAAAAAAGAAAACAAACAAAAGGACCTTTGTTCTGGAAAGAAATGGCACCAGCTATGCTCAGGAAGCATAAAGATACCCAACGGATGAGAGAATAGACAAATCCTAAAGAGGTTTCATGTAAGATGATTAAAAGTGCTTCCTTTGCTGTATATTTGGCAACACATGAAATTGTGAGTCAGAGATATATCCCTTTCCTTCCAGGACTGCTGCTTGCAGTTCATGAATAAGTAAATGATTAAGAACACTTCAGATTTGGCACTATCACACATATTACTGGCTCGTGTTGCTTCAATCACACCCACAGCTCTGACCACTGGAAAGGTTCTCTGTGTCATCAAGCCTGGCTCAGCTCCAGTGGGCAGCACGAGACATTCCAGAGTCCCCCAAACTCAGGGCTGCACCTGATCCGTACGGATTTATAGCCCACCACCTTCAGTCGAGACATCCCTTGCTCAGTTCCAAGCTGGATCCATCTTTACTCTCTACCCCAGGGCTTGTTTGTGCTTGTCTGCATGTACAGTGCAGCACCAGTGATGAGGATTTCAAAGAGAAATCCAGAAACCCAGCAAATTTCCAAAACAGCTCACAAAAGTTCCCATACACGGACGTATATCAGGGAAGAAAAAAATAGCTTTTTACAACATCTATAAAACTGTGATTATAATAAATGTCTGCTTAATTAATACATCAGGACATAAAGCCATTTATTCTCCTCTCATTTGCTATCATTCTCCCCGTTCAGATTTAATAATGCAAAAAGGTTGCTCAGATGCCAAACGGTAAAAATAATAAAAATACATTCATCATCGATATGAAAAGCAGAAATGCCTGGCAGTGCTCCTGGCACTGAGAGCACAGCCAAATTTCCTAACTGAAATCCAAATAACACTTCACCCCAAAATCTTCAGAACATACAACCAAACATATATGATCTGAGAGATAAAGTGGCCTGAGAAATGCACGGGGAGCACCAAAACAGGTGCCCAGAATAACCATTATTACAATATGCACACTAAGGGGGGGGGAAGGGGTAGAGAGAGAAAAAGAGAGAGAGAGAGGGAAAAAAGCTTTCAAAATGGTTAAATTCATGAGGGCTACAGAGCCTCAAATTGAAATTATCTCACTCTGCACTGATAAATAAAGTGGCTCTGGTACCTAAATCATGACACTAACTATACGTTTCGATTTTTTTAAGTAGTGATTAGGTGGATACTCAGGGGAACCTACTAGCCTTCCCAGAGATAACAGACTCAACTTAATATCAACTTAAAAAGAGACTTGAATTCTAACCAATCTCATGTAATGAATTGAAATTCTATAGCTTTCAGAGAGGGGAGGATAAAAAAAAAAAAAGGAAAAAGATAAAAAAGCGATGTGGCTCCATTCTCTAACTTGCTGTCAGGAAATATAATTTGTGCTCTCGGTGATTCACCTAGCTCATATGCAGCATGCAAATTTATTTCCCTAATAATCAGACCTGGAGATTGCCCAAGAGGATTAATAGCATCATTCCTTATGACCGCCAGGATATTATGCACCTCTGACATGGAAAAATTGTGTTAGTTCTACAGAGAAAACGCAAGGATATTTGTCCTGCTAGACAATATAATAGGCTGGTGCATCATCAGATTACAATGTCATTTCAAAAACCTTGAATACAAATAATGTACAGTGGGGGAAATGTTGGTACAACCTCCCTTAATTCAGTAGCCTTGAATTCACATGTATTTTTTAGCCTGTGTTTTTTTTATTCCTCTCCCCATTATAGTCTGTAGAACAGTGCTAGGAAAAGGCAAAGGTATTTTATATTAAACCCATCTCTTTTTGTTTGTTCTTATGTTATTCTTTGAGAACAGCCTATGTGGACACTGCAGGATGAAATAACAGAAAATCCACGGCTTCCAGTTTTTCAAAGAGCTGAATACACCCCCAGCTCCAGTGTACTGGATTCCATATGTGAATACAGAGCAATTTATTTGCACAATTGCTTAATTTTGATTCTCGAGTCAAAAGCCCCGCGTTCTGCAGGCTCTGGTATTCACCGAGGGAGAATTTTAATTTTTCAAATCTTTTTTTTTAAATGAGTTGGTCAGGAATTTTCTTAAAAAAAAAAAAAAAGAAGAAAAAGAAAAAAAAAAAAAAAAAAGAAATGTTTCCTGCTGTACTTTAGACCAAAGAACCTGCCTCAGAGACAAGACAAAATTTCATTATTATGCGCATGGGAGCAATAAGATTAGCTCCTATTGCTGCCCCTAAGGTGGAGCAGCAGGAGGAACCAATGGGACGATGCTAATGTGTATGTTAATAGTATTCTCCTCCAAGAAGTTGGGATAATTAAACATGTACCATCTCTTTAAGACAGAACTGCAGACATTCTCTTCGGATGGGTGTTTACAAGATTTCCAATTTCAGGTCACAGCCATTTCTGAGATTGCTTAAGAAAGAGATGGGAATAACTTATCTTATTCATGTATTCAAAGAACCTTCTAAAATGTGCAAAACATAACAGTTTTAAGGGGCAAAACATGCATCTTGCCTTGACAGACCTGCTTTGTTATGTGTAGTGTTGTACACTGACCTAATATATTGAACATTTTTAGCTAATATACCTTGTAGGAATCAGCCTTTAATGTGATGGATTTTATAGTATCTCATTAGGGTGTGTTTATATAACCTGATACTAAACACATTTTCAGATTCATGTTCCTTATTAAAATTGTGAGCTGTATTGATTTTTAGTTGAACAGCAACAGAGACATTTTAATATTAGGAAAGGCTGCTCTGAAGTTATTTTCACAGATCACAACTACTGTGACACCAACAGTGCACATATCTCTCATCTTTCTTTACAGCCTCAATTACAAGAATCAAGATGTGTTACCCCACCTGCTTTTCTATTGGTTGAGCAATTCTCTGCCTCCATTTAGAAAGCCAAAAAGCATTTTTATTCATGGATTTGGGGGGGTGTTATTTTTAAATATACATTCGTGACAAGCCCTGAAACTGTATTTATATTTTTCCTTATAAAGGACTGTGTGTTTTTAAAAACAAAATACCTTAATGCATCTGCTTTTCAAGTTTCCATAACAAACCCAGTAGCTATAGTAATGTTTACTCTAATACAGCAAACACAAAAACTTAGCATTCCGAGCAGTGTAAAAAAAAAAACAATGACTTTCACACCCTAATGTCTCCATTTTGTAAACCAGTCTTCAAAGGTAAATCTAATGTCAGCAATAAATAGAGTGGTTCCAATATTTCTCTGAGGAGTCATGGGGAAATAATGATCTTTGAGGCACTGTAAATAGTTTAAATTATTGGAAGGTCCTTGTAAGAAATGAAATACGAGGATTTTTAAAAAAAAAAATCAACTCCATTTCTTTATTGTGAAGTTTGGGCATTTGGGGGTAGCCCAAATTTTAAAATGCAAATGTTTAGAGAGAGAAATGATCGCTTCTGAGACAAGCAAATCATACACTTCTTCCTGACTCTTACTGATTTAATGAACTGGCTGTTAATACAATGCCGGCTGAGAAACGAAACGCAGACGTGGAGCAGTAAGAGTTCATTACATTCCTGCATTTTTAAAATCAACCCTTAAGTCTTCAGCAGGGAAAAGGCTTGAAATTAAACTGCAGCATATAGGAACTCCTGGATTTAATACAGCCACTTGTGCACTTGCCATTTAACTGCACCTGTTACTTTTGCTGCAGCACCACAGCAGCAGCTCAGGAGTCTCCAGTAATTGCTATATTTGGCCTAAGAAATGTGAGGTCTGAACTGGGTCTCAGGAAGCAGATTTCCCTTTATTTTGCCCCTGGCATGCTATTCATTATTAAACATTAAAGTTGTGTCAATTACTTACTTCCATAGTTGATTATTATCCTGGTTATTCTACCAGCTAATCAACTCTTTTCTGAAACACGTCTAGCAGTGACTTTGAATTGAGGTACAGAATATAATTATTTGTGCAAATTTCTTTTGTTTCTTGTTAACCACTGAAATCGGTTAATTACTTTAATCCCCACAACCCCTCTAAAAGAAAGTATCTTGATTTACCAATTTATTTTTAATCAATATTAGGGCTGAGCTTTGAAAGTTGACTATTGAGCCAACATAAGACACTGCATTGTGAGGAAAAAAAAAAATATTTTATACATGTCCTTTAAAGCAGGCTGAAAACACCTTCATCTGAAAGACTTTGTTAGCTTTATCAGATCCAAGGCTCTTCTGTTTGAGGTGTAATTATTTTACCATTATTACATGCAAGGCTTTTAACAGAACAGTCATTCCCTCTATTTAAGCAGTAAGTTTTATAATTTATTACATCTCTTTGGTCATCAACTCACTGTACAAACAGTTGGTCACCAGTGACCAATTACATTAAGGTTAAGCAACATAACTTTAAATTAGAAATAAGCTAATGTATCTTCATCAAGGGCCTGCTGTGTTTTCAGGGCTGTTTATGAGATGATACTAAATGTGGATATGGAGCACGCTCACTGGGACCAATTCCTATCGGCCTGCAAATGGAAAAGTCCTGAGCCTGCTCAGGTCCAGAGCTAATTAATGGGATAACATCTGCTTTACGCATTCTGCAGGAGTAATTTCTATCAACTTCACTGGGAAGATGCATGGGAAACTATCAGAGAATAAGTATCTATGCTGAACTGTATTAATCTGTAGCGAGTCTGGAAATGGGAATTTCAATTCTCCCATTATCCTAGGGATGGGCAGAGGGGGAGGAGGAGGGCACAGGGTTTGTTTCTGGGCTGATGCCACTGCTGTCTTTGTAGCAGGGGGTGTACACTGAGTCCTGTTTGCACACACACCTCACCTGCACAGGGGCCTGGCTTCTCTCTGGGCTGGGGGGTATTTTCAAGAAATAGCACAGCAGCAGCTGAGGATGACCACGCTCCTCACACAACAGCCAGTTTTACACAGGAAGATAGTTAAGGGGGTTTACTGCATTACTTAAAAACACAGCATGAATTGCCAAAGAAGAAACACAGTACTGTAAAACAGGCTTCAAAAGTGATAAGCCACTTGCTTCATTTTATCAGCCCGTGTACAAGGTGCAGGGGTGTGAAGGGCCAGGCACCTACTCAAGAGCTGAGATTTAAATAAATACAACATGGAGGGAACACTGACCCCCACAAAAAAATGTAATAAAAGCCAAAATCTTTTTCTGAAAACCCCACAGACTTCCAAATCCAGGTATCTCCTCACTTTATCACTTTGTCCAAAAATTACTGGGCAATTTTAATTACAGTGAGATGCTTAAAACTGCATTTTGCTTGTGAGTTTTTCCTGGTGAATTCCTGTAGGGCACAGAATCCAGCTGCTGAGGGGAGACATTACATTTTTACGCATCCATGCTTTTGTCTGTGTCCACAGATATGTAAAATATATGAAATTAATGCCCTTTTAAAAACGCCTATGTTGGAAACATATGGATATGTTCCTACAAAGCACATATATACCTAAAAACACCTGCACATATTCAAATATTCATGTCTCTGTGTGTATGCACAAAGAGGGGAAAAAGCCAAAGCAGAAACAGATAAGCACCAGTAAATGTGGGAGTTTGGAGTGGCAAAACCAGAAGAAATCTTACTGTTTTCTTTGTATTATTTATGCACCAGTAAATCTGTGAGTTTGAAATGGCAAAACTAGAAGAAATCATATTGTTTTCTTTATATTATTATTATTGCCCAAGCTATGATTTACAGGTTTAATTCTTTCAAGCTAATGCATACAAATGAATTGCACAGGAACAGCAAAAAAAGGAGGGAGTTCCTTACAATAACAAAACTACATTAATAGCCATTCACCTTTACCTAAGAGGTTATGAGTTCATATGTCAGCTCTATGGAATGTTTCTGTAATTTGTTTGCCATTGTGTAAATTCCCTGTATTTGTTTGCTACAAGGTACTGAAACATTCAGGCTGTCGGGAATTAAATGCTGATTTGAGTAGCAATGCTCATCTGGAAATTAATGGTATAAAACGTGGAGTTTTCTAACAGGCTGTCACTCAGTTTTATTTATGGAGACACGACTGAGACAAGAACCAAGGTCTTTCAAAGAACTCTGACATCTCGGGCTTAAGCGGGGCAAAAATACTATTTTCCTGAGGTTTTTAACTACCTTACATAATCGTGTGAATTACTGACATGAAACAGCGCTTGCTTTTGTCACATGCAAATGACAGCTGGCAAGTTCTTCAGGAAGGAACAGAGTGGCTTCATTCTGAACTTTTGTGTGTGCAGGTGCCTGTGGGGAGGGAGCTTCGAGAGGGAAGGAACAGGATTTAAAGACTCACATAATGCAAAATTCTTCTGCGATCCACCACATTTGAGAGCAGCAAACACATCTGATTTTTAATTTGCTTCAGCAGCCACGATGGTTCACTTCAGCACCGTGGCAATATTTGGATTTGAGGGTCAGACTCACAGGCAGCACACGGCTACTGCTCTTTTCCTTTCTCCTGAAAATGTGCCATGAGGCACTAGGGTTGTAACAGGGGGTGAATCCTCAACTCTATCTCTCCCCTCTCAATGTTACTGGAACCCTTATTTTCCTTAAGGGGCTCATTCAGCTGTCCTAATACGTATACAGCGATAATATAGTCATACGCATAATAAAAAAGAGCTTCAAAATTACAGTCAGCTTAGTAATAATGCAGTGCTGGGCTGGAGTGATTGGCAACTGTTGATCCAATTATATAACTGGTTGCTTCTTAAAATTCTGGGATATGAGACTGATATATAATGTGCTGTAAAGTGTAAAAAAGCACTGGACAGGAAATAAGGCGGGCTGAATTTTTTCGTGCTTTGATCAAATTAGAACCAGGTTGATGAAAGGAAATGCCTTGGGTTCTCTGCTTGAAGTTTTGTGCTGTACAAAAGGCTCTTGAAATGATCAATTTTGCACATGTCACTCAGTAAGTTTAGAGAGAAGGAGTGCCTGTCTGTGCTGGGGAATCTCTGCCAATCCCACCCTGCGCCGGACACAGGGCTTGGTTGTTGCTCAGAAATGGGAGCCAAGAGCCCAAGGAGGGACCATCCCAAACCACAGCAATACCCCAAGTTTGCAGGTTTGTTTTTCAGGTTTCTGCACAGCCCTTTGACTCAAGAAACACACATCAGGAAAGACAGCAAAGGGTCATCTGGTGAATCCCCCAGAAATAAATGCAGGATTATCTTTGCTGCTGTTCTTTTAAGCATTTATCTGGCTAACTCACTAACTAGCTTTCATCCATTGTAACCCTCTGCCTGTCCCCTGCTTTTAAAACAGCCACTATTATTTATGAAGTGCTGTAGATGTGCAGTGAGAAGCACGGGGACTTTTTGCTCTTATTTTTCCTTGAGGACAACTTAAAAGGAGAGAAGAAAGCACATATGAAAAGGCACCTTGCAGGTAAGGCTGTGGTTCTTCTGTTGCTTGGTCTGTCTCTGAAGAATGACTCCATAGTGGTTAGGCCTGTATGAGACACAACCTCTCTGGTACTTTTCTGGGATCAATCCCTCTGTACTGTTATTGCTACTCAATGTAGCGATTTAAATCCCACCGTTTCACTCTTTATGCATTAACATTTCAGCACTCCTCAAATGCATCCTGGAAATCTGTCTCCTCCTCGTAATTCTTATCCCCAAATCAGGAATCACGTAAGATCTGAAGTGAGGCACCTGAGTCCAGTATACATCCATACCTCTGCCAAAAACCTCTGCCAAAACAGTGCAGCAGAATTTCTTGTGACACCCCCTGCAAGAGGGAGGAGGGAGGAACTACTGAAGGAGCCACGGACATTAAAACCCGCTGAATTCCCATCACCCTCAGCTAAAACCAGCACGGAAACTCTCTTGTTTTGGCATAATCCCCTCTGCAAGGAGTGCCTGCAGAAAACAGGGGTTCCAGAAATAATATTACAGGATGGGCAGCAGTGATGAGACAGGGCAGTAATCTCCACCTAGGCCTCTCAACTCCGTTCTGTGTGATACAACCAGTTGTGGTGGGTATTTGTGGGGATGCAGAGCAGTTCAACAGCTGCTTGTTTCTCCACCGAAGCAGCCCTTTGGAAGTTGGTGTTCCCCAGTAACAGAAACACTGTGTGGCATTGGCAGTGACAGGACATCACAGTGCCATTTCACTAAAAAGGCTGCACGAGGTGTTGCATGGTTAATATTTGTCTGAGTTTCGAGGCTGAAGTTAGAGAAGTGGCTTTACAATCTGTGCATGAGGTACTGCTCGATATCACAACAACTTGTTATGCTATGAAAACACAACAAACAGGGCAGAATGAACACACTTCCAATAATGGCTTATTTTAAGTATTTTCCCTAACGCTGCCTTTTCTTTTTTTCCCCCTTTTGTTTTTGTTGGATCACACTTAATATGATTGTACGACACCGACGCTGTGGATGAAATCAAAAGCTGGATTCTTCTAAATGTGTTCCCAACATTCCATTTTTTTTACAGAGCTGCCAGGGGCTATTCTGCATTCCCACAACGGCTACAAATGTAACTTATTGTTTTGCAATAAAAATTAGCCATAAAAGTGTGAAAAATGCCAGAGAGCCAAATGTGAGAAACAAGAGAAGGGGGTACGGCTTTCGCACCCTTTTAGTGGACATTTTATTTATTTTTCAAATGGAGTAGACATATTTATAGCTACTGTATTTCAATTATCTCTAATTTCACACATTTTATGCAGATTCTAGACATTTTAATTGCAAATGAGAAGGGAACTTATTTTTAAAAGTGGAGCAACACAACATTTCAGATCTCAATTTTAATTCCAAATTTATCCACATCACTGTTAAAAACTTTTAAAACCTCATTTACGCCGCGACTTAAAACAAAACCAAAAGACCTCCATGCCGAGGAGTGACAGCACCAAAACCTTTTTCACACATTCTTAAATCTGTTTCTTTTCAAATTAAAATTTTTAGGTAGGAAAGTTCAGGAAGTTGAAATGACATTATTAATCGGTGACACATTATTTCAACAAGAATTGATAGTTAATAGTATTGTACATAACTGATGAAAATTAATACATTACCCACCCTATTTTCCCTTTCTGTCTCCCTGACTCCAATAACACAGGGCATGGGTTATTAGCTCAATCCCTGCTTAGCTGTCACTCAATGGGAAAGTCTTTCAAGAGGATAAACCACAACTCAGCCTTTGGTTGGATAAAAATTCCCACTATACATTAAAAGCATTAGTGACAAATGCCACTCTTTTCCAGGCAATATTCCCCGTAGTTTACTCCCACTGAACATTAATAAGCATATGGCCTTCCATGCTAAGTAAGATGTTTGTGACAAATTCAAAAGTGGTGGAACCGGTGCTGGTTTTAAGCAGAGATAATTTTCCAAAGGATCCAAGGGCTCCAAATCAAAGGAAGGGTCTGGGGATCTGACCTGTGATGCTGGGTTTGAGCAGACCACCTACCCCTGGCATGTGAGATACCTGGTACCTCTGCAGACCCCTGCACGACAGAACCTCACTCATAAACTCACACCCAAGGCAATGAAAAAGACCCGGTTTTCAGTAAATACTGCCTCAAATTTTGGCATCCCAAATCCATCATCTAGAAACACTGTTCCCAAACCATGAAATACAGGCTGAACACGATCTCTGTTTAAGCAGCAGTACTGGCTTTGCACAGTGACCCCACTCCTGCCTTTCACCACACGCTCACGTCGATGTGCTCACACCCAACTCCAGGTTTACAAATCACATGTGTGCCTACAGAGCCCTCTAAGCTGAGATCCCACTGCTTGACTCCTCACTACCCAATGAAAAAGATCTTTAAAAGTTCCAACTGCTTGCTGAAATGCACAAAATAATTTTATTATAAATGGAAATTTACTGTCTGGGGCGTGTGGAGTTTTTCTCTGCTTCCTTTCTATTTGGTAATTTATTTAAATGCATTCAAAAATGCATTCAGAAAACGAGACATAGCACTTTGGTTAAGACATCTGTATTTCAAACCAACATCTTCAGAACTGTGAGAAGCTCTGTTAATAGTCTTTTTATTTGATTAGGGTAATCTGCTGCTGTGCTGTCTTAATCTTTATCCACTACCTTTTAACCAATCAATATTTTAGGGTTATAGATTTGGAAGGTAGACGATAATTTCGTAGATAAACTCTCTAGGCACTGCTGACATGGTATGGATGCACATTTAATATCTTTTCAGAGGATTCACAACTCCAGCAACGCAAGAATCAGCCCAGGAAAAAAAAAAAAAAAAGGAAAGTTAAACCTTAAATTTTCAAAGCTGTGTGCAGGGATTTGGCCACCTGCCTCCTATTAATGTCAATGAAAATTTAGAGGTAAGAAAAGCAATGTCTTTTCCCTCAGATCATTTCTCTTTTGAAAGGAACCAGAGAACAAGAGAGAGGAAATTAAAAGCAACTTCGTACCTCAGGCCAACACCAGCAAGGCCTGTTGGTGAGACAGGAACTGAACAGAGGTAAAACATTTGTTCACTAAATGAGTGAGCATCTCCACACATATCAAAATAGCCAGGCAGGAGAAGTTCAGAAAGGAAAAAAATTAGACTTTGTGGTTTAAAATGGCATTAAAATATATCTTTTTTAATTTTGCCCAGCTAAAATTATCTGTTGCTTATGATATTAATTTTGCTGCAGATAAAATTAGTTGTCAGACCTCTGTTTATGGCCTAATTACCTTTTCTAAGGAAAAAAAAAAAAAGAGGCAGGAGAAATAAAAGGAAGAACAATAAAATGCAGTAATCTATTTTCCAGCAAGAGGGACTCTTGGTGGTGTGTTACCTGCGTGGGCTTCACTAGTGCTGGGCATTGTGTTCCCTACACGTGAGACATGATTTACTTGGGCTGCTTTGCCAATGTGGGCAGTGCCAACTTCTGCTTGCCCTCAATCCCATGCCTGGGGACAGGCAGTTCAGGCCAGATCACCCTCAATTATTTCTAGAACGCTGGGAATCTTGTGATGATTCGAGCTCCTTATAATGAGGGAGCAAGTCAGGAAACCTGGGGCAACATCTTGGAAAAAAAAAAGAAAGGCGCTGTAAGTAACTAATTTCTTCTGGAAGTGTTTGTCGACTTTGCTTCCAGTCTTGGAAACAGTAAATAGATGTTTTATTGGTTAGAAGTGGGTGCCAGGCATGGCACTGCAAAGCTGCAAGACCTGTAAAGCAACAGACAGAGCCTTGTGTCACAGAGGTCAGAAACCAGCACGTTTTGGTTTCATCTCTGAGCACACTGACCGATTCCTCAGCAAGGAACAAGTGTGAGAAAAGCTGAATATTTCTTAACAGCTCTTCTCATTATACCAAGCCCAAAATTTAAATTAATTTGTGCAGTATTCATGTCAATGGAGTTGCAGCCATGATGGCACCTGAATTCCAGCCCTACCTGGCACGGCTTGGCAGCAGCACAGACAGAGGGTGGGGGAAGAAGGTGTCCTTTGGAGTGTTCTGAGCAGCACTGCCACGAGATCTGCCCAGCTGCATTTTGGAATATATTTGACAAACAAAAAATTCATATCTGTGTTCATTTCACAAGATATAAATGTCTCTTTCGTGGTAGGAAAACTCCTGCTCCCTGGAAGTGATTCTAATCTAATCTGACACGCGGTATTTGTAACCGTACTTTAGTGTCCCAACCTATTTACAGTGTTTACATAAAACCCACCGAAATCTCCACATTCCTTGAAAAGTTAATCCAGTACAAATATTGACTGGCTGTCAATTGAGCATTATTGACTTGCTCTGGGACTGTGCTTTATTGCCTTAACTGATGAAACTTGTTTTCTTTGCTAAACTTAATTTCTTCTGGGCCCTGCTTGGATGAAACGCCGTTTGCTAGACTGCTCCTCTTCCCCCCACTGCCATGGGGCTGCCTCTCCCACCGAGCTGCAGGGGTGGGACAGCCCAAGAACTTTGCAGGAGGAAGCCAACAAAGCCACTCTGTAGTTTACCTGACACCAGTCCCATCTCCTATAAATACTTGTCCACACCAGCTCCAGCACTGCCACTGCAGCCACATTTGGTTGGACAGAGCGGTGTCTCCAGCAAGGCTGGAAGGGTCTGTGAACCTTTCAACAGGGGCTGTGGAAGGCAACTGGGAAAAGCAAACTGATTACCAAGGGCTTAAATTCCCTCTGTGTCAGTCTACACCTGCACTGGGAGGTGGTGGTGGTGGATTGGGTTTTTTAAGGAATTCTAAAATTCTAAAAGCTAAAACCCTTGGATGTCTTTGCACCACTCCACCAGGAACAGTGCAAATCAGTTTGTCCAGAAGCCAAAGTTCATGACACACCCATGCTCATCATGTTTTGAACACCCAAGAAAACACTGTTTATCATTTCATTTTTTTAAAATCTGTAGTCTCTAGGTACAGCAAAACAGAAACCAAAAATAGCAACTTTCACAACATTCCCTGATTCTGCAACAAATTCCATCAAACGTTCTCAGTTCTGATCCCCAGGTCAAGTGTAGCTGACAATAAATCTCAGGAAGGATTTGATATTGTTAAGCTGCAAAACCCAAAAATCTATTACAAAAGATTTATCAGAACTTACAGAAAGTGAGCCCCAAACGTTTCAGTCAGTGCGAGGAAGGACAAAAGGGTGGAATGGCAGACAGGGAAGGAAGGGCAGATGTTGAATGACCAGAGCAAGTTACAAAGCAGGTATTTCTCTCTGATCTCAAACCAACATTTAGGAAGGAATTTCCCCAAATGTCCAGTTCAGACAGACAGAGGGGGTTTATTTGTGCTTGTGGGGTTTCTTTGTAAAGGAATGTACCAGAGCAGGCACTTACACTTTGCAGGAGCACGATCTGCTTCTCCACACGGGATGCTGTTTGCACCAGGCACAGCTCCAGGGCAGCTTTTGGTGCCATCATCTGCTCCTTCTTCTGTTCTCATCAACTGCCTGGTGAGAGAGGGGCCAAGTCAGGAAAAGCAGGGATATGTCACATTGCTACACCTTCATTAAACATTCTTTATCCCTTTCTATGTCCAGCTCAGGTGATGAGACAGTTCAGCTCCTTTAATCAAACATTCTCAGATCACCCTTTCAGGAACTGAACAAAGTCATGATGGTTTTTCTTTCAGTTAGCCACCCACACAGCAAGTTTATTCCTGCCTAGTTTACTTTTTTATTTTAGCCCATACAAGTCACTTCTACAAGACTTCCTCCCTTCCTTTTAAATGAAAGGCTTCTTCTAAACATTTGATGAATGGAAGAATCTACCATGCAACATCAGCTACACCAAGAATGCACCTGTTCTCTGTGAAAATACTCTGGCTAGTCTGAATAAAATTAAATGCTAATATTTTCATTAGTTTACTTAGTTTTTTGGGGTTAGGTTTGCTTAAAAAAAAAAAATATAAAGAATAACACATCCCAAATTTTACTTTTATTTTTTTTTTAATAAAAAAGGAGTTGATTTTTGATAAAATGCCTGCTGGAGAAGACCAATTTGTCTTACAGTGGCTTTGCTCTTCTGCCAGATGTCACTGGAGTTCCCAATTTCCTGTAAAATCTTATTTGGATATGCCCTTAAGATAAAAGCTGGATCCCAGAGGTGTGTCCACACGTGGGACACACAGGCAGGGGCAGCACAACAAGCCTGGCTTACCCTGGGTTTAAGGTTAGGCAGAATCATTATCATCCAGGCCCAGAGGTTTACATCTCACACTGAGAGCTCAGGCTTGGTTATACCAGAAAAAGGAGAAACAAACGATAAGAGAGTCAGAACCCCCCTGAAATAAAGGCTACAGGGGACCCCAGATGTACTTGAAGCAACCACAGTCACACCATCAGCACAAGTTGCAAAGAGTGCCAAAACAAGATGAAAACACAGACAGTCCATGTGTTAAAAAGCTTTTTAAAGGCTTTGGCTGTTGCTCAAAGTCCTTCCCTCCCCACATACCTGTACTACATAATAATAATAATAATAATAATAATAATAATGAAAACTAAGCCCTCGAGATCAAATAGTCAGTGGTATCTTAAGAGAAAAAAAAGACCACAGGCTTAGGAAACCAAATCCTTGTAATAAATAATATATTATGAGTTAAGGAGATGAACTGACAAAGTGGTGCACCTCTAATCTCTTCCCTGCAACAGCGAGAAGAGCTGAATCACTCGCACAACATTTTTCTTAAAGCATGTTCAGGGATTGCTCCCACACTCCAGCTTCTCAAAGAATATCATGCTCTACTAATTTACCAGCCTGACTAAGCTACACACCAGCAGCACAGGCAGTCTTAACCTGTTATTTTACATTGTAAGAATAAAACTTCGCAACATTCTCTTACTCGAATATAATTGACTGTTCCAAGGCAGGTTTAAATCAGAGATGAGAGAATCAAGCCACTCAGCTGATGCAAACCCAGCTCTCTTTTAGGGGTTCAGAGGTAAGGCTCTTCCTCACACATCTCTGATGTTCAGCAGAGCTGTCAAGCCCAGCAGCTGTGGCAGCTCTGACATCAATGGGATGTAAATTCTGCCTGTGGCCCCTGCTCACAGCCCCAGTGCAGCCCTGCCCTGCAGCAGGGGCCACCTCACTCAGCATTCCCAGTTAGTCATTTACTCCAAACTCCAAATGACACCTCCACCTTAAACAACATTTTTAAATAACAAATTATACAAGGAAAAATAAAACCCAGCACCATGGCAGAGATGCCAGGCACATAAGGAAAATTAACTAGCCCATATTTCTAAGCAATAAATTCAATGTCACCTTTTTATACCTTCGGTCCCTTGTCTAATGTCACTCAACGGATTCCTACCAGTGCTGTGCAGCTATTTCAGGCAAGGCAGGGGTAAAGTCCAGGAGAGAGGACTTCCCACCTTCCACCAGTCCCATGTTTCTCTATCAAGGGCACATCCCTTCAGTTCTTCCTCTCTTAGTTTTGCCATCTGGGAAAAAAATGTCTCTGCAACACTCAGGACCTGAAGTGTACCAGCTTTTGTGAAAAAACACCTTCCAAGCAATAATTGTCGGAGGAGGGACTGCTTTTGGTGTGGCATATCACACAGGAGTTTGAGTTTAGCCCAAGAAAGCATTTCAACTTAAAAGCAAACAAGAAAAGGAAGGGGAAAAAAGAAACAACAGTGTTGAGTGTTTAGTTGGCAATAAAGTAATTGATTCCAAATTTCAAATTAATTGTTTTTGACATTAGTTGTTTTAGTATTGCAGAGATTTTTTAAATGATGCAACGATCAGAAACAACTGTGCTCACAGCTGTGTCTAAATGGAGTTGTTACTGGTCACCAGCTCAGAGGAACAAACTGGCAGAGCTGGGGCTCATAATCCAAGTCAAACACAGACAAGCAGGAGAACTAAGGAAGTGCAAGAACAGTATTAAAGGATTAAGAAAATTCTAGAAAAAGGCTGTGTCAGTGGCAAATACAAGTAATTGGTTTTCAACGTTTGACTTTTCTTCAATAGTGTTGGAGACAATCCCGAAGAGAATTTAGAAATGAGAATACATTCTGCAAAATATTTGCTCGTAGCCCGGTACTTTTGTATTAAAATCAACTCACCCGCCAAATCACTCTTCTCCTGTGCCACACCCCACGCTTCTGTTTACACTTTCTCATTTTTCCACAATTTTTCCCTACTAAAGTCTTTGAGTTTCTCACCAGAATGGAAGTGGATGCCAAAACTGCGAGTTGGTTCGGCCTTCCCAGTGCAGAGCAGTGGGAAAAGGAATCATTGCTGCAAACCCACAAAGCTACTGCTGCTGGCAAAGGCAGGAACTGCAGCTGGATTTTAAGATGATTAAAAAAAAAGGGGGGGGGCAAAAAAAAAAAAAAGGCGGGAGAGGAAAGGGGGGAAGGCACAATTTTTTTCAGCCCCGCTATTTGAGAAATAATTGCTGCAATTTTGTCTCTCCTCAGTCTTCTCACTAGGCAAGCTTACTGAGGAAGGCAGATTTCTAGTTCTTAAAAGTGCTCTAATTCACACTTTTCTAGAAGAAGTTTGATTAGTTTGAAATTTACACTTGACTGTTTCCAAATTCTAGGATAAGACCCAAAAAACTGGAAAAAAAAAAAGTCAAAGAAAGAGAAACAGAAAGACAGACAGACAAAAAAAAAGGAGATCAAACCATATACTGCTGGGGAAAAGAAAAAAAAAGACAAAGATTTTCACTTTGTCTGGCACAGTGTTTTCATGTTTTTTAAATTGCTCTGTATTTTCACAGCTTCAGCTGATATTTCTGAAATATGGTATTTGCATTTTCTAGGTGGGGAATGCTGCCAAAGCTGCTAATCCCAGGCAGATGTAAAGTTGCACCACTATATTGTGATGTGGCTCCTTAAAAAACAACTTAAAAGGATTAAAAAAAAATAAAAAACCCACAACAAAACAACCACCCAACAACCACCACAAATATTCACTAACCCATATGGTCAATAATTGCTGTTTAATAGTCCTCCTATTACAAACCTAAAAAGCAGCAGCCAGAATTACCAGTAGAGTATTAATAAACAGGAATGAGTTAATAGTGCATAAAGACCTTCTAGTGGAACAGTGGGGGAGTTGAATATTCTTTTCTTAAGTCAGCTGTAAGTAATTACTACATGGTGTGCTTCTGACTATTACCATAACAGAGCAATTGGACGTGAAGAATGGATAATAGTATGGACATGGAGGTATTTTTAGAATATCAGCAGTGAGGCAGGTAAATGCCCTACTCAGGCACAAACCTTTAAATAAGTTTAAATAACTTTTCCTAATGACACCTACCCCGAGCAAATTTCTGAAGAGATCAATCTAATGAATTATTAAAGTAACTTTATAAAGACATGTCTCGTGATATGTAAATAAGGGAAACAGCAAAAAAAAAAAAAGAGAAAAAAAGAATCCCAGGCAGCCATTGCGCAAGCAGCCAGAATTCCAGTCACTGCACAGTCCCAGATTTCTCTCTGCTCCCTGCAGAGTGGTGCCTTCCTCTGTCTGAGTGTGGACTGTGCTCCGCTCGCTTCCATGGGCTGCTGGGGGAAAACCCCAGTATTTAAATCATGGGAATTGGGGTTGCAGGAGTTGTGGGGTTTGGACGAGGGAGGAGTCAGTTGTCCTCAGTTGTCCTCAGTGATCTAATGCTGCACCTCATTTATTTTATCATATTGCTGTAGGAGCGTTCGGTGAGATGCAGCTCCGCGTTGGAAGCACTGTCCACCCCGGTATCCAGCACTTTCCATGGGCAAGTGCAGGCTGAGATTTTGTCTATCAACACAACACATGCTGTCATATAAAAACTGCTTGAGCCTTGATTCAGAGAGTAGTAATTTTACAAATGCGCCGAAACCTAATTTAAGGAGTATTTTGAATTTTTCAGGCTACAGGTCCTTCTCCTACTATATTGCTACACAGGGCAGATGTTGATTTTTCAATTTGCAGGTTTGTTAAGCATCATGGAATGTTTTGGTTCTCAATCAAGAATATTCTTCCCAAGTGGTTGCAAAGCCCTGTGCCTGAAAACAAATGCATGTCCTTTCTGTTTCTCGGCAGCACGTGTTCTGCATTGAGCAGGAGCATAAAACAGATAACGTGGGGCTGGTTATCGGACCAATATACACATTTTAAGTCTCAGGCTCTCGGAATGCAATGCATTTGCAGGTTATGTTCTACAAACACGGTTTATATAAGGCAGTTTCATTTACAGTGTGTCAGACCTACAGTTCTCTTCAGAAAATTATGCACTGGGATGTCCTCAGTGTTGTGTCCATCCACTGATGTGCCCCTATATTGGTCAGCTCCCAACAACCTTGTCAAAGCAACAGCCCCTGCACTGATAATTTTAGTGATGAACAGTATGTGCACATACAAAGAATTTTAGGAAGAGGGAACATTTCCCATTTGCATGCACACCAACAGACAGGATAAAATGATTTTGGCTGCCCTAAAGACAAGGGTGATTGAGCTGCTGAGTTCCCCCCCAGTATTTTCTATCTTCAGCAGTGGTTTATGACTAATCTGCTGCCATGTCATTGATATTAGTCCTGCATTTTCATGTAACTACCAGATACAGCCCTAGAAATCACATTGTGCCAGATCCACCTCTGCATAAAGTTGCTGACTTCAGGGCATTTTATCAAGACGGGTTTGGCCCTTTGCAGTCTTCTGCCCCATTAAATCTGAAGATTATGTGTTGTTCTTAGTCACTGCACTGTTATCATAATGGAGAGCTGATGTTATAATGCGGGTCAAACAAACAGCTAATTGTTCTTGGGCATGGCTTGAGCAAAAACAGAATGGAGAGGCTGGAGACATTAATAATAGTACTTGGTGCAATTATAATAGATAGCTTCTATCAGAGGATTTAAAACCACTCTGCCAGCCTTGCAAGCACATTGCTAAGTGTTTCTGATACTCCCATTTGAAAGTGAGACCATCATCTTAAGACCGGGCTCACACATTTGAATACTGGAGCAGGGAGAATTTACACAGTCAGGGAAGCCACACAGGATAAAAGGCACGCCTTGGAGAGTCATGCTCAGTGAGCCAACCCGGAATCAGAGCAGAAGTTTGTGAGGACGTTTTCAAACAAACAAGTTAAATAAAAAGAAAACAAATAGGCAACACTGAAAGAATAAAAAATACATATGGACTAAGGTTGGGGGTTTCTGTTTTGTTGGGGTTTGGTGTTCTTTTCCCCCAAATTAAAACAACCTGTTTGCTACTTTGGCACAGAGAAACCTGTGTGAGCTCTCCAGTCAAAACCAGGACTCAGCACAAAGCGCTGGATTGCAGGAGCAAACTTTCCAAATGTAAGGACTTACAAGCAGAAGACTGACTTCTCACCTGCCTAGAAAGATTTTTGGGTATTTCTGGTACTGCAGACACACACATACACATACATTTATTAGAATATTAAACAACAGTACCTCAGGCTATATCCTGTATAGAAAAATTCTACGTAGAGGTAGAGACTTACAGGCAAGGCAGAGAAATGGTGAAAAGAGAAATACAAAGAAAACACAGAAGTCACAAAAATACAGAGTCAAGGTCACCCAAACTGACTCAGAAAGTGATTATAGGCAGAATAGAACTGCAGCTCTGGAGCTGACACAGGAAGGAGGGGGACAGAGCAAAAGTATGAAAAATAGGGTGACTTTACACTGCTGAGAAAGTTTCAACATAGGGGAAAACACCACAAAAACTGATCTAAAAAACTGTCAGCCAGGAGTGAAGGCACAGGATGCACAAGAGCAGGGCAGTGGCAAAGCCAAACGTTCTTCTCTTTTGATGGACACCACTGCAAAAACATTGCTGCCCAAGTTCCCTGTGTCTCTCCAGTCCTCAGCCACATCCTTCAGAGGTCTTCTGCAAAGACCAAGAGGGATGCAGTCAGCTAAAAGAAGGCAAGAGAGGCATTAGCACTTGTCCAGGATGTTTGACGTATTTATGGAGAATAAAATTCAATTGTTTAAATTATTAGCCTGGGGGAAATCGTTTTGGGGGTCTCATTCAAGCTGTTCCTCGGGATGCATTCTGCCCTTCAGAGCAACCTGAAGCTTGTCCTGCTGTGTGAATTCTCAGAAAATAAGATAATGAATTATTTTAAAATGATTCTTCAGAAAGACTTGGTATATTTTAAAGTTTTCCAGTGTGGCACACTGGCCTTACATATTCCAGCTTAACACAAAGTGGAATGATTGAGTCAGTAGTTCTAGGTAGAAGTATTTGGGTTAACAAAACAGTCCCATTATACATTTCTTTAACACTAAACTTTCAGAAGAATCCCAAGGTCACCTGACACCAACTTGGACACCCCTTGAGAAAGTACTGAGCATATTCAAAGCTCCCTCAGTGATGGGCTCAGTGCTAAGCTGTTTAAGGTCCACAATTATGCATCATTTCCTTAAAATGGCCTATTTTTGCTTTCTTGCTCTGCAATGAGAGAGCAAAATGAAACACTTTTTTAAAAAAAATCAGGAGTGAATCATGCATGCATGGTTGCAAATGTTATTCGTATGTCACCGGCATCTCGAGATCTCAGGCAAAAGTGGGACACTGGAACATGGATTAAGAGACATCACCTTCCCCAAAGTGCTTTTACTCAGACAAGAGACACACACATGGGAGGAACTATATGGCATCCTTACCTGATACTGTATAGAGAGAGCAATTTGTCTGAACACTGAGCATTTTTAAAGTATGTGACATAAACCCGCAAAGGGTGATGAAGGAAGAACTTCAAAGGCTGCAACAGTTTTTAATTTTATTCACCTTTATATCTGCTCACTATCAGGGATGCCCAAAGCACCATAACTTCTAAAAGAGGCATGGCTCTCCCACTTGCAATCAGATTTCCACGTTTTTCCTGCTGCTCTTTGCTGGCCAGGAATTCCCCACATGTAATTGTCATTCCCCTCATACCCGGCAGAGCAGTGTGTACGCTGTGACTCGAGTCCAACTCCTGATTTCACGCAGTATCACTCATTAACTGAGCAAAGCTGACACCAGCCTGGATCACTGGAACATAACAGCCAGGCCTCATTTGACTCACTTGCACTGACATGATGACCTGGAAATATTCCCATTTTTCCCTTCCTTTCTTTTTCTGGTTTTTCTTCAGCTGCTGAAAACACGCACTGCTTTCCCCCCTTCTGTCCTGCCATTGTTTCCACTCTCTAAGCACACTTTTGTTCTTCTCCCACTCAGTTCATCCTTCATAATTACATATTCCCTTAAGATCCCCTCCTGTTAGCCAGCTTTCTTAGTCACCCCTAATGGGCCATCCACTTGGCACCACCATTTGCCAACCTGACCACGTTTCTCTATGTGCAGCAGTTTGATGGGTAGAGTTCATTTTCCCTTAACTCTTCACCATTTTTATTAAGTTGTCTCCAGGCTGCAAAGCTTCTCGGTGCCTTTACCACAGTCCCTGGCAGTAAGGTTTTAAAAGATTATCTCCCTTTACTTCTAACTTTGGAGCAAGGTGTCCAACACCACCACAGCAATGAGGTCACCAGGAGACTGAAAGTAAGGGCTACACAGGGGGGAAAAAGCACTCCTCTGACCCATCCTCAGATGGGCTGTAAAAATTCATGGGAATTGAGCATGCAAAATCGACCAGAGCTGGCCATACTCTGAATGAGGAGAATTCTTAGAAGAAAATTAAGATTTAATCCACTTAAGGTACGACAGTCAATTGATAGTCTGTGTGCCACTGCGTTCACTTATTCAACAGCAACAAAAATAATGCAGCAATTACACTCATAAATGAAATACTATATATAGAGGATTAGCTCAAGCTTTTGGAGCAGAATTACAGCCACACACCCTGCCTAAAAATACTAAACAAGGGGAAAGTCTTACTGACATGCGCTATTTATTGGCATTTATAAAGCGCCAGTACACAAGCAAACATTTTAACCTTTATCTGCGTTTCAGTATTTGCCTTAGCTTCTAATAATGACTTCAAGCAGTTCCTCCATTAAATGCTACTACACTGTCTCCCGAAACAGTGAAAATAAACCAAAATACAACAGCATTTTTAAACGATGTAACCATCAGCATAAAGCTGTGATTTTTCTGCTGGGCTTTGTTGTGACAGTTTCCATGGCCAACCCATTAACATATTTGCTGTACAAGTATGGTCATTCTATGGCCTTAATTAACTTTCAAGTGGAGAGTGCTGCGGCTTAGCACTTATTAAATATCCACTACAATAAGTTACAGTTATACCCTTCCAACCTCACTTAGCCAAGACACCCAGAAGAACCAGCTTTCCATCTGACTATAATTTTGTAATTGCTTTTTACTGAAATTATGTTGAAACTGGACCCCCCTATGTAAATGTATTTTGCCTGGTTCATCTAAAATTGGCCACCCCTAATCAGATCTGGTTGATATTTGATTGAATAAGTGGAAAATTAAGTTTCTCTCTGATAATGCTGTGCTTTTGCCTCCCTTTCATTATGTATAATGTAGGCATTTTTTTGGGCTGAGATCTGAAAGCGTGCCCCCTAGAGAACAGCAGCAGGCAGGCACGTCGGGAAGGCTCCTCGGAAAGCTAATCCTGCTCTGAGTACAACACACAAACAGTGTGGTTACACTGAGCAAAGCTAATTTCAAGCCAGCACTTTTATTCAGGAAGAAAGTGAGGTGATCTGAGATTGAATCGAGTCAGAGCTGGGTGCTGTGATTAGCCAGGCTGAGCTGGTAAGGTACGGGCATAATGATATCATTATTTCCGCACGCCCGCGTGGCGTCAGCACCAAGTAGTGTAATGCTCTGTGTGTTCAAACTTGCACACTGCCAGCTGAAAGCAAGGGAATCCACCTCCACAGAGCACAAAATAGGACTTGAGTTCGGGGAAAAAAAATAATTCCACAAAGGGAACACGTGAAAAGGCCACAGGAGTGCACAACTGAAAAATACATAAAAATGCAAATTTCCCTAAACTTCATCTTTGGATGGACTGAAGCATAAGTGAGAACTTCAACAAAGCTATAGAAAAAGATGACAGGTCTGAGTTTCAGAAATTTAAGACAGCAGTAGGATTAGACACTTTGGGTTGTCTTCGCATACATTTCTTATGGGAGTTAATTCCATTTGACATGCAAGACCAAAGCAAGATTACAGAGGCATAGCCCCATGGCGAGGTGTATGCTGGAGCTAAAAGCTGGGATTTGAATAATTGTGCAGGCTTACTCCAAGAATCAGGCGAGAACAGAATGAATGGATTATTACAAGGAACTTTGTACATTTTTAACTGCTGGACTTAATAAAATACCCTGTGTGTAAGACTGGTATTATGGTCCTCTGCACTCAGTCTAGTTGAAGTTTGTGGTAGGATCTATCGAATGTGAGGAAAAACAGAAGCTGTTAAAAAAGAATGTGCAATGAAGAACAGGGCAGGGCAGTGCCCCATGCCATCTTCTGAGGGAAGCAAATTTGGAAAGCTTGGGTTCAAAATATTCAGGCCCAAAAAATAAGTTAAAGGGAATTCATTTCCTGCATAAAAGAAGGGTGAAGGAACACAAGAGATTGCATTGGAAAAATGAGGGAACAAAAAAAAAAAAAAAGAAAAGAGGCGAGTTTTTATTTCAGTGTTTCAGCTTGTTAGCCAGATCATTTATTACCGAGAAAGATTACTAATCCACACATCATTTTTTTTTAAATTGACCTCTTCCCTTTGTGTCTGTGGAAGCACTTGTCTGTAAAAGGAGGTAATAGCTGACTGCTCCTTAGAGTCAGTGATGCTTAATTAACTGTCCAGTGAGAATTATTGAAATACTTATATAATTCTTATTTAGCACTCATTAAAGTGAGGGATACAAATGCTGGACAATGAGAGGTTCAGGAAGGCTTTGAAAAGAGGGAGTTAGTACTCTAATAGCAAAGAATTATGAAAGCCTGCCCATTAACGGTAATAGAGCAGACCTTTCATTTTAAAAGTCACTGGCTCAGATCTGGACTTATCTGATATTTTTGAAAAAGCTCCTTCATCTAACCCCCCAGCAATAGAAGATCTCCAGTTCCTCCTGGCACCTCTAACCAGTGTGCAGCAGGTGAGTAAGGCAGGTAAATGGAGCTTCTGCACCTGCCTGTGCTGGTGCTCAGGCACCCTGGGTGGGTTGGGCACAGCTCCCACCCCTCCAGAGCCCACCCAGGCGGGTCTGACAGACCCAGCTGGACTGATTTGTACTGCAACAGTATTAACAAAGTACTGCCTGCATAAAACCTGCCTACGATTATCAGTGCACTGCAGAGAAAGGAAATCTCAGGTGATTACCATTTTGCCCTAAAAATAATCTCTGCTTCATTTCAGTGGGTGCTTTGGAAGCCTGATGGAAAAGGTGATGAATATCCTGAATAATTTGGCAGCTTCCAAACTGGAGATGAAGAGCCTGCTGGGTACTGACCAGTGGTGAGATTCAACACCACCTATAACTCACCCTGTGATGTGGATTATGAAAGCACAAAAAACCACCTAAATTCATCAGTACTCTTTGTAAGACAAAAAGAACACGCATGTGCATCTTCCAGGCACAATCAAATCTTTCCAGGAACAGCTGGCTAAAAAGAACCAATTGTCACAATTTCAGTGGGCTTCTTGTAGCCCAGCTGGGTTTACAGAGGCCAAATACCTCAACAGTCTGCCCTCAGAAAATTTATCAACAATAAAGAGCAACGTCACCATCATCTAGAGAATTTTGAAGGTTCATTCCTCCACAGAAGGTGTGCTGCATCCCTCTCTCCAGTGTGTCTATTGTCAAAAGTTCTTGAATCTACAGGAATTCACTCAGAAATGAAGCTTAGATATCCTTTCTATTCATATAATGATTGATGAAACACGAGGGAAAATAAATTGAATTATGTTAAATCTCCCAGGGAAACATAATTAAGCTGTAAAGCATTCCCCTGAAATCCTTGTAGCACTCAGGCTGTGTCTCCTACTACATGATCAATAATAATATTAAAGACAATTATTTTGAAGGACTGGCATGAACTTTCAGCTTTTACTAAGTTTTATACTATTAAAAGCTAAGGATTTGCTTGGCTGCCATATCTGTGAAATCTTTCCATATTTCCAGCACAAGGCTTCCTTCTCAAGTGTCATGGCTGGGACTCCTTTCTTTCTTGGTACCTAATGCAGCTCTTCATTCTAAAATCTCTGTCTGTGTATAGTTCAGTACATGTACATTAGAGAAACCACACTGAAGATAACACAGACATTACACTAGAAAGGAAACAGTGCCAGCCTTTTACCAAAAGAATTTTGGCATAGATGGAATTTGTAGACAAAAAGGCTTGGGAAAAAAACTTGGTTGGTGAACAGCAACTCTTATCATGGCAACAAAATTATGTAGAAGATGATGGTGTGTTTTTACTACCTACAGATAAATATAAATAATTAGTGTGTCATACACATGTATTTTAGTATGTATATTTATGATTACATATAAAAGACTATAAATATATTCTGGTTTTAACAACATGCCCTTGCTTATGAAGGCTTATGTTAAAAAAAATAAATAAAAAAACCAAACAAAATCCCTCACATCTTGACCAGAAAAATTAATTCAAATGCAATTGTGAAAATGACATAAAAAGCACGGCAGTTCTGAGTAACTCTAAAATTCAATCCCAGGCACCATCCCTGAAGAGTGACCAAGACTTTCATCAAATGTCATAAGCTCTGTGCTGTGGGTTTTTTCAAAGAGAACTCTCACTGGGCAAACAGCTTCCAGTTTCAGGAATGCTTGTCATAAACGCACACGGATGGAAGGGAGATGGACTTCTCAAATAGGAAAACACACATTACAAAGAACACAAAAGGCTTCTGATGGAAGCAGACATTGGATTTGGAACACTAAATACTATTATGAAAGCAACAAATAGAGCAACAATAATTAGAATACCTGGGTATTCTGGAAACCTCAACAATACATGTAAGTAATAGGATCCAGGATGTAAATAAGTTGGGTGTTTGCTTGTTCTTTTAATAACAGAGACACTGGGAAGGCAAATTTGAGACCCTGCAGGAGAAGGCACATAATTTCTCCACAAAGGCAGAGGGAAGATTTCGCAAATGAGTTTCATCCTAAAGCAGATCAGAGTAAAATACACGGAGCCGGATGACATAATGGGCTGTAGCTTAAACGCAGCCCCCGACGGCAGCCGGCTCTGAAAACCGGGCTGTGGGTAATTGAATGTAAGACGGAGCAAAAATACAGAAAAGGCCAAGCTGAAGAATAAAAATGCAGTGTGTGTAACAGCACTGAGAAGAGAACAGCTCTGTAGAACTGATTAATAAGAAGAGCAGTGAACAGTACAGAGTGGATTTGCAGAGATTAGAACGTTGCAGGCTTTGTCCAAAAGATTGTATAAAGTTCTTATTGGGTTTGAATTTAAATAGGGTAAAATTTATCTAACACTATTAAGGTTTCCCTTTGACCTTTAAATATATCCTCCCTCCACCTCCCCCTAAAAAGGACACTTTAAACACAGTATGTTTACCCTGCACTGTTTTATGCCTCCTGAACACGTGTGTGCAAAAGCACACGTGTGTACAACCTGTTCTATTCCTGTGCACTACCGAAACCACTATGAACAAACTGCCTTGGCACTGGCAGCCAAAATCAAGAGAACACACACTTTGACGAACCCTTCAAGTCATGTTCCTGCATTAACAACTCCAAAAATTAGAAATACAAGTGCAACAGGAATTGCAGCATGTGCCAGCTTCACATCAGAGACGTTTAAATTGGTAGTAAGAAATTTTTATAAAGATATGAAACATAAAAATGGACTGAGTAGTAAAACTGAGGATAACATTCAAAAGCAGACATCTACAGACAACAACAGGACACTGGAGATGGCAGCATCAAAAAAATACAATATTCAGTGACAAGTTAATGACAGAGACCATCATTACAGACAGAATTAAATATTTAATGGATAGACTATGGGGAAGACATGACAAGGCAGATTTAATTTTCTGGTTACAGTGCTGCTTTCAAGATGTCTTTAAAGCAGGACTACTATACCTCAGCTACAGTGTTTTGCAGAACATGTACCTCTTCATTACAGCAGATAAGGAGCTGTACTCAGTCTGGAAACACTGCAGTTACACATGGGGAAAACAGGGGTTTCATTTCCATCAAGGTAAAATATTTGCCACGGACTGAAAACCAGGACCAACCAGAGAGGCACAAGGACAAACAGAGTTCCTAAAGCCAAGGCATATCATGACTAGCAAAGAGAAGACATTTAACATGTATTTAAAACTATCTAAGTAGTTCCAACGTATAAAAACGTTGCCAATAATGGAAATGCTGTTTTTCAGTCCCCAACCTCCTGACACTTTGGAGGGCTCAGAAAGGATTTTTAAGATAAGTTGAGGTTTTTATCTAACTTTCCCTGTCTAAAAGACCAGAAACTTCAGAGCTGACTTAGCCAAGTCTCATCCTCAGCCAGCCTTAGCTGGTGCTCAGGATGTTTTGGATACCTCTGTGAGTTCCCCTCTGGAGTCTGAGCAAATTTCAGGATTTGAAAAAAATATATATAATCTGTTCAACCAGTGAAAGATTAAAGCAGACAATAGTAATTTTCAATGTACCTTTCCCTGCCTCCCACGCATGCTCACCAAGGGCTTCCCCTATACACAAAGTTGACTGAGGGGAGGGGTGGGATTGAATAACAAATTGGTGTGATACAATCACATCACTCACAATCACATAATGGACTATATCCCAATTTTCAAAAGGCATAAAGTATCCTCATTAATACGATAAGTGCAGCAGTCAAATCAGTACTATGATTTTATCAGGGTTTTTGACTGTACATGAATTAGAATATAAAATGCATACAGAATTTTTAATGGGAAGGCTTTAACATTCTATGAATGTATTTCTTACTGTCATTTACATCGCATTAAAGTGAAATTCCACATAAAAGCAGAAAGAGAATACTCTAGGTCCTAAATTATAGTTTTTCATAGTTGTCATGTCCACACACTGGGAACCTTATTCACAACCTTGTTCTTCAATCTGAAAAGGGGCAGGTGTTTGTTTGTTTGCTATGGCTGGCAAGTGGAGTTGTCCCACAACAAGGTCAGATGGTCAGGATGGAGCCTACAGGGATCTTTTTGGGATGCAATTCTATTCACTGCCTCTTCTACAACAGGTTGCTGAATGCTGGACTCGTACTCCTCATTCTCAGCAGGGCTCCAAAATTGTTACCATGCTTAGAGAGCTGTTGTTACCTTCTTTTAGCTCCTTTCATTTTTCCACGTGCCTTTCAAAACAATAGCTTAAAATAAGGTTTTCTGACAATTATTTATCTTTAAATCCAGAGGGATGCATTTAGTCCTCAAGAAGTAAGTATGTACTATTTCTGCATGCACTAAATTTTACCATGAAAACCAGCAATATCAGCTTCTACAGTCTGTTTTCTGAGATCCAGTACTTTCACACTGCCTCAGATTTGATTCATCTCACAGAAAAAGAGGCTGTAAACTCAGATTTGTTCTACACTGAAAGCACCTGGCACGGACCAAGGGACGTTTCTGACCAATGTATTATAGTTGGTCTAAATTCTTCTCTACTGCAAATGCTGTCAGTTAAAGCACTGGATTTTCTTTTCCCAGCACAACTGGAAATGCTGGGTTGTAATGTAAGTCCTGGAATTGTAAGTCCTGGAATGTAAGGACTTATATTGTTTCTTATAAGAGGCAGGTTAGTTCCTTCTACAGGAACAGTGGCACACCAGGCACTTCCCTCTATGCTGAACACACGGGAAGCCCAGAAACTCTCAGTGGTACTTTGATATTCAAACCTGGAGTTCTTTCCCTGAGAAAAGCAGGGTTTTAGATTTTTTATTTTTTTTTTTGTAATATTCTAATATTGATAAAGGCATCACTTCTGTGGGATCAACTGTAGGATTCCAGGGGATGCAAAAAAAAAAAAGCTGGACTTTAAATGGTGAAAAATCATATGGTTGTCTTTTCTGTTCTTTTCTAATTTTCCACATATTGGGTCTTAGATTTCTGTTTTCTGCCCTTCCTACCCCCAATATTGGATCTACTGGCATCTGCAAGCACTTTTTTCAGCACAAGTAGGATAAATATATTTGGGAGGAGGAAAGATAAGCACCATCTAAGCATCTGGGGAAAAAGAACAGGAAATATTACTGGATTCATAACAGAAGCAGCTTCAGCTTCAGCTGCATCTCTTGCCTGTGAATTTACAGATCCTTTCAGGTCAGGGAGCAGCAAATATCAGCACTGCCATAGTCAGGTTCTAGTAACCATTTATCCACGCCAGGGCAGCAATGTTACTCTTGAAAGAACCACACAGGCTGTTGCATGTGATCAGTGCTGGTTTTAGTACTGCATAAATCACTACAAGGCTGGGGACTTTTATTTAAATAAAGGATTTGTAGGAAGTGATACCTCCTGCAACTGCCTTTTTGCAGAACAAACAATCTGCTCCTCGGTTGCAGGAAAGGAGATGGAGAAGTGAGAATGGTGCTCCTGACTCACTGTGCCAGGGGCAGGTTCTGAAGGAAGAAAACTCCTGGATTTTAACTACAGGTGACCAGTCCTGGTCAGGGCATGGCATCACTGAGGAGAGTTTACCCAGTCAGCTTTAACCTTACTACATCCAGAAATTAAGAATATTGAGATTCTTGGATTCTGAGAAATCCATGCAAACCCCATAGTTGATACTGTTATCTAATTAATTAACTGAATGCTAATCCAACAGGTGCCACTTTTTTCCAAAGCAGAAAGGAATCAGAGCATTCCTGTGGCGTTAAGTGGTGTGGTATCAGTTTGCAGTATCATCTTTTAGGTGAGATATGAAACAGAGGTCTGATCTGTAATCATATTCATAGATCACAGGCTATATTTTAATAAGTGTTAAGGCTGGAAGGCTGCACTGGGTTTAATGTTGACTAAATCAGTTTCAACTCCAAAATCTACTTTGTGATTTCCCTCCTGTATAGAAATACTCACATCCTGCTCTAAAAATGTCATAATGTTGCAGTTTATGAAGGATTCTGCCATGGTGAAAGTGCTGCCTTTCTCTCCAGGTGAGTTTAATCCCACACACAGGGGCACAAGGGACAGGACCATTGTCAAACCTGCCCTTCCAAGGTAAGCAGTGAGACAAACCCACTCAAACCTACGCCTGAAAATTATGTTTGTGCTACTAAAAAGGTTATTTTACAGTTTTTTTAGTGTGAAAAATGATATATAAATATGGAACATTTTATGAGACAAGGGTACAGAAGCAGTATTTTGTAATTTTAAATTACAATCTTTTTTGTCTTCCAGCGTCTTTCATTTCTTCCTACGAACGCCTTTGGCTCTAACGAGATATAACAAATGAAATAAACATGAAGAAAAAAGAAAGAATCACAAACAAATGGGTAAAAATCATTTTTACACGTAAGTTGATGAGTTGGCCGGTTTCTATCTGAAATTCAATGTGCACATAAGAAAAATCTGATCAGCTGTTTGCATGTAAAAGATATGTGAGTCTTGCCTTTACTTGACGTTTTCTGATTAGGATTTTAGGTATTATTTCTGATGTTTTCTCAGATTGACATCCATGGTCTACTTTGATAATGAATACCCCAAGAGAGCACAGAGACAAGGCTGGGTCTCAGAAGCTTGGAGCATTTCAATCAAAGATGGTTTGTTAATAATAAAGTAAGAAAAAAAGCCATTTGCTTCTTTTGCAGTGACTGCAGCGCTGACCCTCTCTTGGTCCTGCCAGGCCTGTCTGAGCAACAGCAGAGTTCAGTGGTAATTAAAGCAACAGTGTTGTGAAAAAAGTGTGAATTACTTTTACAAGAAGACTTGGATGTTGCTACCGACTGACAAAGCACAGCAGGAGAACTCTGCTGGATATTAAAGAGCCATGGTAGTCACTATATTGTAAGGTGGCTTTGCAGCACAATGCAAAATTGTGACTTTTCACAAGTTTATACCACAGGAACCATTTGAGTTATCGGCTTAAATTTTAGTATGTTTTATAAGGAACACAGCAGACACCATAAATGTGCCATGCTTGGTAAAACCTGGTCCTGTTTAAATTATGTAGACCCTAACTTCAATTTTTACCTTTCAATTATGACTTCACTGGGTAATTACTGCAATATTACAGCCCAGACTGTTGTGCAAAATTACAGAAAGGGCTACATATTCAGACATCTCTCAGCAAATTACTGCAGTGTCAAACAGCCCGAATTTCCATTTTTGACATTTTTAAAACTCAAAAGCACGGCACCTCACATTTTTTGGCATTGCTCAGAGAATTATACCAGGTATTATACAGCATCCCTGTACTGTATAAATATCCTTTTAAGACAACACGGTTGTGTGAGGCAACACAAAGGACCAGTTCTGACAAATGCTTCACTATCTCAATGTTTCTTCTGTAGTCACTGGGAAAAAATGCATGTTACAGCAGTTTATCTTCCTGTTAGAATGCAGTGAGAGCAGGGGACAGATCCTGGACTTAGTTTTGTACATATTCAGATCCAGGAAAGACAGAATAGTCAAACACAGCCATTCCCATTATTCTGAGGAAATAAAGGTTAGAACTCAGCCTGACCATCCACGGAATAAAGGGAGGGAATCTTCAACACAGTGGGATGGTGCTGTCCTTCAGGGTGTGATATGGTGTGATTCCACAGTCAGTACAGGGGACTCTGAATTAGCTCCCAGTGCAGAGTGAGGAATTTATATAACCAGTAATACAAAATTTTCATGTTAAGATTTACTTAAGAGCTTGAAACAGCAAATAAGGATTTTTCTAAATACTCATTCAGGTCCTCTTTGGAAAATCTTGGACTTATTCTGAGCTGTCCAGCCAACTTGCAGTTCCCAAAAACATCAAAGAGAAGGGGGTATTCACTTGCATGAACTTTCAAAGTGAAGTTTGGCACTTTTTGTCCCAAAAGTCCAATGGAATTATGAAAATCTATGAGCCTGAGGCCAAAGCCACATAAAGAAATGCAGTCTGATATCTGGTGTTATCCCGG
The DNA here is from genome assembly GCF_001715985.3 of Manacus vitellinus. Lineage (NCBI taxonomy): Eukaryota > Metazoa > Chordata > Aves > Passeriformes > Pipridae > Manacus > Manacus vitellinus. The sequence goes on from NW_021940526.1 coordinate 5,201,226, forward strand.
GGGTTAGAAGCCTCATTACCCCAAGAAATCCTTCCTTTCCAAATTTTATAAAAGACAGTTGGTGTGTACCCTTCACTATTCTAGACAATAAGGCAGAGCCTGGATAGCCCACAAGAAATCTACAGAATTATCAATATCCTCAGCTGGAAGGGGACCCAAAAGGATCATCAAGTCCAACTCCTGGGTCACCAAAAAACAATCAGTCCCAAGGAATTTGAAGCTCCTTCTCTAGTACATGTTCAAATGATGGGTACTGTTTACTGCACCAAGACAATGAACAGCATAAAAATATTTCTTAATTTTATTCTACCTTTTTTTTTTCTGGATTTCTAAGTAGGCAACAAGCACTCTTTGTTTAACCCTTTCCATGCCTCTAAGCTTAGGCAGCTCTTAAGAGCTGATGCAAGTCCTTTGTGCTACCAAAAATAAGAGAAGCTTGCTAGAACTCAGGAACACAGTTCAAAACAACAAACCTCCACCTAAAAGCCTCAAATGCCCTGTACACAACTGTACATAAAAATCATCAGACTCCAGCAGCAGTGCTGTAAACACAACACCAAAACAAATGTCCCTGAGGCTAATCCCTTTAACCACCACTGCCCCCTAGGCTGCCCTGCTGATTTTGTGGGAAGTTGTTTGTACTCAACACCTGACAGGAACAGCCCATGGAGCAGAAGTTCCTTGAGTGAGATTCTGTCAGAGGGAGAACCACTCACCGCCACGAAAAGCCACATCATCAGCCACCTCACTCGAAAGCCCAGCAGAACCCAACCAGTGAGCAACATCTCCAGTCAGCAACAAAAACTCAGCTGCTTTTTGATCACAATTGATACCCTTCTCTCCCTATGTGAAGAAAAATGCAGCACATACAAACACATGTGACGTGTCAGCCTTCGTCTCTCTCTGTCAAACGGACACAATCACAGCACAGTTCAGTGACAGTGCCATGCTAAACACCCTGCAATGAAATCAGGCTTTCCCAGCATCATTCCAGTCACATCCTGCAGCGGTTGGATTCTCCCCCGCAGCACTGCTCGGCTCAGCCGTTATTCTTTGCTTGCTTTTTGATCAATTTTACGGTTAACCTGAACTTCTCTGATCAATCACATCTGCAGATAGTCACAAGCTCAACCTTAGGAAGAGTCAGAAACCTTAATTTAATTATTATCCAGTGGGCTCATATGAAAGTGGGCATATGAAAGCCAGTATTCAAACTAGTCAACTGTTTCCTTCAGAGATCCGTGTTTGTACTGTGTGACCTTTACAGAATAGAGAAGTAGTAGAAATACCTCTGACTGTTGTTTATGTGTAGACACGTGGATTCTGAGATGTTCCCAGGCAGTTCATACACCTGGGAGAACTCTCTCTACGCTTAACAATTCTGATTTCTCCTCGAGTAGGGAACATTCTCTTTTTTTCCCCCCTTTTTTTTTTCTGTTTCAAGAAGAGTTTATGACAGTGTCCCCCTGTCTCTGAGCAGTATAATTCTCTGCTGCTAAAAACATGAAGTCCCTACATACAAAGAGCTCTGGCAGAGGTTAATTGTGAACTCAAACGATGACACACTTAGATTCAAAGCACGGTATTGAAACCTGTTTCTGTGCAAGCACAAGATGACCCACACAAAAGCGAAGTTTTTTTTCCCTGAGAAGTATGTGGAAATGGGCACTCCTGACATTGAAATCAACCAGAAAAGTCAGGCAAAAAAAGCTTCCCAAGACAAAATTAGTCTGTCTTGTAATTCCTTTCAAGGGCAGAGGTGTATAGAACCAGTCCTGCCAAGTTCTGGTATTTCTTGAGCGGTGTTAACCATCTCATGTTACTTTTAAGTTCAGCATTGCCTTTCCCAATCCATCAGCATCTGCCCCGGGATCAGGAGGAGAAGGGGGGGTAGGAAAGACGAAAAAGGAGAGAATGTGAAAGTCAAACCAATGCCTTTTGGGTACTATGCTCATGGTCTGAGCAACCATACCTGCTCCAAAACTCTGAGAGCCTGCAGCTGTTCACCAGCTTGGATTCCTTTACCACAGGCAGCACTAAATAACACGGGGACAAATTTCCATGTGACAATATCAGACCTTTTTTTCTCCTCAAATCAGCTAATACACCATGACTTAAGTATGATCACATGTCTGAGAAAGCAATTTGTTAAATGACACAACAGGTTAGGAATAAATCCACTAAGGTCTTTTGCCTGCTCAACAACATGTACAAAAGTATGTTCTTAATACACAATTTTTAAAGAGACACGGAGAGAACATGGGGGTTCTGGGTGGCATTCATCACTGCTAGTGCACCTTTTAATTAGTATGTAATGAGCACACTTATCACCCACACCACATCTTTTATCATGTTAAACTGGTGAGACATTCTGCTATAACGATCAAAGAGACAAAATAGCTGCAATAAACTGATCACTCAGCAAAGTTACCCAAGTAAAACATGTGGCCATTTTACTTGCAATATTCCCCTGTAGTGCAAATATTGATGACTTCTGAGCGTGGGGGACTAACACAAAAAAAAATCCAAAGATGAACAACCGAAAAAGTGAAAACAAATAAATGGGTGTGTATTTCAGAATCAGGTAATTCTCTTTGTTCTAATATGTGTTTTGCCTCAACACTGACTGCATGAGCTAACAGTTAAATATTCTCCAATCAGAACTCATAGAAATCCTCGTTTTCCCCCAGAAAAGAGATCATGCCTTTCTATTACATTGCAGATAAAAGTTCAATTCTCACCATATTAGTCTCAAAATATTACACCATAAAAAATACATTTGATTGTAAAAAGTACCTATGGATTTTTATAAAATGAAGGTACAAGCATTTAAGTAAATCACATTTTTCTGGTGCTCACAAATTACAAGATGTGCAAGCAGATATGGATGAGTCTAAAAGATCACATGTAACTTATTTTTATCATGTCTGTGTCATCCTAACAGGATGATTTTAACAATTAGATGCTGTTGCAAATGAACACCTATAATAGTTTTGTTTCCAACCTGGATTTGAAGTGGGATTAAGGGAGAGCAGGCCTTGTGCATACAGGACCTCACCTTTCTGCCAGCAAATAAGAGAGAGAGTCTGTTCACCAGCGAGGGACACACAGAGGTACATAATGGGAGTTTATGTCAGAGGCTGTGCCTGGGACTACAAGCAAACAGCAAAACCCCAGTGATTCACAACTGTTCCAGTTCTATCATTTCCTGTAGAGACACTGCTGTTGGTCTCACCACTTGGTTGCCTCAGCTAATCACCTCATTTGCCTCATCCAGCCATTTGGAGAGATAAAGAATGAGGCACAAAGGGGTGGCAAAGTGTGGGGGTACTGAGGGAATAGAATTACACGAACTTATGTGAGGTTAAACTAACAAAAGTGAACGTATGGTGTTGTCTACACTGCTGTTCTGCCCAGCATATGAGGAGGTACAGCCCTAGTGCAAAGTACTGGTTCTGACAGAACATCCCAGTTAGATGTGCCAAGTTGTGCTTTTCCCCAGAGGAAACACAAAACTCTTTGCACTGGCACATCTCAGAACGTGAGTCTTGAGAAACATCGGTGGGCAGAAACTGCTGCATGCAGATATCTGAGCCACAAACATACAGACTGTTGAGAGTGGAGAAGATGACACACACAAAAATTAACATTAAACACAGTCTATCAGGATAGTCATTGAATTACAATGCAAAATGAAGACTACTCCTCTACCACTTCACATAGACAGCTTGTTTACCCAGAAAGGTTCTAAGCATTAAAAGAAAAGCAGAGAACAGCAATCTCACAGGGACTCCCCTCTTGGTGGGTACAAGCAAGAATGACTCTGTGGTGGAGCAGGGACTCGATCCCAAACTCCTGAAGTCCTTTCCATGGGCTGATGGCAAGGCCTGTTACTGAGCAGGCAGCACAATGTTCAGTGTGAGCTGTGCTTTCAAAGCAGTTCCTTTGTCCTGTCTGCAAGATGAATTTAGTTTGCTGGAACTAAGTTTCTTTAGCCCAGTTTGTACAGGTGTGGTGGCTGGAAATATCTGCAGCCAAGCTGTGCAAGGTACAGCTCTTGCAGGTACCTCATATACCAGTGTAAGTGGTAAGTAAAATCAGAAGAAAATGATGACATTCTTCAAGAAACAGCTTTAGGTCCTTGAAAATGATTATTTCAGTTTGCCTGCAACTGTAAAAATGAGTTTCAGATAATAGCTTTTCTTTTATATAGTAAATGATAAATGAGCATTTAAACATTGACTCATCCACCAACGAAGATATAAAGAACATAAAAAGTCACTGTGCTAACAGGGAGTTTGAGAACTAAAGTCACCTGATTTTTCAACCTGGTGATTACACCATAAGGATGTTCATTTGTCTTTACCTCCACTCCAGTGTTCCAAAAAGTGTACATATATTTCCACCAAAGACAATCAACCCTTTTAGCTTTTGCCATTTATATTTCTGTGCTAACCCCCACAAGAGCCTTCTGTTCCAAGTTCATGGGTCTTTTATGACCATAAAGGCTATAACTGCAATATTCTGACCTCAGGATATCAAGACAGAGCAAAAATACTAAAAGAAACCCTCCTCCAGTGCTCCCCCTCACTCAGCACAGGATTAAATACCCTACGAAAAAATTCTGTGGAAGAGTCTTACCCACTTTGATTACCAATAGCAGTTCACCACTGACTCTGCCTTTGGTTTTCATGGGACAGGAATGAGAAATGAAATCATTATGTTGGGCCAAAGATTTTCAAAAGGGGAGGGATTTAAGCAAAAATATTAGATTATGAGGAGAGAGCTTTATTATTAACATGGAAGTTTTCATTTTTCCTAGAAAATACCTTTCCAAGGCTTTATAATGCATACTGAGGTGAGAGAACTCGAACTGCACAGAGTTCACCTCATAACAACTATCATTTAACACATCAGCTGAGTTTTAACATTTCAAGAGACAATCTGTGATCACGGCGAGTCAGAGTTATAATTTCTTGTCAAGGTTTTATTTCAGTTGTCTCCTGCATTATGAAAGGAAACTACAAGTACTGAGCCATTAAGATTTCATTGTGCTCCATGCAAGGAAATCTTACAGTAGGTTTTTTGGAGGCTCTGGACTGGGTTAGTTTGTTTAAAATCAAGAAGGAAATTACTCAGGGCAGTACTAGAGCCTGCATTTTACATTTTCTGTTTTGAACTATCCATTGTGCTTCTTACTTTTCTCACTGACCTACCAAAGATATGCTTGCTTATAGATATGCAGCTCTTGGAAAACAAGTCAAGATCTTAGCTAATTTTAGCAAATACGTATTTCCAAGTAAAAGCACACCTTTTACATTCTGTTCATCAAGCTCTTTGCCCATTTTCTCCAACAGATTCCTCCTACTCAGATCCTTGGCAGACAGACAATATTGCTGTAAGTTTTGGAAGTGCCCTGCACATAGCAAACACTATCACAATGAAAATAAACAGACAAATTAAATGATGCAGACGTTTAAAAGCAGGAATCGGTTTATAAAAACACTGATGTTCACTTTCAAAAGAATCAGTCAATAAGGAAATAAGAAAGTTATTTGGTTCAGGGATGTGATTTTTCCCCTCTCTAGTGACTGATGGATGAAGAATATTGAGCTCATGAATTTGGTGACTCGCTTTCTAGCATTCAAAACCTTTGGAAAATAGTTGGCTGTAGCTCCGTGTGAAAGCTACTACGTCCTAGAAATGGTTTCCTGTGATCTGAATGCTGAAATAAAAATAGACCAAGGATGCTGGAGAGTGTGAAAATTAACTAGGGGTTTCAATCACTGGTATTCTGGCAGTCAGAGAGTAATTCCTGAATCAGAGTGAGAGTAGAAACCAAGAGTAGAGTCAGCATGAAAGGGGGCAAACACACAGTTCACAGTGGAACAGGCTCTGTAACATCCACACACAAACTTTGTCCCTGCAGTTGAACAAGTGAGGTGTGTTTGACAGCAATGCAATAGTTCCAGCTCAGCTCGTCAAACACTTTCTGCTGCAGGACCCTCCATTTCAGGTGCTTAAACTTTGCCAGACTTTAATAATTTGGACCAAAAGAGCCCCAGAATTAATTGTTTGGTGAAGTTCAAGCAAAAACAGTAGGTTGATTTCTCAAATGACGTTAAAGAGAAAACACTGATGTTACAAATAAAATAAAAAAACCCTCCCCAACCCCAGCTGCCTTCATGCTTTGAAACACCGACCTACATTTTGGCAGGGAAGGCGCTGTGAGATCAGAATTTTGTCTTTTGTTGTCTCTAACAGAAAAAAGAAAAAGGCTCCCCCTCTTCAATGGAGCCTCACATTTGGCAACAAAAAACCTCCCTGAAGACTCAGCCTGCTTTGGGGCATTTCAGTGCCCGGCTGGCAGGATGTGGGGAATGGCAGTGACCCACCAGTGGGCACAGGGGGCTGTGGGCACAGGGTCCCCACCTCTACTGATGCAGACATTTGAACGTGTCCAGTGAACCACTCAAAGGTTTCACCAACCTTAACAGTGGCTTTTCTTGCCTTCAGAGCACTTAACTCTGCAACCTGAGCACTGTTCCAACACGGGTTTTAAATGTAATATCCTACCTGCATTTGGAGAGGAACAGCCCCATCCCACCAGGTTTCCAGCCCCAGTCAGTCCCATTTAAACAGATGCACCCTGAGGACCGACATACATAATTCAGGGTTTGGATCACAGTAACCCCTCTGAAACCTCCTGTCTTGGCTGTCAAAAAAATTGACCTTTCTCAGTTTAAAGGTGCTCTCTCATAGGAATCCTCTCAAAACTTAAAGGTTTTTAACATCCATCCAAGAAAAACAATGTCTGAAAGTCTTTTGGACTCCACTTCTGGACTTCTGAATATATTCATTTGTCAGTAGTAATGTTGGGGCTGCCCAAGGTCTTCAATCACTTGTCCAAAAAATAAATATGTACCATATCTTCTACACAGAAATTCAATAAAATGCATACATTTAATAAACAATTCAATAAATAACAGTCTTTAAGAATTCCTTGAAATATAACCCTGCATTTCAAGCCCTTTAACTGAGACAGCTTCCACACACAGTCTCCTTTCACAGCCTACATACACACCCTGAGCCATCAGACCATTTAACTGAGGTTGAATGTTGTATGTAATTATACATTATACCTCGATTTCCAAGATGCTGAGCCGTGGAAACTTTTGCTGACTTTGAAAATAAGACTTAAATGTACAAATAAAAGGCACCTAAATCTCTGACTACTCCCTTTCCGAAGCACAATACCTGCATGGTTAGATTTTGCTTTCTCTCCCCCATCTGCACTCATTTTTTGCCGTTCCTAAATTTCCAGTTTGTAAGAGAAGAGAATCTCACTCAAATGCATTTCAGTGACCAGAGGGACTGAGAGGGACAGGTTATCCCATACAGTGCCCAAGTATGGAATCAAGTTGTGCCAAGCCATATAAAATCACCAGAAACAGAGCTTTTGTGAGAGCAACTATTCCCATGTATAAAGCCTGAACTGCCTTTTGCCAGTTCCTGCTGACTGTGGAGAAATAACCCTGATTATACTCTTACCCCAGGCATTTGGGAGGAACTCTTATTAATAATAATAAAACATTAACAATAATTAGAAATAAATAAATTCCAGTAAAACTACGCCTAAACCACATGAATTTTACAAAACTTAACATATTTTTTTTGTTTGGGGAAACATAGCAGAGAGGAAATGAATCCAAAAAGAGAAGACTGGAGTGACCAGGAATACAGTTTGCCTGCTTGACCTCAGCTTTCCTTCCCTAGACATATAGAGCAACTTCCCAATGATCACATAATTTAATCTGAAGAACTAGAAGGGCTGCATTTTAAAAATTTCCTCTTTATCTCAATAAATGAATAAATTACTTCCTACTAAAGTTACAAGTTCAGAGAGATTCTGACAGATCTTATAACGGGTTTTCATTTGCCACTTGGAAGATTAAAAAAAAAAACAAAACAACAAAAGACCCAAGAGATTAACAGGACACTGTCACACAGTATAATTAAAGTTGTTTAGATTTGGTGTTCTTGTCTCTCCCTCCCCCATGCTCTGCTGAAGCAAGAAGAGGTTTTCTGGCACTCCTTTGAGTTCAGCAGATACCTGTAGGTGTGACTTGTCTAACACCATTATGCTTTGGCTGTACCAAAACTGCTCCTCGGCAAACCCTTCCTTCCCATGTGGTTTTTCCAAATAAATATTCATAACTTTTATCTTGGAAATTCTCAGGTTCGCTAAAGAAATGTGAGATTCTTTGTCCTTTATTTATTACAGATCATCTCCCTTGTACATAACTTAATAAGAACTGCAGAATGAAGCAAGGAGATGTCACGAGCTTTCAGCTGAGGCACTCAAACACAGACTGCCTTTTTAAAGTTTCTTTTTCTTGAGTAAATTGATACAGCCAAGCCACTTAAACTGCTGGGTCATGTCCATCCCTGGAAGCAGCGTGTTTCTATTAAAAGGAAGTATAAGTTTTGTCCCAGAACATCAATACTGAAAATCACTAGGCAGACTGCTAGGGTGAAATGCTGGATCTGCAAAGTCAGTGGCACGAGCTGGAGTGACTCCTGCAGGGAAGTCATCCCTGGTTCTCTCAGGGGACACCGAGCTTTGGATGAGCTTTGGGCACCTCAGGGGTGTGTGGGAATGGTCAACACTTCAGTCTTTCACAGCACTGAGGGGCAAACCAGAGTATTCCTGCAAAAATCCGATCAATAAATAAAGCTACCTTTTAAAAAATATATATTCTGTATTGACATGTTAGCTACAGATAAAAAGCTACATTTTTACAGGAAAAAATTTTTGGTCAGGGGTTTTTATAATGGTTTTCCTTGATTAAAGCCAAACCCATATGGCTAAAAGTTCCAGCAGTCCTAGGACTGGGCACTAGCCATCCTTAATTCCCATACAGTGGTCACCAATGCAATTCAAGTACAAATTTTCAGGAGAGATGTCCAGAACTGGGCCTTTGCTTCAAAGCCATCTTCATACAAAATATTCCCCACAAATTTCACAGGCTGAATTCGACATGAAGGACCACGATCTGCAAAAGTACTCTGTATTTTCAGGAGAAACTTGCAAAATACTGACTGAGTTGCTGCTGTTTCAGAGACAGAAGGCACCAAGACTGTGGAATGGACATGGTGTGAACATCCATTACCTACAGGTCAGACCCCAAACTGAGATCTAACAGCATCCAGTTACTTCCTTTGGTGGGATGCAGGATAGAATCCCTGTGGTCAAGCACAGATCTATACAGGAAGTTTTCTCTCCCAAACTCACAAGAAGAAAGGAATTCTGGAGAACAACTGCAGCAGGGGCAGTTTCTAAGATATATAAAGGTTTAAATACCAACCATGTCATGCTTTAGGACATCTGACTGCCACCTCTCAGCCTAAAACCAAAAATCTGGAAGTGAACTCTTATATTTTTGCTGCAGAGAGCTTTTTGTCGAGGCACGAGGCAACATGCCAGGTTTAACCACTGAACTCAAGGACTGTAAAACCCAATTACTTCTTTATGTTACCAAATTAGCTATTTCAGTGAGGTGATTTGCAATATTGTAGCAACTATTGTGCATTTTAACAACACTGTAGCAGCTCCTGTAACAGTGTTTTTAACTGCTTTAACAGTGGTTTTACACTGAAGTTTGTGCACAGGTGTGGACAGGAACCTTTGCAACCACAGAGACAGTAATTTATAGAGAAGTTGTGAATAAAATAACATAAATTTACCCTGGAAGTCTGTGCTCATCTCCAAGGAGGGAAGAGGACAGAAAGCAAAGGAAAAAATATGCAGAAGGAGCAGAAGGAGGAAAGGTACAACAATAAAGGTGAATTACCAAAACAACCATGAAAAATAAACAAACATGGAAAATACACAAACATTTGTCACATTCCCTACATTTCCATGTAAATTTCTTCTGCCCCAGACTTCCTCCATCTCCCTGTGTGTGTTCATTCTTCCATCCACTGTCTCTCCCATTCTCTGTCCATCCTCAATGCTGCTGTTTGATGCCACAAGTGGTACCACAGTGGAACAATAACATGCACCAAAAACTCACTCATAGGCTTCTCACATATAGACTTTATCTGAATTGGTTTGAGCAAGACCCTGAGTATACACTAATTCATTATATTTTACCTCTCTTCTGCTTTATTTCAGTTCTCTCGGTCTTATTTTACATATACTACCACCCAAGTAACTCTGAAAACTCAGGTCTTTCTATTCTGATTTTAAATGAAAACATAATATATTTTAATAGTTTATTCTCTTATGTGATTGCTGCCCATTCCTGAAACTTCAGCTATTAGCAGCTGTAAACTTTCCTTCCCTACAGTTGCTTAACTTCAATGACAATTTTAGATTAAAATGAATTCACATGATTAAATAAATTGGAATATTAAAAATAGAACTATAGAGTGATAAAAGCAATGTAGATATTTTAGATATAACACAAAAAATTTTAATTAAAACACAGCATCTTCAATTTGCTCCTAAATAAAACAGTAACCTTCACTTGATTGATTCTAGGAGTGTTGCTGATATATCTTGTTATAGTGGCGTGAATCACATATTAATTAACAATTTGAGTAATTAAAATGTTTTTATTCTTTAAAGATATTAGAGATGGAGCCAAATATCTATCACACATGTGCAAAATTTATGATATCCAGCACTGAAGTATATTCAGCACTGAAGGAAATTCAGTCTGACTGGCTACTATATACTTGGAGGTAAGTGTTTTAGTTTACTGGCTGTATGATGGTATGTACAAACTGAGATGATCGAAGACAAATCTGTTGTTCATGAGGATATTTTTCATGTAATCCTTACAACTAAAGGTAAATGAAGCTCAATGTTTACAAGTTCTGTCCAAACTGGTTTTCTCTGAGCCCCAAAAAGCAATTAACTGTGTGCAGAAACTTACCTGTCCAATGCTGCTTTCTTGTCCTTAGAGCAATTCAGAGTTCCTTAGGATACTTCAGGGATTCACACATGTATTTTCCTCACACATTATGGCCAAACTTCCCCTCCCTCATGCTGGCAACACCAGAAAAACATACCCTGTCACTATAACTACTAAAAACACACTCTAATTTCATAATTTTATAACTGATATAGAGTGAGTGCCTTGGTTTGTCCCCCTTTGCTGACTACCCGGGTTGTGCCTTCCCCTGGGACACTGTCCCTCAGTGAGGGCTCCTCTGAGGGGACTCGCTGCTGCCTCCATCTTCCACTGCCTTCCCTCCCTCCCCAGGGGCTTCTCCTCCTCCCCCGGGATCCCAACTCTTTTCACCCTCCTCTACCAAACCTCTAAGTGTCAGCCCAGCTGCCTGGGGCAGTCCCACCATTTTCCCACACACTGACTTCCAGGAATCCCAGTTCCCACCCTTCCCTAAACGCTCGGTGCCCTCCTCTGCCTTCACACCCTGAGCTTTATCGCTCATTTACCTGTAACTCCCTCTCCTTTTCCTTACACTTCTCTTCTATTCGCCTTCTGTCATCTTTATTTTCACCCTCCTTCCTAGATGCTGCCTTGAGCCAGCTGTGGGTGCCCAGGTGCCAGCAGTGTTGTGAGGGGCTTCCAGGGGCTGCCCCCGGGCTGTGAGGGAAGATGGGGGGGCTGTGAGGGGCTGTGAGGGGCTGCCCTGGGTCCGTAAATGGCTGTGAGGGGCTATCCCAGGTCACTAGGGGAGATGAAGAGGCTGTGAGGGGACATGGGGGCTGTGAGTGGCTTCCAGGAGTTGCCTTCAGGCTGTGAGTGAAGATGAGGAGGCTGTGAGGGGCTGCCCCTGGTTATGAGAGGCTGTAAGGGTTGTGAGGGGCTGTGAGGGACTGACCCAGCTTGTGAGGGGCTGCCCTCGGGCTGTGAGGGAAGATGGGGGGGCTGTGAGGGGCTGCCCCTGGTCGTGAGGGGCTGTGAGGGTTGTGAGGGGCTGACCTGAGTCGTGAGGGGGCTGTGAGGGGCTTCCAGAGGCTGCCCCTGGGCTGTGAGGGAAGATGAGGGGACTGCAAGGGGCTGCCCAGGGTTGTGAGGGGATATGGGGCTGTGAGGGGCTGCCCCAGGTCGTGAGGGGCTTCCAGGTGCCTCCCCCCAGCTCTGAAGGGGAATGGAGCTGTGACGGCTTCCAGGGGCTTCCACTGGCTGCCCCCAGGCTGTGAGGGGAAGTAAGGGGGCTGAGAGGGGCTGCCCCAGGTTGTGAGGGGCTGTGAAGAGCTTCCCTGGGTTGTGAGGGGCTGCCCCAGGTCATGAAGGGCTTTCAGGGGCTGCCCTGTGTTGTGAGGGGCTGTGAGGGGCTGCCCTGGGTCATGAAGATCTTCCAGGGGCTGTCCTGGGTCATGAGGGGCTTCCAGGGGCTGTCCTGGGTTGTGAGGGGGCTGTGAGTGGAGATGGGGGCTGTGAAAGGTTTTCCCCAGGCTATGAGGAAACATGGTGGGGGGTTGTGAGGGGCTTCCACAGAGCCTGCTGCTGGTGCTGCTTCCAGCCAGTTCCAGCCATCCCAGCCTGGGGTTCCCCCCAGTCCCTCACCTCAGGGGAAGGGGCTTGAGAACAGACAAAATGTCGCCCAGCAGGGTTGTGAGGGGAAACCAGTGAGACCGAAGGGGAGAGGAAGAAGATGATGGCACATATCCCAGCTTTCTTTGGTATTCTTGTCAAAAAACTCTTGAACACCTTGACAACTCACACATCATACTGTCAGCTCTAAACTTCTGATGAAAAATACATACATACATAAATTTATATGTCAACCCAAGGAGTATAAAAATATACAGGTGCTGTATATTTTGGTACACCAGTTCCTGAGAGTGCTGGCCACAACAACAGGGACTTCCTTGATTACCCACACATATTCTGGTTTATGTGGAAACTTCCGCTCTTATTCCAGTTTTTCCACCAAATTACACAAAAATCATGAACCCTTTCCTATGTGAATCAGGGTCTTAAATATTAAATCAGGATCTTTAACACTGAATCAGGATCTTTAATATCAGCGTACTTCAGACATTCCCTAGCACCAGTGCCTAATGTAATATCAGTATTTAAACCATCATCCCAACCTGGGTTGAAAACAAGGTATTTCTATATAGAAATACACCTTTCATTCCTCCTCAATGGGGAGAGAATGGCTCAACTACAGATCACAGATCTTAAACAACCGGAGTCAAGTTGCAAAAGCCGGTGTTAGCAGGTCAACAGTTTGAACTCCTTTCTCTACACATCTTCACTTGCCACCAGGTCAACACAAATATTTAAGGGCTGAGCGCAACTGTGAACAAAGAGAGCCAGCGCTGGCAAAGGGGCACGAATTCTTCCCCCTCACACAATGTGTCTCACACACATCACAACAATCTCTGCAAATCCTAGGGCCACTGTCCCCTCACT